>NC_060283.1:13379840-13752073 GCF_021613505.1 Equus quagga | reverse complement strand
ACTACAACAGCGTCCCTACTGACTTATGGTCATGAGAACACTGAGTTGAGGAAAAACAAACGTTATCAGAGGACCCTAGGTTCCTGGAACCAACGGATGTTTCATCAGAAAGATGCAGGAGCAAGTATGCCTGGCCAATATCTGTTACTCACCATTGACTTGCTAAGCAATGATGTCTTTTATCTGCATGTCTGGAGCAGAGAACAATTGGGACCAAACGTGGATATCACCAAAAGGTGCCAATTTAAGGTCTCATGAATTTTTTTTATTTCAGGAACATTGGATTATAACATTATATAGCTTTTAGATGTGCATTGTAATATATTTCAATTTCTGTGTAGATTATATCATGTTCACCACCCCAGAACTAATTATAGTCCAGCACCTCACATGTGAGCCTAATCACCCCTTTTGCCCTCCCCCCTACCCCCTTCCTGTGCGTTAACCACCAATCCAATCTCCGTTGCTATGTGTTTGTATATCGTCGTTTTTATCTTCTGCTTATGAGTGAAATCATAGGGTATTTGACTTTCTCTCTCTGGCTTATTTCACTCTGCACAATATGCTCAAGGTCCATCCATGTTGTCACAAATGGCCAGATTTCATCATTTCTTATGGCCGAGTAGTAGTCCATTGTGTATATATATCACATCTTCTTTATCCATTCATCCCTTGATGGGCACCTAGGTTGCTTCCAAGTATAATGCTGCAATGAATATAGGGGTGCATGTATCTTTATGCCTTTGTGTTTTCAAGTTCTTTGGATAAATACCCAGCAGTGAGATAGTTGGATCATATGGTAGATCTATTCTTAATTGTCTGAGGATGCTCCATACTGCTTTCCATAGTGGCTGCACCAGTTTACACTCCCACCAGCAGTGTACGAGGGTTCCCTTCTCTCCACATCCTCTCCAACACATGCTGTTTTCTGTCTTGTTAATTATAGCCATTCTGACTGGAGTAAGGTGATACCTCATTGTGATTTTGATTTGAATTTCCCTGATAGCTAATGATGTTGCGTATCTTTCCATGTGCCTGTTGGCCATCCATATACCTTCTTTAGAGAAATCTCTGTTCACGTATATTGCTCATTTTTTAATTGAGTTGTTGGTGTTTTTGTTGTTGAGATGTATGAGTTCTTTGTATATTTTGGATATTAACCCCCTATCTGATATATAGTTTGTAAATATCTTCCCCCAATTGTTAGGCTGTCTTTTCATTTTGTTTATGGTTTCCATTGCGGTGCAGAAGCTTTTCAGTTTGATGTAGTACCATTTGTTCATTTTGTCTTTTGTTTCCCTTGCCTGGTCAAACATGGTACTTAAAAATATGCTGCTAAAATCAATGTCAAAGAGCATACTGCCTATGATTTCTTCTAGAAGTTTCATGGTTTCTGGTCTTACATTCAAGTCTTTAATCCACTTTTGAGTTGATTTTTGCACATGGTGTAAGGTAATGGTCTACTTTCATTCTTTTGCATGTGGCTGTCCAGTTTTCCCAACACCATTTATTGAAAAGACTCTCCTTTCTCCATTGTATGCTCTTGGCTCCCTTGTCGAATATTAGCTGTCTATAAATGTGTGGGTTTATTTCTGGGCTCTCAGTTCTGTTCCATTTATCTGTGCGTAGGTTTTTGTGCCAGTATCATGCTGTTTTGGTTACTATGGCTTTCTAATATATTTTGAAATCAGGCAGTGTGATCTCTCCAGCTTTGTTATTTTTTCTCAAGAATCCTTTGGCTATTCAGGGTCTTTTGTTGTTCCATATAAATTTTAGGATTCTTTGTTCTATTTCTGTGAAAAAATGTTGTTGGAACTTTGATAGAGATTGTGTTGAATCTATAGATTGCTTTAGGAAGTGTGGACATTTTAACAATAATAATTCTTCCAGTCCAAGAGCATGGAATATCTTTCCATTTCTTTGTGTCTTCTTCGACTTCTTTCAACAATGTTTTATCGTTTTTGGTGTACAGATCTTTCACCTCTTGGTTAAGTTTATTCCTAAATATTTTAATTTTTTGTTGCAATTGTAAATGGGATTGTATTCTTAATTTCTCTTTCTGCTACTTCGTTGTTAGAGTATAGAATGCAACTGATTTTTGTATCTTGATTTTGTATCCTGCAACTTGAGTGTATTCATTTATTATTTCTAAAAGTTTTTTAGTGGATTCTTTAGGGTTCATTATATAAAATCATGTCTTCTGCAAAGAATGACAGTTTCTCTTCTTCTTTTCCAATATGTATCCCTTTTATTTCTTTATCTCGCCTGATTGCTCTGGCTAGAACTTCCAAAACTATGTTAAATAAGAGTGGTGACAGTGGGCATCCTTGTCTGGTTCCTGTTCTTAGAGGGATAGATTTCAGTATCTCTCTGTTGACAATGATATTTGCTGTGGGTATGTTATATATGGCCTTTATTATATTGAGGTATTTTCCTTCTATGTTCATTTTATTTAGAGCTTTTATCATAAATGGATACTGTATCTTGACAAATGCTTTCTCTGCATCTATTGAGATGATTATGTGATTTTTATTCCTCATTTTGTTAATGTGCTGTATCACATTGATAGATTTGCAGATGTTGAACCATCCCTGCATCCCCGGAATGAAACCCACTTGATCATGATGTATGATCTTTTTAATGTATTGTTGTAGTTGATTTGCTAGTATTTTGTTGAGGATTTTGCATCGATGTTCATCAGTGATATTGGCCTATAATTTTCTTTTTTTATGTTGTCTTTGGGTTTGGTATTGGGATAATGTTGGCTTCATAGAATGATATAGGAAGCCTCCTCTCCTCTTCAAGTTTTTGGAAGAGTTTGAGAAGGATAGGTATTAAGTCTTCTTTGAATGTTGGCTAGAATTCACCAAAGAAGCCATCAGGTCCTGGACTTATATTTTTGGGGAGATTTTTGATTGCTGTTTCAATCTCCTTACTGGTGATTGGTCTATTCAAATTCTCTACTTCTTCTTGATCCAGTTTTGGAAGGTTGTATGTTTCTAAGAATTTATGCATTTCTTCTGGATTATCCAATTTGTTGGCACATAGCTTTTCATAGTATTCTCTTAGTATCTTTGTATTTCTGAGGTGTCCGTTGTAATATCTCCTCTTTCAATTCTGATTTTATCTATTTGAGCCTTCTATCTTTTTTTCTTGGTGAGTCTAGCTAAGGGTTTGTCAATTTTGTTTATCTTTTCGAAGAACCAGCTCTTGGTTTCATTCATTTTTTCTATTGCTTATTTAGTCTCTATTTTATTTATTTCTGCTCTGATTTTAATTATTTCCTTCCTTCTGCTGACTTTGGCCTTTGTTTATTCTTCTTTTTCCCGTACCTTTAGATGCACTTTTAGATTGTTTATCTGGAATTTTCCTTCTTTGTTGAGGTAGGCATGAATTGCTATAAACTTCCGTCTTAGAACCGCTTTTGCTGTATCCCACAGATTTTGGCATGTTGTATTTTCATTTTCATTTGTCCCCAGGAATTTTTGGATTTCTCCTTTGATTTCTTCATTGACCCAATCGTTGTTCAGTAGCATTTTGTTTAATCTCCACATTTTTGTGGGTTTTCTGATTTACTTCCTGTAATTGATTTCTAGTTTCATACCTTTGTGGTCAGAAAAGATGCATGGCATTATTTCAATCTTCTTAAATTTATTAAGACTTGTTTTGTGGCCTAATATGTGATCAATCCTGGAGAATGTTCCATGTGCATGTGACAAGAATGTGCGTTCTGTGGTTTTTGGATCGAATATTCTATATATATCTACTAAGTCCATCTGGTGTAATCTGTCTTTTAAGGCCAGCTCTTCCTTATTGATCTTCTGTTTGTATGATCTGTCCATTGGTGTAAGTGGAGTGTTAAAGTCCCCTACTATTATTGTGTTACTGTCTATTTCACCTCATGTCTGTTAATAATTGGTTTATATATTTAGGTGATCCTATGTTGAGTGCATAGATATTTACAAATGTTATGTTTTCTTGTTGGATTGTTCCCTTTATCATTATGTAGTGCCCATCTTTGTCTCTTGTTACAGTTTTTGTTTTAAAGTCTTTTTTGCCTGATATAAATATTGCTACCCCTTTGGACACGTTCCTTTGCCATTTGCATGGAATATCTTTTTCCATCTTTTCACTTTTAGTTTGTGAGTGTCTTTAGGTCTGAAGTGCGTCTCTTGTATGCAGCATATATATGGGTCTTGTTTTTTAACCAATTGACCACTTTATGGAATTTCATTGGAGTGTTTAGTTAATTTAAGACATTTAAAGTAGCTATTCATAAATATGTATTAATTGCCATTTGTTACTTTTTTCTGGGTGTTTTAGTAGTTCTTCTCTGTTTCTGTCTTTTTCTCTTGCTCTCTTCCCTTGTGGTTTGATGGCTTTCTTTAGTAATATGTTTGATTTCTTTTGTCTTACTTTTTTGCCCACTTATTATAGGTTTCTGATTTTTGATTACTATAAGGATCCTATTTAATATTCTATGTATATGAAGTCTATATCGAGTTGATAGACTCTTCAGCTTGACCTCTTTCTAAAAGCTCTACTTATTCACTCCTCTCCTCCCACATTTTATGTTTTTCAAATCATATATAGTCTCTTGTTTAGTCTGTGTCTATCCATTACCCTCTTATCACTGACATTTGTCTTTTAACCTTCATATTATCTTCACAGGTAGTTGACCTGCTACCTTTACTATTTTTTCTCTTTACAAGTGGTTTTTTTGATAATTTTTTTACCTCTATTTTTGGTCATCACTTTCCCACTTAAATAAGTACCCTCAGCATTTCTTGCAGAACTGGTTTCTTGGTGATAAACTCCTTTAATTTTTGCTTGTCTGGGAAGCTCTTTGTCTCTCCCTCCATTCTGAATGACAACCTTGATGGATAGAGTATTCTTGGATGTAGGTTTTTTCCTTTTAGCACTTTAAATACATTGTGCCATTCCAGTCTCGCCTGTGTGGTCTCGGCTGAGAAGTCTGCTGATAGCCTTATGGGCTTTCCTTTGTATGTCACTTGTGGCCCTTCTCTTGCTGCTTTTAGGGTTCTCTCTTTATCTTTAATTTTGGACACTTTAGTTATAGTATGTCTTGATGTGGGCCCCTGGGCTTATCTTGTTTGGAGCTCTCTGTGCTTCCTGTGCTTGGATGTCTGTTTCCTTCCTTAGGTTAGGAAAATTTTCATCTATTATTTCTTCAAATACATTTTCTGCCCCGGTGGCTCTCTCTTCTCCTTCTGGGAAACCTATAATCCGAATGTTGGCACACTTGATATAGTCCGAGAGTTCCTTTAGATTGTTCTCATTCTGTCTAATTCTTTTTTCTGTTCAGCTTGGGTGATTTCCTCTAGTATTTCGTCTAGCTTCTGATCCATTCTTCTGCGTCCTCTATTCTGCTATTGAGTCCCTCTAGTGAATCTTTCATTTGCAGTATTGTATTCTTCATTTCTGATTGGTTCTTTTTTATATCTTCCAGTTCTTTGCTGATGAGCTCACTGTGTTCATCCACTCTTCTCCCAATATCTGTGAGCACCCTTAAGATATTTTGTTTTAACTCTTTGTTGAGTAGGTTGCTTATTTCTGTTTCATTGAATGCTTTTCTGGGGTTTTGTCCTGTTCCCTTCCTTGGAAAGTATTCCTTTGTCTCTTCATTATGCCTCTTTCTGTGTGCTTATTTCTACGTATTAGGTGAGTTAGCTATGTCTCCTGATCTTGGAGAAGTGGCCTTATGTGTGAGATGCCTTATGAGGCCCAGCAGTGTGCTTCCCTCTCATCACCAGTCTAAATGACCCAGGAGTGACCCCTCTGTGGGGTACTTGTGTCTTTCTGCTGTGGCAGGGTTGCTCTTACTGCAAGTATCTAGGGAATCTAGTCTTTCCTTCCATGGTCAGCTGTTTGTAACTCCTGTTTGGGGAGCCTCAGCACCATTGGCTACAAAGTCTATCAGCACACTCCTATTGCAGTTTTCCTCTTAATTGGGTTGGTACCCAGTGTAGCTGGTTGCTAGGCTCAGGGGCTTACAGTTGTGATAAGCCTTAGGCCTACAAGGCTGTTGTCCGTTCTCCTAGGAGTGCAGCTGAGTGGGGCTGGCCCTAGGCACAGGATCACTCAATTGTTTCATGCTTTGTAAGGTGGGGCTGACCCTTTATATGGCTATTTGTGAAGCATAGGTCTTCTCTCACTGATAAGCCTCACCCCACACAGGACCACACACACCATCAACACAGTCCTGGTCCATGCACACTTCCCAACCCCCTGGAGTGTACCCTGACACCACACTGCAGACATCCCCACCTCTCCACCAATGCCCCCCACAGTTCATCTGGTCCTCACACAGGCCCTGCCCCACAGAGGTGGACATACTCACCTGCCTGTAGAGGATCAAGGTGCCCAGTCAGTGCAGGCCAAAAAGTAGCCTGAGGGCTTGTTTTTGGGTGGGGCCAGTCCCTAGAGCTGCCTGCCCTGGCTGAACTGTATTAAATCTGTGCTCTAGTGGGTATGGCAGACCTCTAGGCTAACAGACCAAGGGAAGAACCTCAATGGTGCCCACCAGGGTCTGTGGCAGCAAGCCTGGACCAGGTCAGAACAACAGCCTCCACCAATGTCTCAGTCTCCAAAGAGGTCCCTCTTCTCACCAAGATGCCTCCAGAGCCACCAGATGAGTCTCATTTCACCAAAGGACTGTCAGCCTTCTTTCTGGTGATTTTAGGTTGCTGCAAAGAGTGAGTTTGTGTATGGGCCCTTTAAGACCTGAGTGTTTTCGGCTTTTGGCTGATAGTTTTTCTGGGGTATCCCTCTGCAGTTAATAGCCAATGAAGCCAGACAGATAGACCCACGTCTCAGTTGTGCTGAGTCTGAAGGATGCTTATAGCAGTATCACCCCTGCTACACATCTCACTACTCCAGGGAGGGCTGTGTACCTTAGGGTGTCTCCCGCCTGGCCAGCTGAGAAGCTCCACTGCTCCCAAACATGGCTTTTTTCCTCTTCAGTAGGAATTTCTGCCTCTTCCGCCTTAGTCAGGACTGTCCCTTTCTGTGGGGGTTCTTTTTATCCAGTTTTCAGTTTTCTAGCCAGGGTTATTTTTCCAAAAATAGTTGTAACCTGGTTGTGTTCATGGGAGGAGATGCGTTCAGAGTCTGCTTATACTGCCATCTTGATGAGATCTAATTTATTTTATCAATAGATTAATTTCATCACGAGTGACCCTAAAACTAGTGTATTTACCCAGGAAAATATTGAATTAAGATTCACTTCTCAGGCTAGCCCAATGGCATAGTGGTTAAATTTGTGCACTCCACTTCAGCAACCTGGGGTTCACAGGTTTGGATTCCAGGTATGGACCTACACACTGCTCACCAAGCCATACTGTGGCAGCATCCCACATACATAATATAGGAAGATTAGCACAGATGTTAGCTCAGCAACAATTTTCCTCAAGCAAAAAGAGGAAGATTGGCAACAGATGTTAGCTGAGGGCCAATCTTCCTCACCAAAACTAAACAAACAAAAAGATCCACATCACTTTGTAGAGAAGAGAGATGGTAAAAAATATATAGATACGTATATATTTTTCAGTGCATTGTTTTTTCCAGATTTAAGAGTGTCCATAATTCTGTGTGTTGGTTGACATAAGTAGTTTGATAAGGGACCAAAAGAGTGCCCTGATCACTCTGCTCTGGATAATAGTGCCTCTCCAGTGGTCTCCACACAACCAATAGCAGGAGTACAGAGGGAACAGAGAACTCTGCATGTTCTATCAAAGACCTTTGCGTCCTTTTCTCTCTCACAACCTCATAGTCTGTTTGTCATTGCCCACCTGTAGACCTTAGGACTAATCTCATTGTTCTATTTATAGCTATGTTACTCACCATGAAACTGAGAATGTCAGATCAGCCCTCAACCCCTTTTAAATAATATCCATATCCCTTTAGTTCCCTTTTTCTGTCTCAAAACTCACTCTTGTCCAAACTCTTGAAAACTCTTCCTTGTACCCTCTCGAATTTATAGTTAGTCATCAACATAACCCAATATACACCTAACCTCTCCTCTGAAAGTTCTCTTTACCTACTTGGTCTAATTGAAATCTGTGTCCTGGAACAGTGCTTCCCTTGCAGCCATCTCACATGGTGGTGATTTTCTCTCCCACTTTCCTCTTAACACTGTATTTCCTCATGTTCTTGACTTTGTTAACAGTATAATACTCTGATTTTTGTTTTCTCTGAACTCTGTCCTTTGGTGATGTTATTTAATCTTGTAAATTTAAAATGACATATATACATATATAGAAAAATTAGAAATTGCCAACATACTTCAAATTAATATAATCTAATGCTGCCAGTCCTCTCCTCTGAACTCCAGACTTATATATCCTGGTGTTTATGCATCACTTCTACTTTGATGGATAAAAAGAATCTCCAACTCAGTGTGACTAACCTGTAATGGTTTCTATTGTTTTTTTCCAAAAACTGCTGCTTCTACACCATTCCTTGTATCACTATACCAAAAAAATGGAGTCATCATTGTTCTCTCTTTCTCTAATGCCCTATATTCAATGTATCAGGAAATCCAGCCAACTGTACTTTTGAAATATATTCAGAATTGGATAATTTCTCAGTGCCTCTCTCACCATCACCATGATCAAGTCATCTTCATCCCCTGCACAGATTAATGAGATTAATGCAAAGGAACATGTAATGGGTGAGATTACAGGATACCAAATTTCATTTTCATGTGGAAGCCCTCCTTAACCTCACCTACAATTTGGATCCCTAGATAGAGCCTGTCACTATCTTCAAACACATGGTTAATATATTAAACTAGCTTTTAGATGTAATAATATCTACATTTATAGGATGTGTTTAAAGTGTTAGGTAATATTGTTGTCTCCAGGCGTCCATCTGAAGGCTAGGTCAAGCAGACAAAAGAATCAGCAAATTCAAAGACTAGGCAGTGGGATTCATCCAATTAGAGGACAAAAAAGAAAAAAGAATAAAAAAGACTGAAGATAGCATGACACTAACAGGACACCATTAAGTGAACCAATATACACATTATAAAGATCCCAAAAGGAGAAGAGAGAGAGAAAAAGGCAGAAAGATTATTCAAAGTATTAATCTCTGAAAAAGTCTCTAACCCGAGGAAAGAAATAGACATCCAGATCTAGGAAATTCAGAGAGTTCCAATTAAGATAAATCTAATGATCCCCACAGTGAGACACATTATAATTAAATTGTCAAAAGTTAAAGACAAGGAGAGAATCCTACGAGTAGCAAGAGACAAACAGCTTGTTACATGCAAGATAACTCCCATAAGACTATAAGCAAATTTTTCAGCAGAAACTTTGCAGGTCAGAAGTGAGTTTCACAAAAAAACCCTCCCAGCCAAGGCACTCTACTTAGCAAAGTTGTCCTTCAGAATTAAAGGAGAGGTAAAGAGTTTTCTAGATAAGCAAAAAGCTGAAGGAGTTCATCACCAGTAGACCAGCCTACAAGTAATGTGAAAAGGTCTTCTTCAAGCTGAAGCTGTCTATTTTTATTCCCCCATACACAAATATCAGTTATCAATGAAGTTGTTTTGTTATTAAAATAGAGTTATAAATATAAGATGGTTTATGTAAGCCTCATGGTAACCACAAAGCAAAAGCCTATAGTAGATACACAACGATGGAGAAGAAGGAATCTAAGCTTATCATTTCAGAAAATCATCAAATCCCTAATAAAGAGACCAAGAGAAGAAAGGGCTCACTATCAGTTTTTTGACAATAATATTTATTTATTTTCCAGCTTATTTTTAACTATTTTAATTGCTATTTTATTGGTGTTCTTAGGTGTATTTTAATTATTTTTATGTTTTATTGAGATATAATTGACATAGTATTAGTTAAGTTTAAGATATACAATGTGTTAATTTAATACATTTATATATTGCAACATGATTACCATCATAGCATTAGTTAATAAGTGGTCTAGATTCCAAGAGGTCATATAATTATCATTTTATCATTGCACTTTTGTGGTGAGAATATTTCAGATCTAGTCTCTTAGCAACTTTGAACGATATAATAGAGTTTTATGGACTGTAATCACTATGCTGTGCATTAGATCTTCAGAGTTTACTCATCTTTTAGTTGCAGGTTGGTACTCTTCAAATATAGCGCTCTTGAAAAATCCCATTTAATAAAGATGTCTTTTTTTGTTTTGTTTTGGAAAAACAATTCAGATTTGTTTTCCTAAATGCTTTATACATGTAAAATTTATACATGAAAAGTTGTGAACCAATTGTGATAATTTGAATGTTATTTTGAGTATACAATAAAGTGTTCAATCATTCAATCAATAAAGTTATTGATCTCTCCCTCAAAAAAAAATCCTGAAAATGAGAAAACATTCTGTTCCAGCAATGTAAAGTAGATTTCTGCTTTTGTCTCTCATTTTTCTATGTACAATTGCATGTATATTCTATACATCACTATATATATACGGCATTTTGTTCTACATGTTATTGTATGCTTCTTAGGGTGTTTAGTGTCTATTTCCTCCATTACACTTAAGCACCAGGAGTGCAAGAATGATGTTTATTTTTCATGAGTCTGTATTCTCAGGGTTAATTATTATAGCTGAAACACATTTGGGATCTATAAACAGTTAAATGAATTGACATTTCTTCTGAATGGTGCAAATATTTAAGCTGAATTAAGGGAAGCACTACTTCTTGGGATCCACTTATCTTGCTTAATGGCAGAGCACACATCTATGTCCCTAAATATTTATGTAAATTGCAGCCCTTAAATCATGCTGTGGTTCGATTTGTGCGTTATCAATGAGAATTACTGCAAGTAATGTAAATATCTCCATGATTTCCCTCAACAAGCAGAGCTGGATCCCCATAGACACTTTAATCGCTTGTTCCCTAGTTAGGTGAGATAAAGATTTTTGCAGCCCTATAGGGTATTTGTCCCCTGAGAGTTCCATGACAATATAACTCCCTCCTGGATCCCATTATTTAAGCTTTCAAATCCCAACATGACTCCATTTGGCCTTATGTTACAGGGAGCAGCCAAGATGCCAGAGTGGCTTTGGCCATTCATTTAACTATTTATTCAGTTAATAGATGTCTAGTAACAACAGTGACCTTCCCCAAACTGTGCTATTACTAAAGCATGCAACAAAGTCCAGGGAAAACAACCAAAAATAGTAGTGATGTTGATTGTGATTATTACGATTACCTCTTACCAAGTAAAATTCATTTTAGAGATTTTTAAAATTTTCTTATCATGGCAACAGTCTTAAGGGAGGATGTTGCTGGGGCTACATTTTTACTATGTCCATTTTATAGGTGAAGATATCAAAGTTCGAAGAGCTTAAGTGACTTATCTAAGAAGAGTGAGGAGCAGATCTAGGACTAGAATTCTTGTTAGCTGATTCCAAGGCCAATAGTATTTTTTTCTTCAATTTCTCCCTGCCTCTAGTGCACTTTAAACATTTTGGCCAAATGCTGATGAAGAACTTCCCACTAGGGCATTTACTTTTTTTCATAGACTGAATTATGATTTCAGATGCACTCACGTATGAAGGTGCTGGACTTGCTTGTTGTATTGTTCAGGGAGTAAAGTAAGCCTACAAATCTACTAGGTCAGATCTACTGGCTGCATAAGTTTGCCTGGATACAGGTAATCAGGAAAATGCATCAAGGAAGCCATTTCTCCTTCAATTTATTCAGAGCTTGGACTTGAATCTTGTGAATATTTCCAGTATCTATTTTATGAACCAGAGGTTATATGTCTAAATACTGTGGAGATGCTATTAAAACATGTATAAATATCACGTGACATAGAGAAAAGCACAAGAAAACCTGAATCTCAGCTTTACTCAGTATAAGCTTGTATAACTTTGAAGAAGTTATTTAAACTATTTCAATTTCAATTTGCTCTTTCAGGGAATGTGATAATAGTAGTTATCTTGACTATCAAGTTTAACTTTATTTTTCCTCCAGGAAGATGTTGAATTGAAACTCAATATTTCACACATGGAAAAGAAAGTTGCCAAAAAGTTTTGAATTGATTCCTAGCACAATTTTTTTAAAGAATTTTAGAAATCTATATCTGTGCTATTGATTCAAGTCAGCAGTTTTTTGCACAATCAAGAGGGTATCCCAGTCACTCTGCTCTGATAAGTAGCCCTCACTCCACTAATAGCAGGGATGGACTCCGCCCAGAATCTCCATGCTTCTGTCATGACCCTTGCCTGTCTACTCACCTTTCCAACACCTATCCTCATTTGGAGACCCAGAGGGCTAATCTCATTATTGTATTTATTGCTATGTCACTCATCATGAAGCTGAGGATTGTGATATTGGCACTGAGCTCCCACAAAATAGTGTCCATACATCTCTGTATATCCCCTTTACTAACCCTGACTTTCACTCCTGCCCAGCTCCTGGAATCATTCCACCCTGAGATTTATAGACAGTCATCAACATAACCCAATATACAGTTACACTTTCCTGTGAAAGTCCCCTTTACTTACTTGGTCTAGCTGAAATCTGACCGTATTCTTGGAAAGTGCTTCCCTTGTATCCATCTCAAGTGGTAGCAATTTTCTCTCCGCCATCCTCCTTACCACTGAATCTTTTCATTTTTTTGACCTTATAACAAAAGTGTACTGTGATTTTTGTCTAAACTCTTCCTTTGGTGGTTTCATTTATTCTTGTGGATTTAATATGTTATACGTATGTTAAATCATTACAAATTGCCAAGATGGCTCAAATTAATAAAATCTGTTGCAGCCAGTCCTCTTCTCTAAACTCCAGATTGTATATCCAATTATCTATGCAGAACTTCTACTTGGATGGCCAAAAGGATCTCAAAGACCAATGAAATGATCTCTTTTCCCCATATTCCCAGACATCCACTTCTTTTTCATGATTTTGTGTACTGCTATACAAACACTGGAGTCTCCACTGACTCCTCACTTTCTCTCATGCCCCTTTTCAACACATCAAGAAATCCAGTTCTCTACTTTTGAAATATATCCCAATGTGGATAATTTTTCATTGTCTCTCTCACTACCATCTTGGTCCAAGGAATCATCATCTTTTACCTAGAATATTATAATGGCTTCCTAAATTTTTATCACCTTTCTTCCTTATCCTGCTAAATTCGATTATCAACAAATTTACTAGGGTGATCCTTTAGAAAAATAAGTCAGGTTATGTCACATTTTTTTCCAAATTCTGTAGCGCTTTCCAATCTCACTAAGAATAAAAGCCTAATAAATTAAAGTAGTGAATGAGGTCATTACAGCTTCTCCCTGCAATAATTCTCTGATCTAAACTTTCTTTCTCTCTGCAGCCTTATTGGTTTTCTTGCTGTCTCTAGAACAATCTTGGCATGTTCAAACCACAACACCACGCATTTTCTGTTCCCTCTGCCTGGAATGCTCTTCCACAAAATATACTCAAGGCAGTGTCAGGCTTATACTAGCTACTCAACAAAAATTATTGAAAAAAATACATCACTGGATCACATATATAGTTGCTGCAATAGGAATTAATCTCTTAAGTATTTTTAATCTCTAAACTATTTAGTTACAGTTTTAGACTTGATAAAATTTTCAGAGTTCATTTTGGAAAGATTCTTGACTTAGAAACATAACTGGAAATTCCATAATAAGATTTTATGTAGCCTTCAAAAAGTACCCTTATATAGTTCATTACATCAATGATAATGTATCAAAATTTGTATTGCTCTTATCTGTGATGGCTGCATCCAAGTGTTTTCAGGTTCTGAGAAGAAAGTACAATGGGACAAAAGAAAAGCTCACCTACACTTTGAATTTCCCAAGAATGGATGCATTTTTGAATACTTATTAAATGTCAGATGATATTATTATCCACATTTTACAGATGGGGAAACTAAGGCCTGGACACATTAGTTAGCACTCAAGGTAACTCAGAAAATAAACGGGTTCTTACTGTCACAGCTGGAATGGCCACTCATATAAACAGAAATCTTGCGTGAAAAATTGGAAAAGGATATATGAAAGATAGGAGTGTAAAAGGAGTTTGGGAGAAAAGAAAATGTCATGAATGATGTTATGAAACCTTTCATTTCATCCTTATCTGAAAGTTTCATCCTATATTATCCACCTCTTTAATCCCAGATAGATCAAGCCCTCTTTCCAAATCATTAGATCAAACAACCTATGTTATTCCAGTTTGCATTATGAACCCAGTTTGACAACTGCTGGCTGAGTGATGTTTCACACTCTCCCAAGTTCATCTATTCTGTACATGGTGGAGGGGGGATTTGTATTCTTTTAACAGGGCTCCAGATCAGGTTTTTCTGAATGCAAAAGTTAAAAACTGTATTAATATAATGAAAGTTAAACACTGTTTTATAGATCATTTTACTCCTTATACACAAATTTCTACCATTTTCCACTATGTGGTAAATTGCACTTTCCAGGGCCGGTTCCATGGCCAAGTGGTGAAGTTCACATTCTCTGCTTTGCAGGCCCAGGGTTCATCAGTTTGGATCCTGGGGCAGACCTACACACCGCTCACCAAGCCATACTGTGGTCGCATCCCACATAGAAGAACTAGAATGACTTAAAGCCATGATATACAATTACATACTGCAGCTTTGGAACAAAAAAGCAACAACAAAAAGAAGAGGAAGATTGGCAACAGATGTTAGCTCATAGCCAATCTGCCTCATCAAAAAGAAAAAAAAATTACACATTCTTTGTACTATATTATACTGAGACCATTTTAGGCTAACAACATGTTTTATTTATCTTTTACTATCAAATAACACTGTTCTTGACACGATGGAAAAGACAAAAAAAAAGTCAGTTGAAGTAAAATTAACTCAATTTCACATTAATTTTACTAAGTCACTTAACATAAAGCATAATTTCTGATTGTTTTGTAAACTTTTAATTGGGAGTTGGAGCTGTTCCAACTGGGACAAAATCTGATGATCTTGCATAACTCCTTTATTTTCTTCTCTTTACCTTAGTTCAGTCATCTATGAAGTTAGGAGATTGAGATGCATTGCTTCCAGTTCCTTTTACCCCAGAGACACTATGATCTACCAACAATTTAAAATTGTATTTAGTTGACATGGCCATGCTTTAGATCCAGAGTCTCCTGGAAACATACTACGGCAATACTGAAATAAGGCAAAGAGCGGACATGTTGATTGATTTCAGCACCCTTCCCTCCATTTGTCATTCTGCTTCTATTTTCTCATTGCTACAGGGCAGCCACATAATTCCCAATTGATCCCCGTGGAGAACAGTGCAGTGGTAACTGAGTTCATTCTTGTGGAGTTAACTGGACTCCGAACTGCAGATTCCGCTCTTCATGATCTTCTTTCTCATCCACCTTATCACTCTGGTTGGGAACTTGGGCACAATCAAGGTGATTCTGTTGAATTCTCATCTCCACACCCTCATGTACTTTTTCCTCAGTAACCTCTGTCTGGTGGGCCTTGGGTATTCTTCAGCTGTCACTCCCAAGGTGATGGCAGGATTCCTCACAGGAGACAAAACCAATGCCTATAATGCTTGTGTCACCTAGTTCTTCTTCTTTGTGGTCTTTATCACTGTAGAAAGTTTCCTCTTGGCCTCAATGGCCTATGACTGCCACGCAGCAGTGTGTAAAGCCTTGCATTACACCACCACCATAACAAGAAGTGTGTGTGCTTGTCTGGCTATAGGCTCCTACTTCTGTAGGTTTCTGAATGCCTCCACCCACACGGGGATCATTTTCAGGCTCTCTTTCTGTATGTCCAATGTGGTCGGTCACTTTTTCTGTGATGCTCCTCCTCTCCTGATTCTCTCATGCTCAGACAACTACATCAGTGAGATGGTTATAATTTTTGTGGTGGATTTCAATGATGTCTTTTCTGTCCTGGTCATCTTGATCTCCTACCTGCTTATATTTATCACCATCTTGAGGATTCACTCATCTGAAGGATGCTAGAAGTCCTTTTCCACCTGTGATTCCCACCTCATTGCATCTCCATCTTCTATGAGACAGGCATCTTCATGTACTTACAGCCCAGCTCCAGCCATTCTGTAGACACAGACAAAATCGCATCTGTGTTATATACTATGGTCATTCTCATGCTGAATCGAATAGTCTACAGCCTGAGGAACAAAGAGGTCAAGAGTGCCATTAAAAAGGTGGCAGGAAAGGCAAAGTCTTTTCTAGGACTCATATTTTAATTTCATTTAATCTACAATAAGGCAGTTTCATCCACCTTAGATCTATCTAGTGAACATATTCACCCATACAACCCATAAATTTTTAATTTCTTGTAGTATTTTCCTCAGCTATTGATGAAATCTAGAAATCAAAAGTCTTAACCTGATTAAGAGGATAAGAGTAATCACTCGTGGGGCTGGCCCTGTAGCCGAGTGATTGAGTTTGAATGCTGTGCTGCAGGCGACCCAGTGTTTCATTGGTTCGAATCCTGGGCACAGACATGGCACTGCTCATCAAGACTGAGGCAGCATACCACATGCCACAACTAGGAGGACCCACAACGAAGAATGTACAACTGTGTACTGGGGGGCTTTGGGGAGAAAAAGGAAAAAAAATAAAATCTTTAACAAAAAGAGTAATAACTCATGATATGGAGTTCTTATTTTGAAAATACTTCTTAATGAACATGTTCACCTACACTCCCACGTGAATATGTACACGCACATGTATGTAGAAGCATATGCACATTACATCCCTCATGAGAAATCCACGAAACCCACACACCTACAGAAGGAGAAATTAGTTTAGATATACATGAGATATGTCTATTGTTATAGTAGAATTTAAAAGTTATTTTTGTGTCTGACAACACATTCTTAACATAAATGTTTGACTTAATGGAAAATATATATATATACACACACATATATATAACATATATGTATTTGGTTTGTAAAAATCATATTTCACTTTATGTTTTTACATAGGAAAAGGCAATCAGTTTTATGTATTTTTTAATTTGCCTTATGAAAGTACTTCCAAAGTTCCTTGAGTGGAGTTTTATTTTTCATTCTTTGTTTGTTCTTGTTTTTAATGAAAATACATGCCTTTACATGGGCATTTATTTTCCTAGCCAAATTTCCATATTAATGAGTTATAGCTACAAATAATATGTTATATGACAATTTTAATAAGAGAAAACATGTCACAATATAGGAAAAAGGAAAGGATGGCAAACTATGACATTTAATTTTTAAATTTCAGGCACCAAGAATTACAACAGTATTAATAACTTATTTGTATATAAATGCTATGAATTTGTTAATGTACTCATCTGCTAATGTTTTGAGTCTCACTATGTTAAAAACTTAGAATCTATATGTATGTCCATTCTTTTCCCCAGATTCAAGAGTTTTGGGCCATTATTTCTTCAAATATTCTTTCTGCCCCTTTCTCTCTCTTCTTTTGGGACTCCCATTATGCATATGTTGGTACTTCTGATAATATTCCACTTGTCTCTGAGAATCAGTTTACTTTTCTTAATTTTTTTTATTTCTGTTCTTCAGGCTGGATATTCTCAACTGACCTATCCTAAAGTTCACAGATTTTCTTATTCTGTCAGCTTAAATCTGCTACTGATCTTCTTTAGTAAATTTTATTTCATTTATTATTCTTTTCAACTCAAACTTTCTTTTCTTGTTGTTTTTATTTGATTCTTTAGACTTGGTGTCCTTTAGTTCCTTGACTATATTTATAATATCTGTTTTAAATCTTCTTTTCTATTAAGTCCAACATCTGTGTTTCCTCAGGGATAGTTTCTATTGATTTTTTTTTTAAATCTATGTTTTGGTCATACTTTCCTCTTTCTTTGTGTGATTTTTTTTTTTTTTGCTGTTGAAATATGGGCATTTTAAGAAATAAAATGTGACATTTTCTGGAAATCAGGTCACCCCTCCCACCTAAGATTTGTTGTTGGTGGGGATGCTGTTTGTTTACTGATTTTCCTGGATTACTTATGTTAATTCTATATTAGTTGTATGTGACTACTAAAGTTTATGCTTACTTAGCTTAGTGATCACTTAATAATTGGAAAGATTTTCTTAAATTCTGCATACCATTAATTCTCCCGAGCCTTGCATAGGGGCTCTGTATGTTTGTGTTGGAGCATGCCTTCAATGCTCTGGCAATTTAAAATCTGCCTTAATCTTCACTTCCTGCATGTGCAGAGTCTCAAATAAAAGACTGCCTTACTCAGGCCTTTTCTGAGCAAGCATACAGTCTTGCATGTGTGCATGATTTTTGTGATCCCTAGAAATATTTCGGTGATTTTCAAAGCCACCTATGTATTTATCATTTCCCTGAAAATTACTTTTAAGATTTTGGTCTTATTATTATTTGCCCCAGCTAGTACTGCCATCACAGGCAATTACATTGATAGACCAATTACCATTTAACATCTTCACAAACACACTAGGAATAGGACTTTTCTCACAGACTCAGCTGAGTCAAGTGAAATAAAAACTGTGAATGGGCTTTTCTATAGAGCTTCCAGAGAGGTGAAGTAATGACATTTCTCTGGATTTGTGGCCATTTAGAGAGCTCCAAACACATTCTGCTCACTGTAGAGCAGAGCTGATTTTTTCTCAGCTCCCATGGTTGTGAGTCTGCTGGTTTTCAAGACTACAAAAGAACGGGGGAACAGGGCAAGTTAAGATGACACAAAACTCACTATTATTACGTAGATTCACCTACTTTTCTTGAATAAGCACACCTTGGATTGTTACAAGTCTTTGGTAAGTTCTAGAGCTTTGAAAATTTTTATTTTGAAAAACTTTGCCTATGTTTTCATTACTTTAATGAAGGAGAAGATTTTAAGAGGTCCCATTCTGTCATTCTGGAAGTGTTTCTCCCACTCTATTTAATGCCAACTTCCTTGTTAACTTAATACATGCATGCACAGATGAATGAGTATATCTTTTCAATGTCGTGATAATTGACATTAATTCTTTAAAGCAATTTTTCCCAGCACTTCTTGAAGGGTTTATTGCCCTTCCTCTTCTGGTGACCATGTGGAGTTATCAAGGGAGATAACGTCAAGTTGTGATTATTCTTCAAGATGTCCTGCATTATCAAGAAGAAATGAGTTTTTACTATTGACCTAGGATGCATAGAGCTGGGATCAGCTTCATTACTACCCCTACAAGAAGTTGCTGGACTTCCTGCAATTTTACAACTTTTATTGAACTCCTTAGAATGCTAAGATCATATGGCAACTAACCCAAAATATAATCAAACACAGGTATCTCCCAAAAGAGGTGGAGCAAGAGCACTGGCCTACCTGTGATAGATATTCCTGTGTTCCATACTCACTGAGAGAAGAATTCATCTAAATTTTAAAATTAATTACTAAAGATTGAGTGCGGGCTAACGTGAGAATATAAATCTCTTGCAAATGCAGACACAAGGGGAGTTCACACTCATTTATGTGATCTTCCTCACAGACCTCTCGTGGTGCTCGCAAGAAAGTTTGGGACAGGGTGAGATTTCTGAGAATGTTTCTCTCATGTTGCATGTCTAGGAGAGGGTAATAGCAGCCACTGCAGAAAGCACATAATACCTATCCAGATTCTTCCCCCTTACTTTTCTATAGAAAACCCTTAAGTTACTATTGCCCTTAGGTGCTAATAAAAATTCACCAGAATTGAAAATAAAACACTACCCATTGAGGTCAATCAGGACAACATCCTGGGATAGAACCACAAGAGGTATATTATAACCAGAGTGGCTTGGGATTACTGAAAAGAGCCTCATCTCTGAGAACTAGGGCAACGTTCCTGTGTAAAATGAAGGTTGATTCAGAACAGAAGAAAAGAGACCCTACTATCCACGACCATGCTAAAACCATTGAGTAATAAGTAAACACAGTCTACTGCTAAGAGAGGGCCAAGGGCATGAAGATCCCTTCTGAGGTTCAGCTGCAAAGGAAAGATTTAAAACTGAGGGGGGAGCAGATATTGAGAAATATCTTACTGTAGACCAGCCCCCGTCCTAAAACAGGTAATGTCAGAAGTTGTGAAACCTCTTCATATACGGTTCACTGATGATAACTATAGAAACAGCAAAATTCAAATCCAACTCAATTTATAACTAGATTGACTCAGCTGTCCATACTAAAGGTCTAGCCAACAACGACAACAAAAAAAAAGCAGGCCAAATTTCAGGTATAATATCTATATAATATATTATCATTATTATTATTACATCTATACATGATGTTTTGGCTTTAAAAAAATTATGAGGAATATAAAGAGGCAAAAAAATACACTGCTGAGAGACAAAGAAATAAACAGAATCAGATGCAGATATGACAGAGATATAGAAACTATCAGAGAGGGAATACAAGATAAATATGATTAATATATTAAAAATTCTTGTGGAAAAGTTGGAAAACATGACAGACAGGTGATTTTAAAGAAGGACTGAAACTCATAAGAGACAATCAAATGGAAATGCTAAATATGAAAAACAAAATAGCAGAAGAAGAATGTTTTCAGTGTGCTCATTATTTTAAACTTGCAAGCCACTTAGTTTCTTTTCTTTTTTTCCCCATCATTATTGAAATATAATTGACATATAACGTTGTGTAAGTTTAAGGTGTAAAATGTGATGCTTTGATACACGTATGTATTGTGAAATGTTTACTACAATAGATTATTTAACACATTCTTCACCTCACATAATTACCACTTTGTTTTGTTAGCCTGAAACGTTAAAGCTGTACTCTCATAGCAACTTTCAAGTATACAGTGCAGTATCGTTAACTATAGTCACTATGCTGCACATTAAATCTTGGCAACTTATTCTTCTTATAACTGAAGTTTTGTACCCTTTGGCCAACATCTCCCCATTTCCCTCATCCCTCAGCCCCTGGAAACCACCATTCCACTTTCGGTTTCTATGAGTTTGATGTTTTTAGACTCCACACATAAGTGAGACTGTACAGTATTTGCCTTTCTCCATCTGATATTTTTTGCTTAGCATAATTCTCTCAAGGTCCATCTATGTTGCTAGAAATGGCAGGATTTCCTTCTTTCTCCTGGCTGAATAATATTCCATTGAAATATATATACATACACACATAACTTATATATACATATGTACATATGCATGAGTGTGTCACCTGACTTGGCATCCAGGCTCCTTGGGATTGATCCCCAGGTCTAGACCAAGTAGAGATAGGCTAGATCACAGGCAGGAACTTTCAGGACATACACAGGCTTGCCAGGGTATAGCCTTCCCCAAAACAGAGTTGGATTTTCTATACGTAAGTTCATATCATCTGCAAATAATGACACTTTTACTTCTTCCTTCTCAGTTTGGATGCCTTTTATTTATTTTTCTTCCCTAATTCCTCTGGCTGGGATACCTAGTATCATGTTGAATAGCAGTGGTTAGAGTGGGCACCATTTTTTTTCCTGATCTAAGAGAGAAAGCTATCAACCTTTCACCAATAAGTATGATGTTTGCTGTTGGTTTGTCAAATATAGCCTTTATTATGTTGAGATATGTTCCTTTTATATCTATTTGTTAAGCCTTTTTATCATAAAAGGATGTTGAATTTGTCAAATGCTTGTTCTGCATCTATTGAAATGATCATATGACTTTTGTCATTCATTCTATTCATGTATATCACACTTATTGATTTACATATATTGAACCATCCTTGCATCCCAGGGGTAAATCTTACTTGAGCCTAGTGTGTGATGCTTTTAATGTACTGTTGAATGTGTCTTGCTAGCATTTTGTTGAGAATATTTGCATCTATGTTCATCAGAGATATTTGCCTATAATTTTCTTTTCTTGTAGTATCCCTATATGCTTTGGTATCAGAGTAATGTTGGCCTCATGAAATGAGTTTGGGAGTATTCCCTCTTCTTCAAATTTTTGTAAAAGTTTGAGGAGAATTATTGTTAATTCTTCTTGAAACGTTTTACAGAATTCACTCATGAAGCCATAAAGTTCTTGACATTTTCTGTGTTGGGAGGTTTTTGATTACTGATTCAATCTCCTTACTCATTTTTTGTCTTTTCAAATTTTCTATATCTTAATTATTCAGACTTAGTAGGTTGCATGTTTCTAGGAATTTTACCATTTTTCTAAGTTTCCCAATTTTTTGGCATACAATTTTTCGTAGTCGTCTCTTATGATCCTTTGTATTTCAGTGGTAACAGTTCTAACATCTCCTCTTTCATTTATAATTTTATTTATAGAGTCCTTTATTTTTCTTCATCAATCTAGCTGAAGGTTTGTCAATTTTGTTTATCTTTTCAAACAACCAACTCTTAATTTTGTTGATAATTTTTGTTTTTTAATTCTCTATTCCATTTTTTGGCTCTGAACTTTGTTATCTGCATCTTTCTGCTAACTTTCGGCTTAGTTTGGTCTTGTTTTTCTCATTCTTGAGGTATAAAATTAGGTTGTTTATCTGAGATTGTTCTATTTTCTTAATTTAAATATTTATTACTATAAACTTGCCTCTTAAAACTGCTTTTGCTGTATGCTTTGGTATGTTGTGTTTTCATTTTCATTTGTTTAAAGGTATTTTTTCATTTTTCTTTTTAGTTCCTTCTTTGATCTGTTGGTTGCTCAAGTGTGTTGTTTAATTTTCAACATATTTATGAATTTTCTAGTTTTCCTCCTTTTTTGATTTCTAGTTTTATACCTTTTTGGTTAAAAAAGATACTTAATATTATTTCAATCTTTTTGAATTTGCTAAGACTTTTTTGGTGATCTAACATATGACCTATCCTGGAGAATGTTATATAAGTGCTTGAGAAGTCTGTGTATTCCATTGCTGTTAGATGGAATGTTCTGAATATATCCTTTAGATCTATTTGGTCTAAAGTATGGTTCAAGTCCAACCTTTCCTTCTTGATTTTTTGTTTGGATGATCTATCCATTGTGGAAAGTGATGTATTAAAGACTCCCACTATTATTGTCTTGCTGTTAATTTCTCTTTTCAGATATGTTAGTATATTCTTAATATATTTAGGCGTTCCATTGTAGAATGATGATATATTTACAATCATTATATCCTCTTAAAGAATTGGCCCTTTTATCATTACAGTCATATACCACATAATGATGTTTCGGTCAACAATGGGCCACATATGCCATGTACTAATCCATAAGATAGGTACAATATAGCCTAGGTACGTAGCAGGCTATACCATCTAGGATTGTGTAAGTATATAGTATTATGTTCACACAACGACAAAATTGTTTAATGATGCATTTCTCCAAATGTGTCCTTGTTATTAAGTGGCTCATGACTGTATACAATGATCTTCTTCATCTTTTGTTACAGGTTTTGAAATAAAGACTATTAAAGTTGTAAGTATAGCTACCTCTGTTCTCTTGTGGTTTCCACTTGTATGGAATATATTTTTCCATCTCTTCATTTTGAGTCTAAATGTGTTCTTGAAGTCGAAGAGAGTCTCCTGTAGCCAACAGATAGTTTGGTCTTGTTTTTTAATCCATTTAGCCACTTTTTGCCCTTTGATTGCATAATTTAACCCATTTACATTTAAAATAATTAATAGGTAAGAACTTAGTATGGCCATCTTATTCACTGTTTCCTGGCTATTTTGTAGTTACTTTGTTCCTTTCTTCCTCTCTTACTGTCTTCCTTTGTGAATTTACGATTTTTTGTAGTGGTATACTTTGAGTCCCTTCTCTTTTTCTTGTGTGTATCAATTATAGGTTTTGTTTTGTGTTTATACTGGGACTTACTTGAATAATGTTCTAGATATATTATTATATTTTAGGCTGATAACAACTTAATTTCCAATGCATACAAAAGATCTACCTTTTTTCTCCACCCACACCATTTTATGTTTCTGGCATCACAATTTATATCATTTTATATTGTGTATCCACAGACAAATTATTTCAGCTATAGCTATTTTTATTTATTTATTTATTTATTTATTTATTTAGGTTATGATAGCTTACGACATTGTGAAATTTCAGTTGTGCATTATTATTTGTCAGTCAGCATATAAGTGTGCCCCTTCACCCTTTGTGCCCACCTTCAACCTGCCTTTCCCCTGATAACCATTAAACAGTTTTCTTTATCCATATGTTTACCTTCCACATATGAGTGAAATCGTACGTTGTTTGTCTTTCTCTATTTCTAATTATTTTGTCCTTTAATATTTATACTAGAATTAGATGGTTAACACACCCCCATATTACGGTTTTAGAGTATTCTGAATTTTACCTATTCACTTCCCTTTACCAGTATGTTGTGCATTTTCACACATTTTCATGTTAATAGTGAGCATATTTTCATTTCAGCTTTGAGAACTTCCTTCAGCCACTCTGTAAGGCTGATCTGGTGGTGATAAACTTTCTCAGTTTTTGAAAGTCTTATATCACCTTTATTTCTGAAGGACAACTTTGGTGGGTAAAGTATTATTGGTTGGCAATTTTTTCTTGAATATATTTCCTTATTCCCTCCTTGCCTGCAAGGTTTCCTCTGAGAATTTCACTGATATAGCCTTATGGGGTTCCCTTGCATGAGAGAAATTGTTTTCCTCTTGTTACTTTTAAAATGCTCTCTTTATCTGATTTTAGACAGTTTTATTATAATGTGTCTTGGAGAAGATCAATTTGCATTAAAATTTTTGACTGATCTATTAGTTTCATGATCTTTAATGTCCAAATCTCTCACCAGGTTTAGGAAGTTCTCAGTCATTATATTTTTAAATAAATTTACTTCCCCTTTCTTCCTTTTTCTCTTTCTGGGACTCCAGTGATGGGTACATTGTTTCTCTTAATAGCATCCCACAAATCCCTTATGCTTCCTTAATTACTTTTCCTTCTTTTTTCATTTTCACTCATCTGACTAGATAACTTCAAATGTTCAATCTTCAAGCTCACTGATTCTTCCGCTTGGCCCAGTCTGTTGTTGAAGCTCTCTATTAATTTTTTTTCATTTCAGTCATTGCAGTTTTTAGTTCTAGAATTTCCATTTGGTTCTTTTTTATATTTTATATCTCTTTGTTTAACTTCACATTTTGTTCCTGTGTTTTTTTTAATTTTATTAAATTTTTTTATCTGTCTCATATAGTTCTCAAATAAAATAATTAATGAAATTAGGAAAATAATACAGGAACAAAATGTTTTTCTTATTTTTTTAAAAAAAGATTGGCACCTGAGCTAACAACTGTTGCCAATCTTCTTTTTTTATTTTTTTCCTACTTTTATCTCCCCAAATCACCCCAGCACAAAGTTGTGTATTTTTGGTTGTGGGTCCTTTTAGTTGTGTCATGTGGGATGCTGCTTCAATGTGGCCTGATGAACAGTGCCTTGTCCATGCCCAGGATCTGAACCAGTGAAACTCTGGGCCGCCAAAGCAGAGCCTGAGAACTTAACCACTTGGCCACGGGGCCAGCCCCTGTTTTTTTTTCTAACGTCTTTTTCCTATTCCAATATTTTGTATACAATACAACATAAGGAAAAAAATGGTTATTATTTTATGTCATTGTATAAGGTGATGTTTTCTAAACAGCATATAAGTGATAAAGCTGCTATTGAGTTGAACGAGAATGCCATAGGAGTAAGGAGACAAATAAAGAAGCTTAAATAGTTATGTCTAAGGAAAAAATTTGGATATGGTGACTAACATTGGACCAAGCAGTAGCAATTAAAAAGAAACTTTCAGCTTATTGAGTGAATTGCATTGGCAAGCAGGTTATAAGTCTTGATTTTAAAAGTCTTTGGCTGAGCATTAAAACAACTCTAGAAATTCAAAAATGTATGTATGGAAGTAAGCTGAAAAAACTGATATTCATCAAAAAGATCATACTCCCCAACATGTACTTAAACTGCCTGGCATGGCCTTCAGCTTCACATAAAACATTACATAAAACTGCACTGAATATAATCCCACTTATTCCAGAAAGTGGCCAAAGTCTAAAAGCCCCATGTCCCTAACCTTGAGCAATCCTTCATCTTTTGAAATGTTCCAGAACAGCTCACTTGAACCTTGAAGCTAACCAAGGCCCATCAAAGAAATCTGGAGACCCATTAGAAAGTCTCCTCATCTTCCTCAAATCTGATCTTAATAAAAATCTTGCCAATCCAACACTTTCTCAGTAATTTCCTCTTTTCACTCTGTAAACTTTGCTTTCCTTTATAGTACCTTTGAACAACTGCTAAAACTCAAGTAATGGCACATTGGCTCCCTTGCTCAAAAAAAAAACAAGCTATGTTAATTTTGACTCAGATTTCATTTTTTCTTTGATACACTTCATAAATGGTCACAGAGAATAATGGATAAGGGAGAAAAAAACATCTAATGGGTAGACCAGAAGCCAAGAAAAACAATGAAAAATGGAGTTATCCTCAGAAAAAAAAAATCAAGATCTTATATAGAAACTTCACTAAACAAACAAACAAACACATAGATATGGAGAACATATTTGTGGTTACCAGAGGGGAAGGGGGCCACTGGAGGACAAAATGGATAAAGGAGAACATATGCATGGTGACAGACGGAAACTAGACTTTTGGTGGTGAACACAACGCAGTCCATGCAGAAGTTGAAATATAATGATGTACACCTGAAAATCATACAATGTTATAAACAAATGTGAACTTAATAGAATAAATTAAAAATTAAATTAAATTTAAAATGAAATGAATTGTGTTAGAAAGCTACCTTACCCACAAACAAAAAGAGAAACATCTCCTATCACCAGGATTGAGGGGGCCTTCTTAACACTAACTCAGCAAGATTTCAAAACTGACCAGCGTATCTTCCATTCTTCTCTGTCATAAATGGGAACTTTCTTTTCCTAATTATCTTTACTCTGTTTCAACATCACATATTGGGTATGAATGTAGAATGACATTATATTACATTATTAAATGCTAATAAAATATATCACACAGTCTATGTTAATATTTATTAAATATATGTTAAATATATTACATTTTTATTACATTATTACATATATTTAATATACATATTTACATTTAGAAGTATAGCTCTGCTATTTCATTGTGAACTCTTTGGGGGCAAAAGTGCTATCTTATTTAGGTCTGTATTCTCAGAATGTAGTCTGGTGTTAGTCAAATAGAAGAACTCAATATCATAGAAAGTAAATGCGATTGAGAGGAACTGAGATGACTTCAATGTCTTCTGACAGCTATGCAGCAGTATGTACACCTCTACATTATACCACCATTGTGGCAACAAATGTGTTTAGTCATCTGGCCAAAGACTTCCAGGTCTGTGAGTTTTCCTGAATGTCTCCATTCATATTGAATTCACCTTAAGTCTCTCCTTTTGTATGTCCAATATGGTCTATCACTTTTTCTGAGAGAGTAAGCAGTCATGGCTCTCTCTTGCTCTCATAAATCTATAATAAGTAAGCTGGCTCTTGCTTTTGTGGTGGGCTCCAATACCTTTTCTGTTCTCCTGGTTTCCTTAATTTTTTACCTCTTCATAATTATCACCATTTTGAGTATATGCTTAGCTAAGTGATGTCAGAACACTTTTCCACCTGTGCTTCCTATATCACTGAAGTCTTCATCTTCCATGGGATAGTCATCTTCATGGACTTATGGCCAAGCTCCAGGCATTCCATGGACACAGATTAGACAAGATCATCTCTAGCGTTAGTGTTTTAATTATATAGGATCCATGATGATCCAGTTTAACCCTCTTAGATCTGCTTGACAGTGACTTCCCGGTTGTGGCCCACACTGCACTTTGCTTCCTGAAGTGATATCCTCATTTGCTTAAAAGTATGTTTTTAATTAAACAGTAAAAATTATAAACAGAAATGGAGTAGCTTAAATGTAAGAGCTCACAGTGAGCCTAAGACATTTGGAAGCCTGCATTTAAAAATCATTAGTAATCACATTTGATTTACTCACTTGTTCCACATTAACTTTCTCTACCACATGTCAGTGTAAAGCTCCATGAAAATGGGGACACACGCAAGCCTGTGAACAGAAGGACACGCTTGCGTTCCATTTGTGCACATACACATGGCAGCAGGAAATTTGTCAGAGGAAAATAAAATGTGGTTAGTATTTGATATAAAATAATTTAAAAAATCAATTCTGGTATCAGAATATAAATTTATGTAGAATATTATTTATTTATTTAATTGAAAAGCTGTTCTAAGTCTCAAATGCAGTAAAAAGTGTTATAGTATTTTTTTAATAAAGGTATGTGTTTTTTTTATTGGCACATTTAATGGAAAGTTACATAAGTATAGCACTTAAAAAAATTAGTATTTGCATCTTGATGGAGTCATTTTGTAGAAACAGCATGTTTACCTGTTAATTTTCAAAGAGATAAAATAACCAGAGTAAAAGAAAACTGGAGAAATAATAAAGGCCTTTTTCCATTTATTTGTATGCAACTATCAATTCCTTACACTGAGTAAAAACAATGCACTGAGAATAACAACTATACATTTTTTTTCTGTCTGTAAATGCTTTGAAATGGTTATTTTATGTCATTCATTCATACTGTAGTTGATCTGTTCCATCTCTTGTCACTTTCCCCCTCACGGACTCCATATCATTCACATTGATTTCCTTGTTATTCCTTAACAACTCCAAGCCTGCTCCTACCTTGGGAGCTTTGTACTTGCTGTTCCCTGTGCCTGGAATTTTCCCTCCTTCCTTTAGGTCTCTCCTTAAATGTTACCTATCACAGAGGTATGACTCCCTTGACCAAATGGTCACTTCCCTCCTCATGGACTCTCCCTCTTCACCCTGCTTTATTATTCACAGTTTATTAATGCTTACCTATTTTTATTTGTTCACACTGTTCATCTATACCTGCTAACTAGAATGAAAATTCCCTGAGAGCTGTAGTTTCCTTTTTCAAAAAAAATTGGCACCTCAGCTAACATCTGTTGCCAATCTTCTTTTTTCTTTCCTTCTTCTCCCCAGTATATAGTTATATATTCTAGTTGTGGGTCGTTCTAGTTGTGCTATGTGAGATGCCACCTCAGCATGGCTTGATGAGCAGTCCTAGGTTCACGCACCGGGTCTGAACAGGTGAAACCCTAGGCAGCAGAAGCAGAGCGTATGAACTTGACCACTTAGCCACGGGGCCAGCCCCTGAAAGCTGTAGTTTCATCTGCTGTGTTCACAACTCTATCTTTTGTGTCTGGCTCAAGGTTCTCTTCTGAAATCAATGAACTAATTCAGTTGTGAGTACAACTGTATCAATATGTTGAATCTTTGAACCACTGACAATTATATCACATCACTAATAATTTAAAATTTTAAGAAACTTACAGAGACATTACAGACAGTTCCCATACACCCCGACCTAATTTCCCCAATTGTTAATGTCTTACTTTACTCTGGTATATTTGTTGAAACTAAGAAGCCAACATTAGCATCATTATCATCTAAACTTCAGATTTTATTTGGATTTCACTAGTTTTTCCACTAACGTCCTTTTCTTTTCCAGGATACAATCCAGGGACAACACTGAATTCATTTGTCATGGCTCCTTAGTCTCCTCTCATCTATAGCAGTTTCTTAATCTTTCCACATTTGTTCATGACCCTGACAGTTTTGAGGAGTACTAGTCAGATATTTCATAGAATGTCTTGAACTTTGCATTTGCCTAATTTTTTGTCATGGGTAGATGAGGATTATGGATTTTCTGTCAAGAATAAGTTCCCTTTCATCATCTTATATCAAGGGTACATGGCAACAGCCTGACAGTGGGATATTAACTTCAATCACCTGGCCAAGTTAGTTTAGCCAGGTTGTCCAGTGTAAAGCAACTTTCTCCCCTTTCTATATTCTATTTTTTTGTAAGCAATTCACTAATTGCAGCTGACACTCCAGGCAGTGGAGGACTAAAGTCTACCTCTTGGAGTGGAGGAAATCATATAAATAAATAATTTTGAATTCTTCTGGAAGGAAAATTTTCTCTTCTCCACCATTTATTTATTTATTCAGGGCTTGTTTATATTAGTATGGGCTCTCGTAGTTATTGTATACCTTGGGTTATAATCCAATATTATGTTATTTATTTATTTTTGCTCAAATTGTTCTATGTTTGGCCATTGCAAGTTCTTTAGGTTTGTCTCTTGTTTCCCTTGACATGCCCCTATCCTTTTATTTTTGAACACTTCTTTATGCTTAAGCATTACAAGATGCTCAGCCTCATCTTGCATTTAGCCTGCCCCAGCCCAAGAATCAGTTATTTCTCCAAAGAGCCCTGTTTCCATTTATTAGATAAAGATATATAGGAAATAATATCTAGGAGCTGGACAGGCTCATTTCTACTGAGGTGTCACATCTAGGTTAGGAGATAAAACTAAAAAACACATATATGTATACTAAGTCATGTACTCATGCAAATTTATGCTTATTTCTATATCTATCCATCTATATCTACATTAAGCTGAATACGAGTTCAGACTGATATCTCTGACTCTGATTCGGTTCTTTCTAGCCTTCTCCACTTACTTATCTATAGCTTCTTTTTGTCTCTGTTCCTAGCTTGCTGAGAGTTTTTGTCATGAATACATATTGACCTTTCTCAAATGCTTTTTCTGCAGCAACTTATATGATCGTGTTATTTTTCCTTACTAGTGTAGTGATATGGTGGATTACATTGACTGATGTTAAATGTTGGATGAGCCTTGCATACCTAGAATAAATCCCACTTGGTCCAGGTGTAAAATTCTCTCTCTACATTGCTGGATTTGGTTTGGTAAGACTTTGTTGAGGATTTTTGCATTTATGCTCTTGATAAATATTGGTCTGTAGTTTCCTTAATTGTAATGTACTTATCTGATGATAGTATGAGGGTATTTTTTATACTTTAGCTTATTTTTTGTCATTTGCTAATGAAAGAAACTATTATAAATTTGTATTTAAATATAGCGGAATTAGGGAACCTGTGAATTGATTCAAATATACTCTTCTTTCATGACTGTTATTTTTATTTTCTTTCCCAGTCAACTGAGTTGGAATTCTTCTGCTAGAACAAAATTGATACAACACCATGGTTAGTGAGTAAGCATGCCAAGAGAACATGAGTAAGGAGAGACCAAAAAGCATGTCTGGTTTCCCCATATTTAAGATATAAAATCTATGGTACAAGATTCTTGATGTTTAGCATGTCGTGTCAAGGAGTCTATTCATGGTCCATTTGGGAGGTAAAGAATGAGAAAAGACAACTCAGGACATACAGCACAAGAGGTGGTGGCAATTTACTTTTCCTGATAAGGTTCCCTCCACTGTCACTATCCTTTCATATCACATAGATGCGGGTGGTATGTAGGGGAGAGAGATGATTTTGGATGTACACAATGCAAATCAGCTCTGCCTAACTTAAGCAGAAAAGGAATTTACCAGAAGAAAACTGGTGTGCTCACAGAACCAAGGTGAATGTTGGATAATCAGGCTAAGAAAATCAATGTTAAACAAAGAGAGCCAGAAAGCAGGAACTGAAGGCAAGGTAAATCCCTGGACCAGTTTTGTTCAGACAATTCCTCTGGCCCATCCACCACTTCTGCCCTTAGACACTACTTTCTTTGGCCATGATTATCACAACAATAGGATACTTGCTAATGTCACATGCCAAAACACTCACTATAAATAAATTCTGACTATCCTATCTTCTGTACATTGTTCATTGCATTCCTTTGATTGAGATAAGATTTTTTGCTGTTGGCTGAGCTGTAAGCATGGTAAGGGTAATAACAACAATATCAGTTCTCATTTATATAGCTTCTTAGTACATTGACACTATTATTAGTGCCTTACATGTCTTAACTCCTTTAATCCTCAAAACAACTCCATGAATATGTACTATTATTATTCTCATTTTACTTATGAGGAAACTGAGGCTTAGAGACATTAAATAACTTGTTCAAGTATCAGGAAAGTTTGGACAGAACCAGAATTTGCACTCATGCCATTCTCTTTCTCTAGATGGCCCCTTGAACTGCACATCTTTCCACCAAGTTTCACTTAGTTGGGAATTGTCAAAAAAAGGAAGAGTTTGGGTAAAACACATCCAGAAAAATGTCATAGTCAGCTCCTGGTGACCATGTTATAGTTTCCACATAATAATACATATAAAAAAATTTTTGGTGAATCCCAGGGTTATTTAGCTTTGTCTATAACTCAGTGGGCAAACCAAATATGCTACAGATGAATCCTTGTTTCCCAATTTGCTTTGTCAGCTTAAGCAGCTCACATTTTGATTCCCCTCTGTCTTACTTCTCAGTTTGTAATCTCTTAACACATGCCCCAACCCCACAACCACATAGTAGGCTTTTTGGAATTAACTCACCGTAACTTCTAAGGTCCTTATGGGATAAATGATTTCTTTTAGAAACAACGAACACTCTTTCAGAAATGAATGGAGACTCTTTCACAAAAATTAAGATTTTGTGATTGTTTTTTATAGTGTTTCATGAGAATTTACTATGTACTAAGATCTGCTTTAAGAACTTTATAAATATTAACTTACATGCTTCTCACAACAACCAGAGGAAGTAGGCATTATCATCATCTCCATTTTATAAAGGAGGGAACTGACGTTCAGAGGGGTTACATAACCTGTAACTCTCTAGATATGAATTTTAAGAAGTCATGTTCCCATGGGCCAGTGCAACTTGAAACGTCCCAGACTAGTTTCATTGCCCCCCTCATGATTCTTTGTGATTGCTCTGTGGAAAGTTAACACCAAATCTCTTCTGAAGATGTCTGTAGTATCAAGAAGAAATAACACCAAGTAATATAAATACATCAGTGTTTTGCCTTAAGAAACTAAGCTGGGTCTCTATAAACAGTTTAATTTCTTCTTCTCTGGGTGAATGGAGTGAGAGACTGTGGTTGCTCTCTTGGGTACTTAGTCCCCTAACAACTTCGTTCATGTATAAATCTCTCTGGTCCCCAGTCATTGACCTCTAACATTGCAACATGAATCTATTTGACATCATTTTAGAGGGACCAATCTGTATGCCAAAGGCCCTTTGGTGTTTTTTATTGTTCGTATTGTGAAATTTTGTCCATTTTACTAAGTGGCCTTATTTTCTGGCCTATTACTCTCAGCTTGCAACCTTGATAAAACTTCAAGCTAAAAGTGATGTCCATAGTGAGTGTGATAATCCTTTCTTAGAGTTAGTCAGCACTGTACAGAATGCATTCGGAGACATTCTCCTGTTTGTCTTCAGAGCAGCATCCCCTGTGTGACAGGTTGCAGAATATTTTATAATCCTCACCTAATAATTACCTTTTCTTTCTATCTCCCTACCTCTAAAGAACTTCAAGCTTTGTGACAAGACATTAAGAAAGAACTTCAACAGGATCTTTTTTTTTCTTTTTGAGTGGAACTAGCAATTTGAAGATCAAGAGTGAAGTTGCATCACCTTCTTTGAAGAGCAAGGTAAATTTCTATCTCAGTTTTAAGATCTATTTAGATTGCAGAATTAGAAGATGTGCTATGAAAAGTTACAAAGGTAGTATCTTCCCATTGATTTTCTGAGTTTAATAGCCAAAGTTTTAATACTCTCATGCTTTCATGCTGTTTAGTGAGAATCCAGATGTTACAACCACCTCCATTAACTAGGAAAATGGTGATTTTACTCAAATAATAGAAAATAGTATTTTTCTAATCATTTAAAATCCTTGTGCTTAGGAGAGCACCTAGAAAATGGTGGGCAGCCAGTAAATGTTTGTTGAGGCAATGAGTGAACAAGTAAATGAAATAATGAATGAATGAATGAGTGAAACAATAAATAAACTGTTAATTGAGCCTGTTTGTTGACCACATTATGAAGTACATAGTCCTGTGTTACTAACGCATAGTCTCATGTGTGACTTTGCACAGGATTTTCAGAGACTCTTGATCAAAGCTTTTAGACTTTTTTAAACAAAGAATCCACAGCAAAATGTATGATTTATATTGTCACTCTGCACACTCATTCACCTACACACACGTGTACATACACACACAAATAGCAGAAACAAAATCTTCAGGCAACTCTACTTATTTTTTCATTTGTAATGCCTCTTTGCATTCTATTCTTTTCTGTCTTAAAAGAGCTAATATATACAAAACACTTAGAAGAACACTTGCCCATAGTAACTGCTGCCTGTATTAAGAATTATTACTAATAAAATAGCAGTAGTGAAGTAGTTAATTTAATTTAACTTTTGGAAAAAAGTGCTAATCCTGACCCACTATTTGATTTCACCATCCATTAATGGATCATGACTTGCCATTTGTAAAATACTGTCCTAGGACAATTTGTGGTAAATTAATTGTCCAAGACTCGGTTCACCTAAAACAAATTCATCGAGTGTCTACTTGTTGGAGATTTGGTTAATGATAATACCTTGTTCATTCAACAAAAAGGTGTTTCATAGAATATTCTTTTTGATTATATTCCAATAAATATACATATTTTCCTGTTGTAATTTAAGGATATTGCACTGAGTATATTCTCAGGGAAATTTTAAGAAAGCTACTGACATTAACTGTATTGAATACAATGTAGAATATATTGGATAAGAATATATTGATGAAGAATCTATTCTTATGAAAATATCAGTGAAATGTATAAAAATTCTGTTCCCCTTAGATTCATCATCTAGAGTCTCAGAAAACTTATCATTGGAGAGGTTGCTCAATCTCTCATTAGGAATTACTTTTTACAGAGATACTTTTGTATAAAAATAGCAATCACCATCCTCACTAGTTCATTCATCCAACAGAAATTCATTGACTGCGTGATGTGTGCCATACATTGTGCTAGGCACATGGATGCAAAAATAAATTAATTAAAGCTTTTCCAGGTTCCAATCTAGTCAGCAATGGATATGTAAACAGGTAAGTACAATAAAGTTTCCCCAATAACTTTAAAGTAGTTATTATCTCCATTTTGTAATTTTGAAAAATATGGACTTTAGAGTATTTTGAAATTATGTTCAAACTATTAAGTGAAAAAGCTAAAATTCAAATCCGACTTCTGGCCCTAAAATTAAAGCATTTTTTTTACTAACCCAGATTGAATTACAATTATGGAATTATTTAATCAGTCTTCTTAATTATTATCTACTACGTGCTGAGTTGTATGCTAGGTACATTGGGCCATGCAGGAAAAAAATTTAAGGCAGCATAATGTATTGTTTATATTATGCTTTGTTTACATTACCATTCAGGCTTGGATTCAGATTAAGGGTTTGAATCTATATGAACTAGAACAATAGTGCCAGGCATGATGGGTAATATGACTACCCATTAGGTTGTTGATATTATTGTGGTTAGTGTTATAACGACATGTCTACAGGACACATTTACTATCTAATTGAAAAGACAAAACTTTAACATCCTTCAATATCTACTCCTTAGTCCCCTCTATCTCTCAGTTCCCATATCTGCATCTCACCTCAGTTTCCTTTTCTTAACTTTCCCAGTGACCCATCTGGGACTCAGTTCTTAACAGGTGTGGCCTAAATGATGGCTTGGCCTGGAGTGGTTACACTGGAAATGGTGACAAGTGAATGAATTTGAGATGTATTTTAAAGATAGAAATAACAGGAGGTACTCATGGACTACTTGTGAAGTGTGAGGGAAAGAGAGCTATGTCTCAATAATTCTGGTATTAAGGGATTGTTTGTTGAAGACTTTGTCAGCTTTGACCAGATATTTAATGTAGACTCTGAAAATTGAGAGAGCTATTTCATAACCAGATTATACAGTTGGGTGAAATAATCGGTACAACCTTCAATAGATTCCTCTTACATAAGTCATGACATGAAAGATGGCACATAAAAATCTGTATCTTTTATTACCCCTAAAGCTCAGCCCTTGATTTTTAGTTGTTAATATTTGTAAAAATAGTATGTTTGTTTAAGAAAATTTGAATTTAAGTTGTGAGGTCATTCACCCACATAAATTTCTTTAGTAATGTGGTTCTAATAATTTTGTTGGGCTTCTTTTATTTTTTTCAACAATCTTATATAATACTACTACTGTTAATAAAAATAATAATATTTATTTAATAATAGCAATACTTGTGATTTATTGCATGCTAACTATGTATTAGGCAGTATTCCAAGTAATTTAAATATATCAACTCATTAAATTCTCCCAACAGACTTGTGAGGTACATCCCTGTTTTAAACTGAGACACAGAGTTTACCCAGCTAGCAAGTAGGAATTCTGGGATTTGAATGTAGACAGGTCACCCTAGGGACCATGTGCTTTACTCCCACAGTATACCTCTTCTGTAAATAATCGTGTTGTTTTCAAAGCACTTTTAAAATTGATCTAAGAATCTTGTGACAGAGTAAAAGTAGGAAATATGATATCCACTTAATTTTGTCAGATGAAGAAATTAAAGCTCAGGAACATTTATGTTGCTTTTCCAATGGGATAAAATGAGAATGAGTTTCTTCCTCCACTCTGGCGCTTCCATCAAGGGGATAAAACAAGGCATAGATTGCACAGCACAGTGTTTGTTTGAATGGTCACAGTTTTGAGATTTTTACAATTTTGGGGGGCATCTCTTTCAAGGAGGGCAATTTTCTTTGAGGAGTGAAAGGGAAATTATCCTTTCTTAGACCTCAGATGGACCACAATACCTTGGATGATCTCATACTCCACAGTATTTCCTACTTCACCGTATTTCACATCCAGAAAGGCAGTTGCACATCATTTTTCTCAAGTAATTACCTGATAGGACAGTTGGGAAGATTAAATGAGATAATATTTACTCTTCTCAGACTACCTGGCACATGGTAAGTGCTCAGTTCATATGACTGTTACCTGGCTCAGGAATGACAGTGATAAAAGTAAGAGTAATTTACAGAGGAAGCACAAACTTTAACCCAAAGGAAAATAAACAACAGATATTTTGAAGATAACCCAAGTGGTCATTTGGAATATCTGAGTTGGTCAGGAACTATCAAATATAGTGCACATCCTTACAAATTGCAAGATGGAGTTCAGAATGTGCCAGTCTCGGGGTTATTGGGAACCGTGTGTTGGTAAAGGGATCATGGTGTGTTCATGTCATTTGGGTGACATGGATGTGCTGTGAGTCATTTCTTGTGCATGAGTAATTTATCCATTTTTCTTAACTTGTTTTAACAGGTGAAACACAATTCCAAATTGGCATCCATGGAGAACAACACTGAGGTGAATGAATTTAGACTCTTGGGACTGGCTGACACCCCAGAGCTTCAAGTCCCTCTCTTCATAACATTCACTCTCATATATGTCATCACTCTCATTGGAAATCTTGGGATGATCACGTTGATTCTGTTGGACTCCCATCTCCACAATCCCATGTATTTTTTCCTCAGTAATCTCTCCCTGGTGGACTGTGTTTGCTCCTCGGCTGTTACTCCCAAGGTGATGGCTGGATTTCTCACAGGGGATAAAGTCATCTCCTATGGAGGATGTGCTGCTCAGATGTTCTTCTTTGTGGCTTTTGCCAGTGTAGACTGCTTCCTACTAGCTGTCATGGCTTATGATCGTCATGCAGCAGTGTGTAAGCCTTTACATTACACCACCACTATGACCACTAGTGTGTGCACTCGAATGGCAATAGGCTGCTATGTCTGGGGCTTTGTTGAATCTTCCCTTCACACTGGATTTACCTTCTGCCTTTCCTTCTGCCATTCCAGTGTGGTCCATCACTTTTTCTGTGATATCCCCCCTATCCTGGCTCTTTCCTGCTCTGATATTTACATAAATGAGATTGTGCTCTTTACCTTAGCAGCTTTCAATGTCTTTTTTGCCCTTTTAGTTATCTTGACCTCCTATCTGTTCATATTCATTGCCATCCTGAAGATGTGCTCAGCAGAGGGACGGAAAAAAGCCTTCTCCACCTGTGCTTCCCACCTCACTGCTGTAACCATATTCTATGGAACTGTAATCTTCATGTATTTACAGCCCAGTTCTACTCATTCTATGGACAATGACCAAATGGCATCTGTGTTCTACACAATAATAGTCCCCATGTTGAACCCTATTGTCTACAGTCTAAGGAATAAAGAGGTTAATAATGCTTTCAGAAAAGCAGTTGAGAAGATAAAGATTCTGTTCAGCACATAGTTTTAATTAAAGAGATTATACAATCTGTATAATCAGTTATCTATTTCTGTGTAACTACCTACCACAAAACTTGGTGGCTTAAAGCAACAGCTTATTATTTCTCATAGTTCTAGGATTCACAGGGTCATTACATTGCTGCTTTCACATAAGCTCATTCATGAGGTTGCATATCTTCTACATCATCAACTGGGCTGAAAAATTCAAGACGGCCTTACATTTCTGGATGTTTATTCTGGCTATCCTCTACTTCTTCTCCACATGGTCTTTCATCCTCTAGAAACTGTACCAGCTTCCTTACATAATAATTTCAGACCAGAATTCTCACAGTATGAAAGTAAAACTAAAAGGCTTCTTGAAAGTCTAGACTCCCAACTCACACATTTTTTTTTCTACCACATCACACTAAACAACACATGCCAAAAGGCTGGCTCAGATTCAAGTATGAAGAAAAAGACTCTACTTATTGAGGAAAAGCACTGCAAAGAATTTGTGCCCATACTTAATCTACCATAAATAGGAATTAGGTTAAACTGCTGTGAAAAAGAAAAGCCAAAATATAGTGGCTTAAATAAGATAGCAAATTATTTCTCAAGTAATGTAGTTAATTTAGCAGGGTGGAAGTGAACTATCTAGACTGCTGGTGCGTCTTGATCATTCTGCACCAAGTTCATTCCATGTTGTCTCTTTATACTATCTCCTAAAGTGTTGAAATTCTGCCCTCATCATCCCTATTCTATCTAGAGGAAAGCAGAGAGATGAAATGGAGAAGAAATAATTTCTTTTCAAGAAAGTGATGTAATAGCTGTATCTATTACTTCTGAGTACATTCCTTGGGAAGAATTCAGCCACATTGCCATGAAAACTAGCCGCAAAGCTGACTCAAAATTTAATCTCTAGCTGAGTCCAATGTGCTTATCTGAAATCACAATACTCTGGAAGGAAAAAGAAAATGGATTTTTGAGGAGAATCAGTAGTCTGCCACACAGTTTGTAACTGAATCTGAACTGCTAATCTTGTCTCCAAAACTGAGTCTCTAGCTTTTGTTTTTCCCTCCTGGAAGCTTGTTTCCTAGATCTTGCATTGCTTCTTTAAAAACCCCTTTCTTGACCACTTCATCTAAAATAGGTTTCTAAGTAATCTCTTACTAAGTCTTATCTTTATTGAATTAAATAAATATCTTAAATTATGGTTGTTTAGTTGCTTGTTTTGTGTTTCTTCCAAATCACATGTATTGTTATATTCCTCCAAATTTGCCAGATTTTTTTTTTATTTTTAAACTATTTTATTAAGGTCATATTGGTTTATAATATTGTGTAAATTGCAGGAGTACACTATTATATATGGTTTCTGTGTAGACTACATTGTGTTCACTACCAATAGTCTAGTTTTTATCCATCACCATATATACATAACCCCTTTACCCTCTTTGCCTTCCTGCCACCTCTTTCTCCTCTGGTAACTGCTAATATTTTCTCCTTATCCATGTGTTTGTTTTTCTTCCACATATGAGTGAAATCATGATGTTTGTCGTTCTACCTGTGGCTTATTTCACTTAGCATAGTACCCACAAGGTCCATCCATGTTGTCACAAATGACACAATTTTGTGGGGTTTTTTTATGACAGAGTAGTATCCCATTGTATATATATGTATTCCACATCTTTATCCACTCATTTGTTGATGGGCACTTGGGTTGCTTCCACATCTTGGCTATTGTGAATAATGCTGTGATGAATATAAGGTTGCATAAATCTCTTGGAATTGTTGATTTCATATTCTTTGGATAAATACCCAGTAGTAAGATAGCTGGATCATATGGTATATCTTTTTAAAAATTTTTTGAGAAATCTTCATACTATTTTCCCTAGTGACTGCACCAATTTTCCTTCCCACCACCAGTGTATGAGGATTCCGCTTTCTCTACGTCCTCTCCAATGCTTATTTTTTGTGTTGTTAATTATAGCCATTCTGACAGGTCTAAGTTGATATCTCATAGTAGATTTGATTTGCATTTCCCTAATAATTAATGATGTTGAACATCTTTTCATGTGCCGGTTGGCCATCTGTACATCTTCTTTGGAAAAGTGTCTGTTCATATCCTGTGTCCATTTTTCAATTGGGTTGTTCATTTTTTTGTTGCTGAGTTGTATGAGTTATTTATATATTTTAGAAATTAATCCATTGTCAGGTATATGATTTGCAAATATTTTCTCCCAGTTGGTTAGTTGTCTTTTCATTTTGTTCATGGTTTCCTTTGCTGTGCAGAATCTTTTTAGTATAGTGTAGTCCCATTTGTTTATTTCGTGTATCTCTTTGCTTGAGTAGACATGATATTTGAAAAGATACTACTAAGACCAATGTCAAAGAGTGTACTGCCTATATTTTCTTCTAATAGTTTTATGGTTTTAGGACTTACATTCAAATCTTTAATCCATTCTGAGTTAATTTTTGTGTATGATGCAAGATAATGGTCTCCTTTTGCATGTGGCTGTCCAATTTTCCCAACTCCATTTATTGAATAGACCCCTTTCTCCACTGTATGGTCTTGGTCCTTCATCAAAGTTTAGCTGTCCATACATTTGTATTTATTTTTCTGGGCTCTTGGTTCTGTTCCATTGATCTGTGTGTCTGCTTTTGTACCAGTATCATGCTATTTTGATTACTATCTCTTCATAGTACATTTTGCAGTCACGGATTGTGATACCTCTAGCTTTGTTCATTTTTCTCAGAATTTACATAAATTTCCCACATAGTACTGCTTTTCCCACATCCCATAAGAGTTGGTATGTTCTGTTTTCATTTTCATTTATCTCCAGATATTTTTTTATTTCTCCTTTGATTTCTTCATTGATCCAATAGCTGTTCAATAGCATGTTGCTTAGTGTCCACATATTTGTGACTTTCCCAGCTTTATTCTTATAGTTGATTTCTAGTTTCATAGCATTGTGGTCAGAAAAGATTCTTGATATAATTTCAATCTTCTCAAATTTATTGAGGCTTGCCTTGTTTCCCCACATGTCGCCTATCTGAGAATGTTCCATGTGTGATTGAGTGGAATGTTTTCTATATATCTTTTAAGTCCATCTGGCCCACTGTTTCATTTAAGGCCTCTGTTTCCTTGTTCATTTTCTGTCTGAATGATTTACCTATTGATGCAAGTGGGGTGTTGAAGTCCTTTATTATGATTGTGTTGCTGTCAATTTCTCCCTTTAGGTCAGTTGATAGTTGCTTTATATACTTTGGTGCTCCTGTGTTAGGTGCATGTATATTAATAAGTGTTATATCTTCTTGGTGAAATGTCCCTTTTATTGTTATATAATGCTAATCTTTGTCTCTTACTATCTTTTTATCTTGAAGTCCTCTTTGTCTGATATAAATATGGCTACCTTCACTTTCTTTTGCTTGTGATTTTTATCATCTTCCATCCCTTCACTCTGAGCCTATGTTTGTCTTTAGAGCTGAGATATATTTCCTGGAAGCAGCATATTGTTAGGTCTTATTTTTTAATCCATCTAGCCACTCTTTGTCTTTTGATTGGTGAAGTCAACCCTTTTACATTTAGGGTGATTATTGATATATGAGGGCTTAATACTGTCATTTTATCTTTTATTTTCTGGTTGTTCTTTATTTCCATTGTTTCTTTTTTCTTGTATTTCTGACTGTCATTTCAGTTTGGTGGTTTTCTGTAATGGCTGAGCTGCTACACTTGGTGGGCAGGTTACACTCGTGCAAGCAGTGCTGCCACTTGGGCAGAACCCCTTCACACTAGCTGAGGAACTGAGCCACCAACACTTGGAGGGGGACGTTCACACAAGTGGAGCTGCCATAGAATGGCAGGTGCTCTCTTGGGCCAAACTACTGCTGCTCCACAAGTGTCCTGATGTGGGCTGGACTGCCTCTGCCTACATCACGGTCATGCTGGCTACTATGTGAGGATCTGTGACCTGGATTGCTGACTCTGGGGAGGAGGAGGGGGCTGCTCCCCTAGTTCCACTACTTCCTGAAAGTCCAGTCCGTCCACCTTCAGATATAGACCTGCATGGGGTCTCTCAGGCATCCTGTTGTGCTATGTAGGGAATCCTCTGTGGGTAAATAGATACCCATTTAGCTGTAACTTATAGGGGAGAAATAAAGGGAACAACTCTCTCCACCATGATGCTAACCTCCCAGATTATTTTTAATGTATTTGAAACATTGAGGTGGTATAATTTGCTGATGTATTGGATGTAGGATGTGAGAAAAATAGTAGCTTAATTGCCTAAGGAACTAGAAGAATGAAATGACTACTATGTGAGATGTGGAAGACTATGAAAATAAGAAGTTTGGAGTGAGGGAAGGCCATGAATTTAATTTTGAGCATACGAAGCTTGAGATGTTTCTTGGATACTGTCATCTTAAAAAGCAAATTTTCCTGTTATTTTATTTGAAGATGAATTTATTCATGAATAGACAAAAGAATTGGAATTTGGGATGTACACACTATGGCCAACCATAGGCAAATCCAACAAACAAAGAAAGAAAGCTGCTTTTATATAGAAAAAAGGGGAGTAGGGAGAGGCTGTTCTAAAGGAAAATCCCCTAGGGGAAAGTAACAGTTCAGTGTTTCAGTGGCTTCTCATTGGTTGGGCTGTTGCTGGATGGGGAGAGAAATCGTCCTTCAGTAGTAAAGTAGTTTTACTTCCCATCTAAGATGGATGCTTACCTCTCTTCCTGTTTGGTGTGTAATTAAAGATGTATGCTAGGGTGTGAGAGCTCCCCCATAGGCCTTCCTGACTCCAATTTATTTAAGGTTTCTTTTATTAATTTCCACAATACTGTCAGTAAAGTTTAGCATGGAAATGGAGTTACAAATTTAAGAGTTATCAACATGTAGATAGTATTTAAGCCATGAGAATGAATGAGATCTGTAAAAGAACATAGGTAGAGAGAAGAGAAGTGGTTCAATGACTGAGACCTGGGTAACTTCTTCCAATAGTGGCAAGAGAGATGAGTTACTGGAAGCCAAGTGACGAGAAATGTTTCAACAGGGAATATATGTGTCAAACTTAATATCAAGACCAAGAATTTGCCATAAGCTACAGCAATATGAAGTTGATGGATGAATTTGAGTAGTTTTTGTTCTGTGATGGGGATAAAAATCTCATTAAATGTACACTCAACGTTCTAGTCCATGATCATTCATTGCTTTGCACAGTTATTAAATATTTTGCCAACCAGTATAATAGAGTAAATGCATGTTGTACTTCTCCCAAAGCAGTTAGAGAGATAGGGCTTTGAGACTCTTAATTTGGGGAGGAGAGAAGATGGACAGATCCTAAAAACGTGATTGGCAGCCAAAGTTTTAGCAGAGAGATGGCTGGCAAGAGATGCTTTGGCAGTAGATGATCCTTCATGAAGCTGAGGATTAGTTATATCAAATACTCACTTTGCAACAATTCATAGCTCTGGGCTTTACTTCCCTCCCATTGTTTCTGAACACAAGATTATTGTATAAATTTTTCTTTGGAAAAATGAAGAAGTAGGAGTGATTTATGTCACTTTTGGAGAAAAGCAGCCTAGAGATTGAAACAGAACATGTGCAGGAAGTGCTGTGATACTGGAATGATGAAGAAGTGAGATAAAGGCAGAGATTTGGAATATGCATTGAGAGACAAGTAAAAAAAATACACACAATCCTTACTCAAAGACACCTCAGAAATATTTGGGAAGGTACCAAGCTTTCTGTAGTTAGTTGCTATTTAATTTAACACGTAAAGGAAAGAAGACTGGAGGATTTGGGTTCATCTGAGTTATAATTGAGAGTGAGACAGACATAGTCTAGCCTAAATCAAGTTGAATAAAAATTGCACATTGGTAAAGAAATATTTTCATCTCATTCTCTCGGTGTGACTATTTCACTCCTAGAACTTGTAATGAGGAAAGAAATGGTAAGTTGAGATGATATTATAGTACTATTAAAGAGGAGATAACTCAAATATCACTGCTTTAGTAGAGTCAAACTGCACAAGAATTAGAAGAATTTAAAGTCAGCATTTTGCTTGTTTTTAGGCAGGCAGTCATCACTGACTAAATTCAGTATTATGGAAAGAACTACACTATGATCCAAGAAAGAATAGCACATTATTGACAAAAAAGTTGGTCCAATCAGCTTCAGATCTGGAAGGAATATTAAAGATTATCAAACACCTTTGTACTATGAGAGAGGAAAATGCATGCTCAGCTGACAATTGGCTGCTATACTTGAGACTTTGTGAGTTCTGCTATCCATATTGAGTGCATCTTCCAACTTTCCATGAGTGTCCATTGGTGATTTTTTTCTCTAAAAATACCCACTCCAGGCTCTCCTGTGTTCTAATATCCATTCCAATAGTACTAGATTCAGATATCCAGTAACTTTGAGAGACTTGCTCAAGTTGTACAAGTCTCAAGTGGAAATTTATGAGTAGAACTCAGGTACCCTGACTCCCATAATATAATTCCACCTTTGTTCATATATTATTAAATCAAATTGAGAGGACAAAGTGATTTATTCACCATTAATTATCATAGTAGCCCCTGAAATGTATTCAACTACTTTCCTTTTAGAGTCTTCTAAAATATAATATTAATTTTTTCTTCTTTACATTTACTACCATCTGATTTAGTGTATATATTTAGTTGTTTATTCCATTGTCAATCTCCTCCCTCAGTAATATAACCTCAGGAAAATAAGAATTTTAAACTATTTCTAGCCACAAATCCTAGAACAGACCCTGACCCATAATAGATACTCAGTAAACATTTGTTTAATGAACTAAATACATGGAATACAGATTTATCTGCTGAGGAAAAGATACCTAATGATGTCTCCTTTGATAGCTCCACTTTGCTATTTCAGAAGCATCTCAAATACACCAAATCCAATGGAACTCTATTTTTTGCCTCTAAAACTGTTTCTCCTTTACTCATTTCTGTATCGGTAAATGGCAGCAACACTAACCCAGTGATGCTGTCATTCTTGAGCGCTTCCTTTTCCTTACTCATTGCGTCCTATTTACCAGCATGTCATTTAAATTTTACTTGCATGCAGATGTTTGTCATTAGAATATCCGTTTTCTTCATTTCCATTGCTATGTACTTTGTCCAAGCCACTGCCGTGCATAATCTTGTTCACCACCATAACCTTCAAACTGGTCTTTTCACCCTTCGTCTTTGTGCTCCAATCCCACTGAACTTCATCAGTTCTTAGAACACATGAATTTCTTTCTTTCACAAGATTTCTGCTCTTGCTGTTCTCACTGCCTGAAGTGCTCTACCTGCATCTCTCAATGTTAATAGCTCTGTCTCATTTTGGTTGAAATGAGGCTAAAAAATTGAAAAATTCAAATGTTCTTCCGGCAAAATGTGCACCTTAAATCCCATTCTATTGGATTTTCACTGTCGTCAACTTGGTTAATCTGGGAATTATGTTTCCCAGAATTCCTTTCCCTTAATGGTTCTGAGATTGAACTGACCAAAAGAGGGATACAGTGAAGATTTGGGAGGGGGAATAAAGCGACAGCCATTTTTATCTGCAGGTCTTGTGGTTAAATATGATAATGACAGATCCATAAGCACTTGAGAAGGTTTAGCTTGTCCTCCCTTCTCTTCTGCTCCAAGTCTAGGTCTTCCTGACTATCAGCTCTGATGAGCATCAGTGGCTCCAGGACCACCATTGGACACTTACGGGGAGCAGGAAACATAAACATGGAGCTACACAGAGGCATTCATTCCACAAAAGAAGAGCATTCCTCAGATCTCTTCACTAGTAAACCCTTAGCTGCTTCTCTTTGGTGGCTTAACTTAGCTTCCTTAGCTCTCTTCTTAGCTTCTTAACTTCTAAGCTTCCCTTGAAAACTCCGACTTGATCACCTTACCAGTCTTTCAGTGGGATTGGTGAATAAATTTTCTGTAAGGACTGAACTCTCCCTTTCAGACTTTCACGTCCCCAGTTCTTCCCAGAATTTTTAAAAGTCTACTTCCTCCAAATAATCTCATATCCCCTAACAGTGATTTTGCTTTTCTAGAGAAACCTGACTCATTCAGCCTTTCAAATATTCGTACTGAAAACATTCTCTTTTGTTAGCATCTATCACAAATCCCTGAACATTTTATAGCAGTAATAAAATTTTTAAATTATTTCCATATTTAGTTGTCTCCTTGTCTCTCTCTCCTATAAAGCTGCAAACTCTGTGAGGGCAAGATCTTGTCAGTATTGTTTCTCCCTTGCATTTCCAGGGCTTGATGTGTAATAATGACTCAATAAATGTATAAATTGATTGAATGCATCATTTGAAAATGAGACATAAATAAATTAAGGTATGAAAGCAGACCATTCCTTATTATGTTCATTGAGAGTTGATTTCATGTATTTCCTACTTAATGATCAATTCTTAATAAAAAAAATTGTAAAGGTTTGATATAATCTACTTGATAGTGTGATTTCCACAAACTTAATTTGTCCAAAATGAGGAAATACGAATAGTGAGTGAGAATATAGAAAAAACCCAGCCACATCTCATAAAAAGCTTGAAAATTCTTTTCTAAGGAATTGTATCTTGGGTAATGAACTATAATTATCAGTGGTTGAAATAATGACTCAAAGCTTAATTAATTAGATGTTTATTGAGAAATTAGTATGAGCCAGGCCATAATCTATGGATTGAGGATGATGTTTTTAGCAAAGAAGACAAAGTCACTCCTCTTGTGTAGAGTATGTTCTTGGTGGGGAAATAGATGAAAAGGTTAACCAATTAATTAATTAATAATAGTTGAATAGTGACCAGGACTATGAAAAATAAAGCACGGAGAACAAGAAGGAAACACTGTCAATCAGCAGGTAGGGTGACTATGACGTGGTAATATTTAAGCAAAGACCTGAAGGAAGTGAGGGAGCTTTCTGAGCATTGGCAACAGCAAGTGCAAAGACTCTGAGACAGAAGCATGCCTGGAGTTGTCCAGGAATAGCAAGGAACTGTGTGACTGAAGTGGAGTGAATGAATAGGAGAGTGGTAAGACATGATGTACTCATCTAAAACTAAAGTATCCATAGATGACTGACATTAGCCATTTCACAGTATTTACAGAGAGAAAAAGAGATAGCACTATCACTACTCAGTGTGGGGTTTTTTTTAATAAAATGTAAGAGAAGGTATTCATATTCAGAAAAATTTTAAAATTCCTTTGTCATCTGATCACCTTTTTTGTCCTCTAGCCTTCTTGCTTTTGAAAATTATGATATTATCATACTGTTTTTACCAAATGACTTAATGAAGACAGAAATATTAATTTCTTTAAAATGCTGTATGTATGTAGCTCTAAATAAAATGTGCTAACGAAAAGCACATATTTTTATTTGAAAATCCATGTCACATTCTTCTTCTTTTTGGACTCTTAGGGTAGTTTTTCAACTAGAGGAATAAATGATGTCAGAAATAAATTTATATTATGATACATAAATTAATTATTTTAACTTTTTCATTTAAAACTAGCAACACTTCATCCAAAACTATTAACAAATTTCCCACTCCAATGTGTATGTGCACACGTGGGATTCTTATATACACATCTATTCATGGGTTTTTGTATGCCATGTCTTACATATATGCTTGAATTGCCACATGATAGAAAAAAATATCAACATATGAGTAAATGAGATATAATTAATAAAGTTTATTACAAGAAAAGCCTCAAAATTCTTAAGGTCATCCACACTCAGGACATCCTCATTCAGATATCAAGTATCTGGACATAGTATTTTCTTTTTTCTAGATGATAGGCTTTTGAAGAAGAAATGGTATTACCTCAGTAATTTAAGTGTAGAGTAGACCTTAAATGTGAGTCATTGCATGTTGAAGATCTGAGAGGAATGAAACTAGGTCATTGTGGATCTCACAACTTTAAAAGGCGAAGCCTAGAGAAAAATTTACCTTCTCAACCAACTTCTTGAATGCATTTTTAACCTCTTTGTTCCTCAAGCTATAGACAAGGGGGTTTAGCATTGGGATGACCATTGTATAGAACACAGATGCAATTTTGTCTGTGTCCATGGAATGACTGGAGCTGGGCTGGGAGTACATAAAAATGACTGTCCCATAGAAGATGGCAACTGTAGTGAGGTGAGAAGCACAAGTAGATAAAGCCTTGTGATATCCCTCAGCTGAGTGCATCTTCAGGATGGTGATAAATATGAACATGTAGGAACTCAAGATAACCAGGAGAGCAAAAAAGATGTTGAAGCTTGCCACAACAACAAGGATCAGCTCACTAATATGTCTATCAGAGCAAGAGAGGGACATGACTGCCGGTATATCACAGAAAAAATGATGGACCATATTGGACATACAGAAAGAGAGACTAAATGTGTCCCTTATGTGAACAGAGGCATTCATGAAACCATAGATGTAGGAGCCAACGGCTAGACAAGCACATACACTTGTTGTCATGGTGGTGGTGTAATGTAGGGGTTTGCATACTGCTGCAAAGCGATCATAAGCCATTGATGCCAAGAGGAAATTTTCAACAGTGGCCAAGGCTACAAAAAAGAACATCTGAGCAGCACAAGCATTATAGGAGATGATCTTGTCTCCTATAAGGAGCCCAGCCATGACCTTGGGAGTGACAGCTGTAGAGTAACAAAAGTCCACCAGAGACAGGTTACTAAGGAAAAAGTACATGGGAGTGTGTAGATGAAAGTCCATGACAATCAAAAGAATCATCCCCAGGTTTCCAACTACACTGACGAGATAAATGAGAGTGAAAATTATAAAGAGGGGTATCTGAAGTTCTGGGGTATTGGTTAGTCCTAGAAGGACGAATTCAGTCACTTCTGTGTTGTTTTTCATGGGTGTTGTTTGGGAATTACAATATGCCCTGTAGCAATGAGAAGTAAAGAACAGAGTAATAAAAAACAAGGTTATTGAAGTAAGTTGAAATAGGTAGACAGATGATAGATAAGTGATAGATGTGCAATATTTTATTACAGCAATCATTCTTACTTCAATATTATTCAGATCTAAAGTATATGCTTGACAACAAAATTTAATACATAAATTATCTATAAAGTTACACATTGCTGAAACTGAAAGATCTTCACGGATCATCTCCAACCTTCTAAATTTTGTAAATTTGTAAACTGAGATGTGGAAAAACTGACGTTTTGATCAAGATGACATGTCTGGAATGAATATATCTGTCATTTCAGTTTCCTGAGCCTGGTAAATCTTTATACTTCTATGTTGCTTGTGTGCCATAGACTGCTCTAGACAATATATGTATATTCTCTTGTTTTTCTCAACAACTCTATAAGATTTACTAGTTGTTACCCCTATTTAACTTATGAAGCACAGAATTTGAGTAATGTATTTAAGTTTATAAAATTATTACTACCAAAGCCAATTTTTGAACCCAGGGAAGTTGGTCTTCAGTCCTTTGGTTTTAATTTAAATAAAATTGAATTTAACTCAACTTACAATTACTCATTATCTTCATGGATCTAAACCCAGTGTTTGGGGTCTCATAGTGAAGTAACTGAGACATATATACATAGTAGGTGTAGTGGGATAACTGGAGCCATAGAGGCCTGCACAACAAACAGAGAAAATTCTGAGGGGAAGACATAGCATCGAGTATAGAGCTTGGGCTCTGGGAATAAGTGCATATTAACCCTACCATTTACCACCTAAGGGTCATTGGTTCCAAACCAAGTACGTGAACTTGATCTTCTCCATCCACAAAATGAAGATTGTAATGAGGTCTACCTCAAGATATTGTGAGAATCAAATAGGATAATGTATTAAAAACAATAAGTAAAATGCTGGATGTTCAGCATAGCCTAATAATTGTTAGCTATAATATTATTATTAGCATGGAATGGTAGTTTCCATGTTTGTTTGAGAAAGGTGGCTGGTGAAATTCAAAGATTTAGGTGTGGATGAGTTTTGAAATCTTGTAGCCTCTCTCTTAGGTTTCCTTTTTCTCACACACTTGGTCCACTGAGATTTTCTGTGCCTTCCGGTGTTTCTCAGTCTGTCTTCCGCCAGCATGAGTGGCTGTTCTATCCATTCCATATGAGGCATTGTTTTGCTTAATTTCTTTCTTAAAATCCATATTTTAGCATGAGTTGAAAGAGTTTCCTTTCTTAAACTCATTCTTTCTCTCATTACTATCATCTCACAGTTGAATCACAGAGATTGAAGGTTAAAAGTTCATAGTTTGTTGGCTGAGTTTAGCCTGCATGTTTAAAACCTTCTACATGAATACCATCTTCTGTATGAAGAGCTTTTTAAATCTCTTCTATTTGAATTTGTGGTCATGAAGGATATCTATCATCCATTAATCATTATTCTCTACCATCACCCTACTTCTTTCTTGTCTTCACTTCACCAGCCTCTAAAGTCATTAGGTTTGCCAACTTTTGACAATCATAACAACTTGTATAATGTAGTATGTTCTACAAACAATAAGAAGAGCTAAATGCATGTATAATTATATTTATGCATTTCTGTGATATATATTTATACATATATTTACCTCTACTTATATATGTGCATAAATACACATATCTTGTCATATGATCCTCACAGTAAAGTTGTAAGGCAGATAGTATTATTATTTCCATTTTACTACTGAGAGGACTGAGAATTTGAGAAGCCATGTAAAGCTCTACAATTACACAACTAGTACGAGGAAGATTCAAAATTCAAGACTCAAATACACCTATGACCAAATCAAAAGCCTATGCTTTTAGCCACCTTACCATCAGCATTTGTAGATGTGCTAGTAATAATAAGGATGAGATTATGGGGAAAAGGTTACAACGGAATATGGATATTGCTAATTCAATTATAATACTTCTGGAGTTTAAGGAAGGGTTACTTAACTCTCTTCTATTTTTTTAACCTCTAATGAGAAGACAACAGATAGTAAATAAGACGAAATTAAGACATACTCAATAAGAGCATCACTTATCCTTTTTTTTTTTTTTTTTGGCTAATCTTTTTTTAAAAAGCAGCATCATGATATTCCATACCACCAAACTCCCTAATGATGGAAGTTTTCACATTTGAACCCTAACTTCCACTCACTGTTTCAGACAAAAATGTTCAAAACACCCATTTCTGTGCTCAAATAACTCATAGTAAGTATAGGTGTCCCACAGATTTTTCATGAATTACGCTTCTCACTAAAAATATGTATGGAATGTAGGAGCTTACCTTGCTGTTGGAGAATAAGGGACAGTCAATCCTGAATAGTGAATCTGAAATCAGACATTTCACCATGGAATAACGAATACATACTGTTAGCCACATTTTCTATAAGTTTCTAGCTAAAGATTCCAATATCTCTAAGACAAGTAAAGTTGGAGAAAAGAACCCAACTTGGAGTCAGAAACCTGGATACAAGCCCTGAATCCACCAGTAATTCTTACTATGTTCTTGGAGGAGTTATTTCTGTTCTTCTTATTCATAAAATAAAGAAGGAAATTACCTCTTCCATATAATTCAAAGAATTGTGTCTGGGAATAGCAAGTGAAGGAAGCTCTGTAAAATACCTTGCTGAGAGGTTATCATTTTAAAGTCAATCAATATAGTTTTCATCTTGAGATGTTTACCATGATTGTAGGCTGAGCTCATAGCAAATCCTGAGTTCAGGGGTCAGGGAGCGAGGCCTCTATGTACTAACAACTGTTAATACTAAAGTGATAGCCACTGGGGCTCAGCACAGTCTTGTCCCTCTAAAATTGTGTCACATTGAGTCATATTGGGATTTCAGAGGGTAGCATGGGAATGAGGACGGAGTTATATAGACACAGAGTTCTCAGGGGATGACCTCCACAAGGATATCTCTAGCCTTCATCGCATGTTCCTAAGGAAGAAGCAATTAAATTGCCTGCAGGGACCCAACTCGATACAATGTGGATGCACACATGTTATTTCTTTTTTCCATTTTCTACCTAAAGTACAATTTACAAATAACAATAATATTCATAGTTTTTAGTGTATAAACCTAAAAGCTTAGTCAAATTTATATGGTCACGTAACCACCACCAACATAATCACAGTATAGAAGAGTTTCCATCTTCTAAATAAAACCCATGAGCTTCTTTGTGGTCAATCCCTTTTCCCACCTCCTGCTGCTGACAACTACTAAACTGTTTTTGTTCATATAAGTTTGCCTTTGTAAGAATGTCCTATAAATATAATCCCAGTGTATGTAGACTTATGTCTAGCTTCTTTTACTTAGGATGGTGTATTTCAGATGCATTCATATTGTTACCTATATTAATTTCCTATAACTGTCATAAAAAAGTACCATAAACTGGGTGGCTTCAACAACAGAAAATTATTGTCTCATATTTCTGGAAGCTAGAAGTCTGAGATCAAAGTGTTGGCAGGGGTGGTTTTGTTGGTTCCTTGTGAATTCTGCAAGATATAATTTGTGCCGTGTCTGTCTCTGAGCTTCTGAGTGGTTTGATGGCAAGCTTTTGTCTTCCTACACCACCTGGATCTCTATCTTCATCTTCACATAGTGTTCTCCCTTTGTGCCTGAATGTGTCCAAATTTTCCCTTTTTAAAAGGACATGAATCATACTGGATTTGGGCCTACCCTACTCAAGTATGACCTCATCCTAACTAATTAAATCTGCAACAATCCGTTTTTTAAATAAGATCACATTCTGAAGACTGTGGGTTAAGACTTTGAGAATTGAATTTTTGAGGGGATGCAATTCAACCCATAATATATCAATAGTGAACCCTTTTTTATTATTGCTGAATAGTATCTCATTATATATATATATATATATATATATATACACACACATATATATATTAGTATATATATTCATTTCATATATATATATATTCTGGTAGCCTTGCCATTCCACATACATTTTAGATTCATCTTAACAATACTTACTAAAAAGAGCTTGCTTGAGTTTCAATTAGAATTCCAAGATGTTTGGAAACAGTCATCATAAAGTCTCCCAATCCATGAATATGGTACACCTTTAAACTCATTTAGATTTTTTAAATTTCTTTCATCAGTGTTCTATATTTTTCAGCATTCAGGTATAGCCTTATTTTATTATATTTATACCCAGGTGCTTTATTTTTGAGTGCTATAATAAATGGTATTAATTTTCATCTCAAATCCCCTTTGTTCATTCTTAGAATATAGGAAAGCAATTTATTCATGATAAACTTTGCTAAAGTCACATATTTGTTTCAGGAGGGGGGTTTTGAATATTTTTAAAATAACTTCATATTAAATGTCCTTTTATGGTTTTATAGATATAATTTATGTGACATGTTATTATCAATTAATTAGACACCATTCTTAATGAAAGCATGAGATATTTTGAGATTATCCAACTTATAATGTGTTTTCCAGAAAATCATTGTGTCAAAGGTGGAGACTGCAAAAACTAAGTAAAAATATAGAAAAAAAATATGTCAGCAATACAGAAAATCATCCATCACTCTTTAAATACTCTAACATTTAATCAAAAGGTTTATATTATAGCTAATTCATTATAATATCAGTGGTTCAAAATTCCACATATTGATATAGGTGGACTAAAATCTAGATTAATTTATTCCTTCATTAAACAAATATTTGTTGAGAATCTCCTATGGACATGACACTATTTTAGGTATTAGGGATAGAGTTGTGAAAAGCAGATAAAGTCAGTGCTCTTACGAGGTTTACATTGCAATTGGGGGAGAAATGTATACAGTTGAACAAAAATATACAATAAATCAGTGTTAATCATCCAAACAGAAGATTAATAAGGAAGCACTGGCCTTAAATGACACCTTAGATCAGATGTACTTAGTAGATATATATAGAACACTTCATCCAAAAACCACAGAATACACATTCTTTTCAAATGCACATGGAACATTCTCCAGGATTGATCACATATTAGGCCACAAAACAAGTCTCAATAAATTTAAGAAGATCGAAATAATACCAAGCATCTTTTCTGACCATCAAGGTATGAAACTAGAAATCAACTACAGCAATAAAACCAGAAAAAACACACAAAAAAATGTTACTGAACAACGATTGGGTCAATGAAGAAAACAAAGGAGAAATCAAAAAATACCTAGAGATAAATGAAAATGCACCATGCCAAAATCTATGGGATACAGCCAAAATGGTTCTAAGAGGAAAGTTTGTAGCAATTCAGGCCTACCTCAACAAAGAAGAAAAATCCCAAATAAACAACCTAACCATGCACCTAAAGGAACTGGAAAAAGAAGAGCAAACAAAGCCCCAAATCATTAGAAGGAAGTAAATAATAAAGATTGGAGCAGAAATAAATGAAATAGAGACTAAAAAAAATAGAAAAAATTAATGAAACCAAGAACTGGTTCTTTGAAAAGATAAATAAAATTGACAAACTTTTACCTAGACTCACCAAAAAAGAGATGGCTCAAATAAATAAAATCAGAAATGAAAGAGGAAAAATTACAACAAGACACCTCAGAAATACAAAAGAGTATAAGAGAATACTATGAAAATCTAGACACCAACAAATTGGATAATCCAGAAGAAATGGATAAATTCTTAGAATCAGACAACCTTCCAAAACTGGATCAAGAATAAGTAGAGAATTTGAATAGACAAATCACCAGTAAGGAAATTGAAACAGTAATCAATAATCTCCCCCAAAAAATAAGAGCCCAGGACCAGATGGCTTCCCTGGTGAATTCTAGCCAACATTCAAAGAAGACTTAATACCTGTCCTTCTCAGACTCCTCCAAAAAATTGAAGAGGAAGAGCAGCTTCCTAACTTATTCTAAGAAGCCAACATTATTCTGACACCAAAACCAGACAAGGACAACATAAAAAAAGAAAATTACAGGCCAATATCACTGATGAACATTGATGCAAAAATCCTCAACAAAATACCAGCAAATTGATGACAACAGTACATTAAAAAGATCATACATCATGATCAAGTGAATTTTATTCCAGGGATGCAGGGATGGTTCAACATCTGCAAATCTAACAATGTGATACACCACATTAAGAAAATGAATAATAAAAATCACAAGATCATCTCAATAGATGCAGAGAAAGCATTTGACAAGATGCAGTATCCATTTATGATAAAAACTCTAAATAAAATGGGTATAGAAGGGAACTACCTTCAATGTAACAAAGGCTATATATGACAAACCCACAGCAAATGTCATTCTCAACAATGAAAAACAAAGCTATCCCTCTAAGAACAGGAACCAGACAAGGATGCCCACTTTCACCATTCTTATTTAACATAGTCTGGGAAGTGTGAGCCAGAAAGTCAGGCAAGAAAAAGAAATAAAAGGGATCTAAATTGGAAAAGAAGAGGTGAACCAGTCACTATTTGCAAATGACATAATTTTATATATAGAAAACCCTAAAGAATCCACTAAAAAACTTTTAGAAATAATAAATAAATACAGTCAAGTTGCAGGATACAAAATCAACATACAAGAATCAGTTGCTTTTCTATACACTAACAATGAAATAGCAGAAATAAAAATAAAAAATGCAATCCCATTTACAATTGCAACAAAAAGAATAAGATACCTAGGAATAAGCTTAACTAAAGAGGTGAAAGCTATACACTGAAAACTATAAAACTTTGTTGAAACAAATTGAAGAAGACACAAAAAAATGCAAAGATATTCCATGCTCTTGGATTGGAAGAATTAACATAGCCAAAACGTCCATACTTCCTAAAACAATCTATAGATTCAGTGCAATCCCTATCAAAGTTCCAACAACATTTTTCACAGAAATAGAACAAAGAATCCTAAAATTTATATGGAGCAGCAAAAGACTCCGAACAGCCGAAGGAATCCTGAGGAAAAAGAATAAAGCTGGAGGTGTCACATTCCCTGATTTAAAAATATACTACAAAGCTATAGCCACAAAAACAGCATGTTACTGGCACAAAAATAGACACATAGATCAATGGAACAGAATTGAGAGCCCAGAAATAAACCCACACATATACGGACAGCTAATTTTGGAAAAGGGAGCCAAGAGCATACAATGGAGAAAGGAAGATCTTTTCAATAAATGGTTTTGGGAAAACGGGACAGCCAAATGCAAAAGAATGAAAGTAGACCATTATCTTACACCGTGCACAAAAATCAGCTCAAAGAGGATTAAAGACTTGAATGTAAGATATGAAACTTCTAGAAGAAAACATAGGCAGCACACTTTTGACGTCAGTCTTAGCAGCATATTTTCAAGTACCATGTCTGACCAGGCAAGGGAAACAAAAGAAAAAACAAACAAATGGGACTGCATCAAACTAAAAAGCTTCTTCACAGCAATGGAAACCATCAACAAAACAAAAAGACAACCCAGCAATTGGGATTTTCAAACCATATATCGGATAGGGAGTTAATATCCAAAATATGCAAAGAACTCATATGTCTCAACAATAAAAAAACCAACAACCCAATTAAAAAATGGGCAAAAGATCTGAACAGAGATTTCTCCAAAGAAGATATGTGGATGGCCAACAGGTACACAAAAACATGTTCAACATCATTAACCATCAGATAAATGCAAATCAAAACTGTGAGATATCACCTCACTCTGGTCAGAATGGCTATAATTAACAAGACAGGAAACAACAAGTGTTGGAGAGGATGTGGGGAGAAGGGAACCCTTGTACACTGCTTGTGAGAGCATAAACTGATGCATCCACTACAGAAAACCGTAAGAAGATTCCTCAGAAAATTAAGAACAGATCTACCATATGATCCAGCTATTCCACTGCTGGGTATTTATCCAAAGAACTTGAAAACACAAAGGCATATGTCAGTGTCGCAATCCAATGTACACATCAGGATAGATTCGGAGAGGGCTGATGGCCACTCTGAGTTTATTATAACCAGCATTTCAATATATACATAGCTTACATCTGTCAAACATACACAGGTGTTCTGGATGAAGTAATTAGCGAATGCCAAGAATTCTTAGTGATTTCTCAAGGAGCTCTCCCTCGGCCTCTGTTTTGATATTATCATGTTATTGCTGTGCTCGTATATTTTTATCTCGGAGCAGGCAAGGTCTCCTAGGCAACAATCCCTGCTGCTCCCAATATCAATATCGTGTCTCCATCTGTGCCCCCAGGCGACCGTGCCTGTCTTAGGTTGCCCCACCCTGGAGGTCTTACCCGTCATTGGCTGACCAGCCTTCTCACCTCTGGGTCACAGTTTGTTGGCAAGCTTTTTCCAGTGATTATTAACCCTTCCTGCGTCAGGGGAAGCTACAGCATAAAGAAACATGCACCCTTATGTTCATCACAGCATTATTCACAATAGCCAAGACTTGGAAACAACCTAGGTGCCCATCAAGGACAAATGGATAAGGAAGATGTGGTATATATGCACAATGGAATACTGCTCAGCCATAAGAAAGGATGAAATCCAGCCATTGTGACAACATGGATAGACCTTGAGGGAATTATGCTAAGTGAAATAAGTCGGAGGGAGAAAGTCAAATACCATATGATCTCACTTATAAGTAGAAGATAAAAACAAACATATAGCAACAGAGGTTGGATTGATAGTTACCAGAGGGGAAGGGGAGATGGAGAAGGAGGAAAGAGATGATTAGATACATGTGTGTGGTGATGGATCATAATTAGTCTTTGGGTGGTGAACGTGATGTAATCTACACAGAATTCAAATTATACTATGATGTACATCTGAAAGTTATATAATGTTATAATCCAATGTTACTGATATAAAAAGAAAAAATAAGTATTCACAAAAGAAAATTCAACATATTGATATAGTTGGACTAAAAGCTAATTAATTTATTCATTCATTAAACAAATATTTGTTGAGAATCTCCTATGAACTCAACACTATTTTTAGGTATTAGGGACAGAGTTGTGATCAAAGCAGATAAAGTCAGTGCTCTTATGAGGTTTACATTGCAATTGGGGGATAAATATATACAGGTGAACATATAAATATACAATAAATGAGTGGTAATAAGAGCTATGCGAGCAATAAATAAGGACCCATGTAAAGGAGAAAGCTTATGAAAGTGATTAAGGAAGGCCTCTGTGATATGGTATTATTTAATCAGGCAAATAATGAAATGAGGGTACATCTTAGGTACAGGGAACAAAGAGTAAAATGTCCTGCAGTGACAGTATGTTTGGAATTGTCATAGAGTAGAAAGAAAATCAGTGTTAATGCAGCTAGCTGAATGCCTGGTGGAATAACAGGAAATGATGTAACTCAACTAAAATATGAATGAATGAGTTGCATTCACCATTTCAAAGCATTTAGACACAACAATGCATCACGTTATTATAGTTCTCATTAAACTGGTTTAGCACAGTGCGAAGAGTTGGTAGTCATATGTGCATAAATTGAAAAAAGCCTTTATTTTCTTTCCTTTTTTCTTAGACTCTGGCATCTTTTCCTTTTAAAAATTATCATTGGAACATGCTGTTTTGAACAAATGAATCAGTGCTAACATAGATGTTAATTCTTTTAAAATGTTATGTTTCTGTAGTGCTAGATAAAATGTGGCAACAAAAATTGTATACCTACATTTAATATATTACATTTTTTCTGCATTTTCACTCTTAGAAGTTCTTCAACTAAGTAAATAAGTATTTGACATAATTTTATATTCTGATGTTGCAATTGACCGTTAAAATTATTTTATTAAAAAGAATAATAAATTCTATTCACACTACACTTACCCCCTTGGACGAGTTTCTCACTTCTGTGTGGATATGCACACATAGGGTTCATGTATATGCTGTTATTTATTGCCACAATTCTGAGTACTGGTCGCCCCCCCCCCCCCCTCCAGGGTTTCCTGTTGAAACTTAATCATTTATTTGTTCAGTGACTTGCTGGAAAATTTTCTTGATATATATTCGCCCCCATAGTATGAAGTCTTTGATATTGCTCCTTGGAGAATGTATCTTTTAGCAGAAGCACAGTCACCTGGGGGGACAGTGGTTTTAGGCTCTTTGTGACTTTCTATTTCCCTAAACACACTGAGCTGCCAAGATCCACTTATTGCTGACACACTGCTCTATTTTTTCCAACAATGTTCTGCACAATAAATTGCTCAACAGACAGATGTGATTGAATTAAGGGTAATTTTAAGACCATTGTTTGAGGTTGTTCTAACCCCAAGAGGGTTCTTCGTGGGTCTCTCTTTCCCCTGTCTCTTCTGGTAAGTTAGCTGACCTAAGATTTAGTAAATTGACCAGTCTTCTCTTGATTGCTTTTTATCCAAATCTCCATTTTTTAAAAATATCCTTAGGCTTGAACTTCCTCACACTCTGCTATAAAGTTAGTTCCTTTGGGAAGAGCTTCGAATCTCTCCCCTGGGAAAAATCACTGATCCATTGCTCTCAAGCCGGAGGTGGGGAAAGTGGCATGTTTCATTATAAGTCACAGCCCTCATTTAGGAACTGGGCACTTGGGGAGAAGGGGACAATAGCCTTAGGTCTCCTGCCTTATGTCCTAGAATTCTTATTGCTTTGTTCATGGTAAATCCTCCATCTCAAAAATGGCACCTCAAAAATAGATGAAAGAAGGAAGCCATCAACTCTTGGTTGCACTCACCAAGAGTTGTAATGGGTAGCTGGAGGCAGAATGAAAAATGTTGGTCTTCTGGACCTTCTAGGAAGATACCATTGCTCTCCAATTTATCTCCCCTGTAATCTTTATTATATTCTTCCTTCTTCTGCTTTAGTTTTAGTGAGTACTTCCTTTTTTATTTCCTTAAGGTGTAACGTTAGGTTGTTGATTTGCGTTCTTTTTTCATTTTTAAAATAAACAGTTGTAAATTTGTCTATTATCACTATTTTTTTAACTCTTCAAATGTTGATATGTAGTGTTTCAGTTTCATTTGTTTTATTTTCTATTTCCTTTTTGATTTCTTGATTTCTTCTTTAACTCATTGGATGTATAAGAGTGTGTTCTTTAATTCCAACTTGTATGTGAATTTTCAAAATTCGACAAGTTTTTGGCCATATTTCTTAAAATAGTCTTCCCGTCCTTTTCTTTCTCTCTCCTCTCATTCTGGCATTCCCTTTATGCGTATTTTCATGTGCTTGATGGTGTCCAACTGGCGTCTTAGGCTTTTAAAGTTTCTATTTATTCTTTTATTAAAATGAGTGCTCCTCAGACTGGGTTACATTTATTGATTTATCTTCAAATTGACTCATTACTTCTTTTTCCTCAAATCATTCAAATCATTCAAATCACTATTTCCTCAAACTGCTCAATTGACTATTGAAACACTCTAGCAAATTTTTTACTTCACTTATTGTACTTTTCAGCTCCAATCTATCTGGTTCCATTTACAATTTCTATCTGCTTACTGATATTCTCCATTCGTTGAAAAATCATTTTCCAAGTTTCTTTATCAAAAATTTTCTTAGGTTCTTTGAACATATGTAAGACAGATGATTTAAAGCTTTTGACTAGTAAGTCCAATATCTGTGCTTCCTCAGGGACACTTTCTGTTAATTTCTATTTCTTTTCATGTGTGAACAAGACATGCTTTCATGTTTCTTTTCATGCCTCTTAGTTTTTGGTTGAAAATTGGACTTTTAAAATACATAGTGTGGTAATTCTAGACATCAGATTCTTCCCCATTCTGATAAAATTGATTCTGAAAGTTTCTGCTTGCTTTTTTGGTGTTTCTGTGGAATTCCCTAGTCTGCCATTTTTCCTGCCTCTCTCTTATAAGAACACTTCAGTTTAGGACCCACTGAAATCTCCCATATCAATACTGCTAACACTTAATCACAGCTGCAAAGTCTTTGCCACATAAGGTAACTGTATTAGTCAGCTTGTACTGCTGTAACACAATCTCATAGACTGGGTGACTTAGCAAAATAAATTTATTTTCTTACAGCTCTGGAGGTTGGAAATTCCAAGATCAAGGTGCTGGGCAATTCAGTTTCTGGTGAGGATTCTCTTCCTGCCTTTCAGATGCCCACGTTTTTACTGTGTCCTAACATGGTGGAGAGAAAGAGCTCTGATGTCTCATCTTCTTCCTATAAGGCACCAGCCCTGTTGGATCAGGGCCCCATCCTTATTACCTCATTTATCCTAATTACGTCCTTACAATGCCTATCTCTGAAACAGTCTCATTGGAGGATAGGGTTTTAACATATGAATTTTGGGGGGACACAATTCAGTCCATAGCAGTAATCATTTAAAGGTTCAAGATATTAAGAATCTTTTGGGCCATTATTCAGCCTCTCACAGATTTGTTTCTCACTATGCTCCCTCATGTCCATCACATATCTTGTCTTTGGAGGGAGAGGGCCATCTCAACATGATCACTGAAAGATGCCAGTTACTGAAATCTTCACCATCCATAGCCGCACCTGCTGGGATATTAAGCCTGCTTGAGCTCTGTGGCAGAAGAGACAACTGGGGTGTTATATATGTCCCTCAACCCACCCAGAAATTACACATATCAATTATTCCCATATCCCATTTTCTAGAACTAATAAATGTCTCTGCTGAGCAGCAATGGGGCAGTCGCATGTGAGGAAAGCAGATGGAATGTTTGAGCACCAATATACTTGTGAAACATGCCATATCAATCTTTGATAAAAAATAAAATAGTAATATTTAACCTTATGAACACCTGATACATGGCAGAAATTGTGCTTCACTTTGTATATATGTCATCTGATAATCTTAACAATTCTGCGAGAATTACATGATACTATTGTCTTCATCCTTATAGATGAGAAGCTGCAATTTGGAGGCGTTAAATAACTTGCTTGAATTTGGAGCTAAGCCATCTGACAAATTTGTAACCACTAAACTTGCTGTTCTGAGCAAGGTGTGATATCTCTTGGGAAGTGTGGCTTAGAGACAAATGTACAGACAAAAGAATGGATCTATTTCTTTTGTTTGAAAAAATTCCTAGGCCAGGACTGTGATGGTAAGGCAAATGGGGGTTTTTTAAAAAGATTTTTCTGAAGAGATGTTTTGAGACATCTTTGCAAAAGAGGAAGAAAAGAAATTAGATAAAAGAAAATTTTAAAAAAAAACATTAAAATATCAAATGCTGGGAAAGATGTGAAACAACTGGAATTCATTGCAGCTGGGAGCAAAATAGTAAAGCAAATTCAGAAAACAGTTTGACACTTTCTTTTTAATTTAAGAAGATATTTACCATATGGCCAAGCAGTCCTTCTCACAAGTATTTACTCAAATGAAATGAAAACCTATGTTCACAGAAAGACCTTTGGGTAAACGTTCAGATCAATTTTATTCATAATCACCAAACACTAGAACCAACATACTGTTCCTCAACTGAGGAATGTACTGTCCGTACTGTCTATAAAATGGAACACTACTCAAAAAAATATTCCCCTACTGGTAAAGATAACAACATAGATGGATCTTAAGTGCATTATATTAAGTAAAAGAAGTAAGACTCAAAGACTGCACATGCTAGAATTTCTACTTAAGGAGATTCTTTTTTTTTTTTTTTTGACTGGAAGCTACATTGACTGCATTTTAACTCATTTTATTCCAAGTAATTTTATTGGGATTACAATGGTTTATAACGTTGTGTAGTGTCAGGCATACATTACTGTTCATCCATTTCTGAATCCGTTTCATCGTGCTTACCCCCAGTAGCCTAATTTTTTATCCATCACCATACATATGTGGCCCTTTATCCCTTTTTCCCACCCTCCAACCCCTTCCCCTCTGGTAACCACTAATCTGTTCTCTTTATCCATGTATTTGTTATCTTCCACAAATGAGTGAAATCATGCAGTATTTATCTTTGTCTGGTTTATTTCACTTAACATCATAGCCTCAAGGTCCATCCACATTGTCTTAAATGGGACAGTTTTGTCTTTTTTTCATGGCTGAGTAGTATTTCATTGTGTATATATACCACATCTTCTTTATCCACTCATCTGTAGAAGGGCACTTGGGTTGCTTCCAGATCTTGGTTATTGTGAATAACGCTGCAATGAACATAGGAGTGCATAAATCTCTTTGGATCATTGATTTCAAGTTATCTGGATAAATACCCAGTAGTGGGATAGCTGGGTCACATGACATTTCTATTTTTAATTTTTTGAGAAATCTCCATACTGTTTTCCATAGTGGCTGCACCAGTTTGCATTCCCACCAGCAGTGTATGACCCTTCCCTTTTCTCCACATCCTTTCCAACATTTATTGTTTTCCTCTTGGTAATTATAGCCATTGTGACTGGTGTAGGGGTGATATCTCATCATAGTTCTGATTTGCATTTCCATAATAATTAGTCATGTTGAGCATCGTTTCATGTGCCTGTTGGCCATCTGTATATCTTCCCTTGGAAAAATATCTGTTTATATCCTCTGCCCATTTTTTGATCGGTTTGTTTGTTTTGTTGTTGCTGTTGAATTGTATGAATTCTTTATATATTTTGGAGATCCATCTCTTGTCTGATAAATGATTTGAAAATATTTTCTCCCAGTTGATGAGTTGTCTTTCTGTTTTGTTCATGATTTCCTTTGCTCTGTAGAAGATTTTTAGTCTGATGTAGTCCTGTTTGTTAATTTTATCTTTTGTTTCCCTTGCCCAGGTAGGCATGGTATTCAAAAAGATGTTGCTAAGACCCATGTCAAAGGATGTACTGCCTATATTTTCTTCTAGGAGTTTTATGGTTTCAGGTCTTGCATTCAAGTCTTTAATCCATTTAGAGTTAATTTTTGTGTATGATACAAGATAATGCTCTACTTTCATTCTTTTGCATGTGGCTTTCCAGTTTTCCCAACATCATTTATTGAAGAGAATTTCCCTTCTCCATTGTATGTTCTTGGCTCCTTTGTCAAATGTTAACTGTCTATATATGTGTGGTTTTATTTCTGGGCTTTCAATTCTGACCCATTGATCTGTTTGTCTGTTTTTGTGCCAGTACCACGCTGTTTTGATTACTATAGCTTTGTAGCATGTTTTGAAGTCAGGGGTTGTGACGCCTCCAGCTTTGTTCTTTTCTCTCATGGTTGCTTTGGTTATTCGGGGTCTTTTGTTGTTCCATATAAATTTTTGGATTCTTTGTTCAATTTCTGTGAAGAATGTCATTGGGATTCTGATTGGGATTGCATTGAATCTGTAGATTGATTTAAGTAGTATGGACATTTTAACTATGTTTATTCTTCCAATCCATGAACATGGAATATCTTTCCACTTTTTTATATCTCCTTTAATTTCTTTCAATAACATCTTATAGTTTTCAGTGTACAGGTCTCTCACTTCTTTGGTTAAGTTTGTTTCTAGGCATTTTATTTTTTTGTTGTTGCAACTGTAAATGGGACTGCATTCTTGATTTCTCTTTCTTCTAGTTCATTGTTACTGTATAGAAATGCAACAGATCTTTTTAAATTGATTTTATACCTGAAACTTTGTTGTAGTTGTTGATTATTTCTAATAGTTCTTTTGTGAATTCTTTAGGGTTTTCTACATATAGAATCATGTCATCTACAAATAGAGAAAGTTTCATTTCTTCTTTTCCAGTTTGGATTCTTTTTATATCTTTTTCTTGCCTAATTGTTCTGGCCAATACCTCCAGTACTATGTTGAATAGGAGTGGCAAGAGTGGGCACACTTGACTTGCTGCTGTTCTCAAAAGGATGGCTTTCAGTTTTTCACCATTAAGCATGACGTTGGCTGTTTTTTTGTCATATATGGCCTTTATTATGTTGAGTTACTTTCCTTTTATACCCATTTTATTGAGAGTTTTTATCATAAACGGATGTTGGATCTTGCCAAATGCTTTCTCTGCATCTGTTGAGATGATCATGTGATTCTTATTCCTCATTTCATTGATGCGGTGTATCACATTGATTGATTTGCAGATGAGCATTCTTGCAAAGGCAAAGAACACAGAACACAAAGTAATTAAGTGGTTTCCAGAGGAGTGGGTGGGAGAGTGAGTTGACCACAAAGAACCTCAGGGGGTTTTTTATGTGATGGAAGTGTTCTATATCCTGATGGTGATAGTAGTTACACACCCATACACATTTGATCAAATTCTTAGGTCTATACACAAAAAAGTGTGAATCTAACTGTTTGTAAATTGTACATTCACAAAATGCAAAGAAAAAACCATATAGCAACATGTAATACCAAAATATGCATGTACACTCAATATATGGAGCAAGGTCCCCATAGGCAATTGAATTGCTTCCTCCCTGAGAAGGTGAGGAAAGCTGTGGATGCTCTCATGGGGGTATCTCCTGAGGGCAGCATATCTCCATAATTCTCTCCTGCTTCCCTTTTATTAGTCTCTGAAATATCAACAATGCTTCACATGACATCATTTTAGAGAGACTAGACTGCCTGCTGGTCACGTTGATCAGCATATATTTATTTGAATGTTAATAGTTGTCATTACACAAAGGCCTTCTCCCTACCTGAAGAATTGCTATTAGCCTGCAACCATGGCTGAGGATATCACCCCAAGATAAAAATTATATTGAGTGACTTAAAAATTATAACCCCTTACTGAGCTGTTTTATAGACCTTCCATTATTTGATATTTACAGACACAATTCTGTAAATTATGTGGGAGAAGTAATTTTATTATGTTTATTTTACAAATAATGAGAAGATAAGCAATTCCTCCAAAGGCACAGTAAGAATTAATGGTGGATTCAAGACTTGAACCCAGGTTCATGGGCCCTAGTCAGTGTTTTTCTCTCCCTCTTTTCCTGCATCAGAGAAGTTGGAACCTTTTAACCACTACCTAAAATATAACTTCTCTATAATTATTTGTGAATTATTTCATGGCTGAATTTCTGATTTCACACTCACCATGAAGCATTGACTGCCCCTTCTCTTCAAGGAACAAGGTAAGTTACTATATTCCGTATCCACTCTCACTGAAAAGCGTAATTCATTCAAAAGCAGTTGGGAAGCTATTCATACTATGAGTTATTTGAGCACAGAAATTGATGTTTTGAACATTTTTTTTGAAAAATAGTGAGTTGAGATCATGTATAATTGTCAAAATTTCCATTAGGATGGAGTTTAGTGATACTTATGAAATATCCTGCAGCATCCCTAAAGAAGATGGTTCAAAAAAACAAGATAGATGATGCTCTGATTGAGTAAGGGGTAATTTCATCTTGTTCACTCTCAGTCAGTCTCCTATTGGAGGTAATAAAAAGCAGCATAAGTATGAAGTGAGCTTTCTTTAAACTATAAAGAGAACTAAATTAATTAGCAAGATTGAAATGAACTGCAGTTTAAATTTTTCCCTGTAATCTCATTCTTATTATTACTGGCACCTTTAAATATGCTGACAGTGAGGTTGCTAGGAGCGCACAGATTTTGATTAGGTCAAAACTGGGTTTCAATCTTGAATCTTGAACATTCTTCATACCAATGATATGATTGTAGAATATCACATAACTTCTAAAATCCCTAATGCCTTTAATATTAAAATAAAAATAATAATACTACCTGTTGTACACACAAAGACACATGTGTATACACATTTATATATAAAGCTCTTAACATTTTTTCAGGGTAATTTTGAAGTACAATTATTAATGAAATAGTGCACATGGTATTTATAAATTTCAATTTCAATACAATTTCTTTTTTGTTTGTCACTTTTCCCCTTTATTTATCATTGCTACAGGACGTCTCATGATTCTCAAATAGCATCCATGGAGAATAGGACAGAAGTGACACCATTCATCCTACTAGGAGTAACTGACACCTCAGAACTGCAGGTCCCCCTCTTTATCATTTTCACTTTCATTTATCTCATCAATGTGACTGGAAACTTGGGGATGATCATCTTGATTTTATCGAACTCTCATCTCCACACTCCCATGTACTTTTTCCTTAGTAATCTGTCTTTGGTCGACTTTAGTTACTCCTCAGCTGTCACTCCCAAAGTCATGGCTGGATTACTTATAGGTGACAAAATCATTTCATATAATGCATGTGCAGCTCAAATGTTTTTGTTTGTAGGCTTTGCCACTGTGGAAAATTACCTCTTGGCATCAATGGCCTATGATCGCTATGCAGCAGTGTGTAAACCCCTACATTACACCCGGACCATGACGACAAGTGTGTGTGCTCATCTGGTCATAGGCTCCTACATCTGTGGTTTCCTGAATGCCTCTATCCATGTTGGGGACATATTTAGTCTTTTTTTCTGTAAGTCAAATACGGTCCATCACTTTTTCTGTGATGTTCCAGCAGTCATGGCTCTCTCTTGCTCTGATAAACACATTAATGAGGTGGTTCTTGTTTTTCTGTCGAGCTTTAATGTCTTTTTTGCTCTTCTTGTTATATCGATTTCCTACCTATTCATATTTTTAACCATCTTAAATATGCACTAAGCTCAAGGGCACCAAAAGGCTTTGTCCACCTGTGCTTCCCATCTCACTACAGTCTCCATCTTCTATGGGACAGTCATCTTCATGTATTTACAGCCCAGCTCCAGCCATTCCATGGACACAGACAAAATGGCATCTGTCTTCTATTCTATGGTCATCCCTATGCTGAACCCTGTGGTCTACAGCCTAAGGAACAAAGAAGTCAAGTATGCATTCAAGAAGGTGGTTGAGAAGGGAAATTTTTCTAAAGATTTGGGATGTTAACATTGTAGCATGCACAGTAACCTTGTTTAATTCCTCTCAGACTTTCCCTATTCAATGAGTTACCTTTCAAGCCCCACACTACATTCAAATTCCTGAGGTGACATTCTTATCTCTTCAAAAGTCTGTTGTTTAATAAAAAGAAAATGCATTTAGAAATATAACACTTGTAAGAGAATGGCTACTGTGAAGCATAAGAAATTTTTGAACCTGTTTGTCAAACTTTACTAATGGTATTTGATTTATTCACTTGCCCTATTTATGTTTACCACATGCCAGTGCAAACATGCATGTTACAAAGGAGCACAAACAATCCCCATGTGGACACATACACATTGGATTGGGAAATTTTTCAGTGGTAAATGGAGTGTGGCTAGTTTTTAATAAAAATAATTTAAGTAGTTAATTGAGATATTAAATATAAAGTTATGTCTAATCATAACAGTTTTTGGTTGACTATTCTACAATTCTGAATAGGAGAATATAGTCACACACTTTTAAACGAAAGTATGTACACTTTCAGCACATTTTAAGAGATACACAAATATCAGATCTTAAATGAGTTAATATTTCTGTCTTGACTGAGTCATCTTGTAGAATCAACATGTTTACATTACAATTTTCAAAAATAGTCACCCAAATTCCATAGCTTACCTTACGGTTCTTGCTTGGTGTTATACATACTATGAATTTAGACAAATGTATAATGAATTGAATCCATCATTATATATCATACAGAGTACTTTCACTGCCTTAAAAATCCTCTGTGATCCACCTAGTCAAGTCTCTCTCATCCTCTAACCCTTGGCAACTACTGATCTTACCTTTACTACAATGTCATATAGTTGGAATCATACATTATGTAGCCTTTTCAGATTGGCTACTTCCATGTAGTAAAATGCATGTAAAATTCCTCCATTTCTTTTCATTGCTTGATAGCTCATTTCTTTTTAGTGTCGAATAATTGTACCAGTGTTTTTTATCTATTAACCTGATGAAGGGCATCTTTATTTCTTCTAGTATAGGTAATTATGAATAAAGGTGCTGTAAATATTCATGTGAAGGTTTTTGTGTTGACATAAGTTTTCAATTCACTTGGGTAAATACCAAGGAGGATGATAGCTGGATTGTATTGTAAGAGTATGGTCAGTTTTTCAAGAAACCTCCAAACTGCCTTCCAAAGTTTTTCATTCTGACCAGCAGTGAATGAAAGTTCCTGTTGCTCCACATCCTCACCAGCCTGTGGTGTTGTCAGCATTCTGGATTTTTGGCAGTTTTAATAAGTGCATAATGGTATCTATTATCTGTCAAAGTCTTTGGCTCATTTTATGATCGATTTGTTTGTTTTCTTATTGATACATTTTAAGTGTTCTTTGTATATTTGGGATAACAATTTTTTATCAGATGTGTCATTCGCAAGTATTTTCTCCTAGTTGGTGGCTTGTTTTCCTATTCTCTTGACACTGTTTTTCACAGAGCAGAAGGTTTTAATATTAATGAAGTCCAGCTTATTATATCTTTCATGAATTGTGGCTTTAGTGTTGTATCTACAAAGCCATCTAAGTTTTTTCCCATGTTATTGTCTAGGAGTTTTATAGTTTTACATTTTACACTTAGGTCTATGAACCATTTTGAGTTAATTTTTATGAAGGATGTGAGGTTTGTGTCTAGATACGTTTTGTTTGTTTCTTTGTTTGTATGTGGATGTCCGGTTGTTCCAGCACCATTTGTTAGAAAGAGTATCTTTGTTCTATTTTATTTCTTTTGCTTGTTTGTCAAAGACTAGTTGACCATATTTATGTAGGTCTATTTCTGGGCTCTCTATTCTGTTCTATTGATCTATTTGTGTATTCTTTTGCGAGTACCACATTATCTTGATTACATAGCTGTATAGCAAGTCTTAAAATCAGGTAATGTCAGTCTTCCAACGTTGTTCTTCTCCTTCAATATTGTGTTGGTTATTCTGGGTCATTTGCCTCTCCACACAAACTGTAGAAGCAGTTTGTCAATATCCACAAAATAACTTGCCGGGATTTTGATTTTGATGCATTGACTCTGTGGATTAGATTGACTTAATCTGTAAATTAAATTAGCAAGAATTGACATCTTGATGATATTGAGTATTCCTATCCATGAACATGAAATATCTCTCCATTTATTTAAGAATAAGAAAAATAAAAGTTTTAACTTTACTTTCACTTATTGCATCTTTAACTTTCTTTCTTTCTTAACGCAGATCCAAATTTCTGACCTATATTATTTTCTTTCTCTCTAAAAAACTTCTCTTGACATTTCTTGCAAGGTAGGTGTACCTACTGGCTGCAAATTTCCTCAATATTTGTTTGTCTGAGAAAGTCCTTATTTTTTTTCACTTTTGAAGGATAATTTCACAGGTTATGTAATTGTATATTAGTTGGGTTTTTTTCTCATTTTAAAAAAATATTTCACTCCGTTCTCTTCTTACTTGCAAGGTTTCTATGGAGTAGTTGGAAGTAATTCTTATCTTTGTTCTTCTAGGGCTAAAGTGTTTTTTAACACTGGCTTCTTTCAATATTCTTTTTTATCTTTGATTATTTGTAGTTTGAAAATGATATAGTCTTTTAAAGATTTTTTAAAAATATTTTATTAAGGTCATATTAGCTTAAAACATTATGTAAATTTCAGGTGTACATCACTATATTTCAGTTTATGCAGTATAGACTGCATCGTGTTCACCACCAACAGTCCAGTTTTTATCTGTCACCATACACATGTTCCCCTTTACCCCTTTTGCTGTCTCCCTATCCCCTTCTCCTCTGGTAACCACTAATCTGTTCTCCTTATCTATGTGTTTGTTGTTTATTTTCTACATATGAGTGAAATCATATTGTATTTGTCTTTCTCTTTCTGACTTATTTCACTCTGCATAATCCCTCAAGGTCCATCCATGTTGTCACTAATGGCATAATTTTGTTTTTTCTTTAAGGCTGAGTAGTATTCCATTGTATATATCTACCTACATATAGTTTTATTTATTATTTATTCTGCTTGGGATTCTCTGAGCTTCCTGGATCTGTAGTTTAGTGTCTGACATTAATTTTAGGAAAGTCTCAGTCATTATTGTTTCAAATATTTCTTCTGGTTTTTTTTTTCTCTTTTTGTTCTCTTAGTATTCCCCTTACACATATGTTACACCTTTTGTGTTTGTCCCAGTCCTGGAATATTCTGTTCTGTTGGGGGGTTTTCAGTCTTTATTTCTTTACTTTTAAGTTTTGGAGATTTCTACTGTTATATGCTTAAATTGAAAGATTCTTTCTGTAGCCATGGGGTAACAAAACCATCAAAGGCATTCTCCATTTCTGTTACAATGTCTAGGATCTCTTTTGGGACATTTATTAGGATTTCTGTCTCTCTGCTTACATTTCCTGTCTATTCTTGGATACTGCCTAGTTTATCCATTGGAGTCCTTAGCATATTAATCATAGTAATCTTAAATTTGTGGTCTGATAATTCCAATCTTCTTATCATGTCTAATTCTGATGTTTTTCCTGTCTTTTCAAATTGTGTTTCCTGCCTTTTGGTGTATGCTGCAATTTTTTCTTGATATCCAGAGATGATGTATCAGATAAAAGAAACTTTTGAAAATAGTCCTTAAATAATGTGGTGTGAAGTGTGGGGGAGGGGAAGCAATGTGTAGTCCTATTATTAGATCTCAGTCTTTCAGTGGGCCTGTGCCCCTGTACTGTGAACTTCACAACTTTTTCTCCATTTTTCCTCCCCCTTCAGGTGGGAGAGGATGGATAGAGTTGGCTGAAGTTGGGAATTTCCTCTAATAATACACCAGCAGGTTAGGCTCTGATTGACTAATTCCTTCAGAGGGCAGGCCTTGTTAAGAACAGTGCTTTAGCATACTTCAAAATGATTCCTCTCCTCCTCCCACTTCAAGAGGCCCAAGGGGATTTTTCTTTAGTATTTACTGTGATAACCTTCAAAAGATTGTGGAGTACCCCCTATCACTGGGCCCCCCCAGAGCTTTTAATTCTCAGAGACATCCCAAAGGAGCCTCTAACAATTTGTCAATATGGTTTATGTTTTCCTACCCTGCTGCTGATTCCCTTGCCATTTTCTGCTCCTAAGTGTCTCTTCCAGTGAGACTTTACCCCTGTGTTCACCTGTCTGTCTCTCCAATCTTGGGGGCAGTGTTTTGCCCTGTGTCCTTACCTCTCTTATGAATCCTAGAAAAGTTGTGGATTTTTCAGTCTGTTTAGGTTTTACTTGTTGTTAGGAATGGAGTGGTTGCTTACAAGCTCCCTATATGCAGAACTGGAAACTAGAATAGCATATAAATTTTTTTCCAATATTTTTTAGTTAATAAGATGGCCACGTGTTTCTCTTCCTTCATTCTATTAAACTGATTTATTAGATTGATGCCAGCAATATAGAGAATGGGAAGTCCCAGCTCTCATCTTCCCACAGATACACCAACTTAGCATAACATATGGACCAAATTTTCTTTATGAGAGGGATAAAATCTGGTTAAGAAGTTGCAGTAACTAAGAGGAGCACAAAACTGAAAATAGCCACACTTGAACAGAGGAAAAGAGATATTTCATTTTACCCATGGCAGCCCCTCCTTCAAGCAGGCCCAGCTCAGGTCTGAGAGAGAAAGACTTGGCCTGTGACTTCTGCCTCAGAGAAAAGAGAGGGTGGAGCATTCATACAAAGTCCTTAGACTTTCAGTGCACTACTCTATGGAAAAAGGCCAGGCAGCATACTGCATCTAGCACGGCTCTATAAAATTGGGAGAAGCCACATAATCCCTAAACTTCACCCACAGGAGGAGGGGGGAGGGAGAGTGTGTATCCAACATACTCAGCCTCATAGTGCATTGTCCAAGGAAAAAGAGGTGAGTGGTTTACTACAACTGAAATGACTCTGTGATACTGGGAGAAGGCACACACCCTGAATCTTTTCTCCAGGACTAACAGAGAAGAGTGGAGTGTACATCCAATGCCCTGGCCTATTAGTGTGCTGCCTTAGAGAAAAGCAGTAAATGTTTTACTGCAGCCAGAACAGTTCCATGAGATTGGGAGAAGGTTCACAAACATGAGACTTCTCCAGGAGAGACAGAGAGGAGTGGCATGTACACATCCATTGAAAAGGCTTAAGAAGCTCTCAGAGTCTCTATCTAGGCTTTTCCCCATAATACCAGTTCATAAAGACTAGAAAAGTTGACTATCTCTCCAAATGCACAGACAACAAAAGCTACACGGAACAAGAAAAATTAGGGAAGTATAACATAACAAAAAAAAAGAATTAGTAATTGAACCCAAAGAAATGGAGATCTATTAATTGCCAGAAAAGGAATTCAATATAATCATCTTAAAGAAGCTCAGTGAGTTACAAGGGGACACATATAGACAACTAAACAAATTCAGGAACTGATACATGAACAAAATGAGAAATTCAACAAAAAGATAGAAACAATGAAAAAGAACCCAACAGAAATTCTGAGGCTGAAGGGTACAATTACTGAACTGAAAAATTGAATAGAGAGCTTTATAATCAAACTTGATTAAGCAGAAGAAAGAATCAGTGAACTTGATTCAGCATTCACTGAGTTTCTGTAAACTTTTGACTATTTTCCAGAGTTCTAACAAAGTTTTCTCTGACAGTATATTCTTATATTTTTGTTGTTTCTATGAAGTGACAGTTCTTTGGAATACCCTAGTCTACCATTTTTCCTGCTATGTCTTATAAGGGCATGGTTATTGCATTTATGACCCATCAAATAATCTAGATTAATCTCCAATCTCAATACCCTTAGCTTAATCACAACTGCAAAGTCATTGCCACATAGGGTTATATTTACAGGTGCCAAGTAACAGGACCTGATAATTTTGGGGAGTCATTATTTAGCCCCCTAATATTTATTTCTCACTTAGGCTACCATGTGTATACAGGTTGACTGGTGAAGGGGGGTGCTTTCTCTATGTGGTCACTCAAAGACGCAGGCTGATGAAGGTTTACCAGCTATAGCGGCAACTGTAGTAACATTATACCTCCTAAATCACTGTGGCTAGAGAGGAGACAAGTGAAGGGTAGTGTGTACTCTTCAACCAACATATCAATTTCTTCCACAGTTCATTATCTAGAACTATTACATATTTTCTGCCTAACTGCAATGGAGCAGGCACTAGTGGGGAAATGTATGGATTGTGTGAGCACCACTATATTTGTGACCTATGAATATTAGTTCTTAAAAATAATAAATATTAATATTTAACCTTATGGAACTTCTGATATGTGCTAGACATCTCATTAAGCTTTGCGTTTATGTCATTTTGTGGCCTTCTTGATGAACCTATGAGGACGATATGATTTTATTATCTTCTTCAGGAAGCTGAAGTTTATTGAAGCTAAATCACTCACCCAAATTTTAGGCAAAGCAACCCAAATGCACAGGACACATTTGTAACCACAACACTTGCCTGCTCTAATAAAGGTGTGATAAGACTTCTTGGGAGTGTTGACTTAGAGGTGAGTGTGCAAAGGGAAAAATGGATCCATCTCATTTGTTGGAAAAAATATTCCAAGGACAAAACTGTGGTGGTAAGGTAGGTGGGTGTTTAATGAAAAAGATTTGCTTAAGAAATGTCTTGAGATATCTTTGAGAAAAAGCAAAAATAATAATGAAATAAAAATTAAATTGTTAAAAACATTAACATATCTTCTCTCAATTGTTAGGTTGTCTTTTAGTTTTGTTTATGGTTTCCTTTGTGGTGCAGAAGATTTGTAGCTTGATGTAGTCTCATTTATTCATTTTTTCTTTTGTTTCCCTTGCCTGGTCAGACATGTTCCTTAAAAATATGCTGCTAAGGGGCTGGCCCCATGGCAGAGTGGTTAAGTTTGCACGCTCCGATGCAGGCGGCCCAGTGTTTCATCAGTTTGAATCCTGGGCGCGGACATGGCACTGCTCATCGGACCACGCTGAGGCAGCATCCCACATACCACAACTAGAAGGACCCACAACGAAGAATATACAACTATGTACCGGGGGGCTTTGGGGATAGAAAGGAAAAAATAAAATCTTTAAAAAAAAAATATGCTGCTAAGACTGATGTCAAAGAGCATACGGCCTATCTTTTCCTCTAGAAGTTTCATGGTTTGGGGTCTTACATTCAAGTCTTTAATTCATTTTGAGTTGATTTTTGTGCATGGTGTAAGGGAATGGTCTACTTTCATTCTTTTGCATGTGGCGGTCCAGTTTTCCCAACACCATTTATTGAAGAGACTCTCCTTTCTCCATTGTATGCTCTTGGCTCCCTTGTCAAATATTAGCTGTCCATAAATGTGTGGGTTTATTTCTAGGATCTCATTTCTGTTACATTGATCTATGTGTTTGTATTTGCACCCGTACCACACTGTTTTGGTTACTATGGCTTTGTAGTATATTTTGAAATCAGGGAGTGTGATACCTCCAGCTTTGTTCTTTTTTCTCGCGAATCCTTTGGCTATTCGGGGTCTTTTGTTGTTCCATATAAATTTTAGGATTCTTAGCTCTATTTCCGTGAAAAAGTGTTGTTGGAACTTTGATAGGGATTGCATTGAATCTATAGATTACTTTAGGAAGTATGCACATTTTAACTATGTTAATTCTTCCAATCCAAGAGCACGGAATATCTTTCCATTTCTTTGTGTCTTCTTCAATTTCTTTCAACAATGATTTACAATTTTCGGTGTACAGATATTTCAAGTTTATTCCTAGGTATTTTATTCTTTTTGTTGCACTTGTAAATGGGATTGTATTAATTTCTCTTTCTGCTACTTCGTTGTTAGTGTATAGAAACACAACCGATTTTTGTTTGTTGATTTTGTATCCTGCGACTTGACTGTATTCATTTATTATTTCTAAAAGTTTTTTGTAGCTTTTTAAGGGTTTTCTACATATAAAATGTTGTCAACTACAACTAGTGACAGTTTTACTTCTTCTATTCCAATTTAGATCCCTTTTATTCTGGGCAAAGGAAACAGTAGAAAAAATCAACAAATGGGACTACATCAAACTAAAAGCTTTTGGACAGAAAAGGAAAGCACCAACAAAATGAAAAGACTAACAACTGGCAGAAGATAATTGCAAACCATATATCCGATCAGGGTTAATATCCAAAATATACAAAGAACTCATACATCTCAACAACAAAAAACCAACAACCCAATTTAAAAATGAGCAAAAGATCTGAACAGAGATTTCTCCAAAGAAGATATACAGATGGCCAACAGGCATATGCAAAGATGCTCAACTATATTAGGTATCAGGGAAATGTGAATCAAAACTACCATGAAATATTACCTCGTTTTGGTCAGAATGGCTATAATTAATAAGACAGGAAACAACAAGTGTTGGAGAGCATGTGAAGAGAAGGGAACTCTCGTACACGGCTGGTAGGAGTGCAAACTGGTCAGACACTATGGAAAGTAGTATGGGGTATCCTCAGAAAATTAAGGATAGATCTACCATATGATCCACCTATTCCACTGCTGGGTATTTATCCAAAGAACTTGAAAACACAAATGCATAAAGATACCTGCACCCCTAAGTTCAGTGCAGCTATATTCACAATAGCCAAGACTTGGAAGCAACCTAGGTTCTGATCAGGGGATGAATGAATAAAGAAGATGTGGTATATATACATAATGGAATACTACTCAGCCATAAGAAATGACGAAATCCAGCCATTTGTGACAACGTGAATGGACCTGGAGGGTATTATGCTGAGTGAAATAAGTTAGAGGGAGAAAGTCAAATACCATATGATCTCCCTCATAAGTAGAAGATAAAAACGACAAACAAACACATAGCAACAGAGATTGGATTGGTGGTTACCATAGGGGAAGGGGGGGAGGCGGGAGGGCAAAAGGGTGATTATTCTCATGTGTGTGGTGATGGACTATAATTAGGTTTTGGGTGGTGAATATGATGTAATCTACACAGAATTCGAAATATATTATGATGTACATCTGAAAGCTATACAATGTTATAATCCAATGTTCCTGCAAAAAAAAAAAACTTTAAGATATCAAGCTCTGTAAGGATGTGAAACTATTTGAACTCATTGCTGGTGGGAATTTAAAATGGTAGAGCCACTTCAGAAAATGGTTTTGCAGTTTCTTATTCAAATAAGCATATACTTACCATATGACCAAACAATCCAACTGGTAGGTGTCTACCCAAATGAAATGAAAACTTATGTTCACACAAAAATCTTTAGGCAAAAGTGTACATCAGCTTTATTTGTAATCACCAAACACTAGAACAAACACAAATGTTCCTCAACTATGGAATAAGAAATACAATCCAGGGCTGGCCTGGTGGCGCAGCAGTTAAGTGTGCACCTTCTGCTTCAGAGGCCCAGGGTTTGCCGGTTCGGATCCCAGGTGCGGACATGGCACCACTTGGAACGCCATGCTGTGGTAGGCATCCCACATATAACCACATGTAAAGTAGAGGAAGATGGGCACGGATGTTAGCTCAGAGCCAGTCTTCCTCAGCAAAAAGAGGAGGATTACCAGCAGTTAGCTCAGGGCTAATCTTCCTTAAAAAAAAAAAAAAGACTGAAGGAAAAGAAATACAATCCATAATGTCCATGTAACGGTATAATACTCTGCAATAAAAAAATATTCCCCAATTATACAAGTAACAGTAAATATAAATGTAAATATAGATGGACCTCAAACATATCATGCTAAGTGAAAGACACCAGACTCAAAGACTGCTTATTCTAGAATTATAATCAAGGCTCTTCTTTTAAAGGCAAATTATTTGCACAAAAACAGTTTAGTGTTTGCTAGGGACGGTGGGTGGGAGAAGTTTACTGAAAAGAAAGTTGGCTGAATTTGTGCAGATGACTGTGGTAAAGTCACAAGACCATAATTTGACAATTCTTGGAACTATACATTAAAGTATGAATGTTACTGTATGTTTATATACATTAATTAGAAAATGAGAAAATAAATAAAACAAGTCATACGAAAAAACATGTGTGCAGTATGAAAATAACCAGCTTAGTCCCCCTAGGCAGATTAATTGCTTCTTTCCTAGAAAAGTGCAATGAGAAGCTGTAAATGTCCTCAAGGGGGACATTCATGGAGTCCATGTCTCTATTATTCTCTCATGGTTCTCAGAAATTAGCATCTGAAGTCCCAATAGAACTCAAGGCGACATCATTTTAAAGGGACCAAACTGCGTGCCAACCTCATTTGGTCATCATGCATTCATCTAACTGTTAATAGTCCTTAGTACACACAGGCTTTCTCCCAACCTGAGGATTTGATGTGAGCCTTCCACCATGGCCAAAGAAAACAAACCAAGACAAAAATAACATCAAGAGACTTTAAAATGATAACTTCTTTGTAAGATGTTTTGTAAACTTTCCCTTATTTGCTATGTATAGACACATACCGTGAATTATGTGAAAAGTCACTCTATTGTGTTTATTTTACAAATAATGAGGAGGTAAGTGACTTCTCTGAGGATACAGAAAGAATGCATGTAAAATCATGACTTCAACCATGTTGATATTCTTCCTTCCATATTTCCCTGCCTCAGAGACCTTTGAACATCTTGACTGCTACCTGAGATAGAGCCTGTCTAACAGTACTTATTAATTACTCCATGGCTGAATTTCTTATTTCAGACTCACTATTCAGGATCGACTGTTCTTTCTGTCTCAGCAGACAGGTAAGCACCTATGTTCCATAAACATTTTTAATGGAAAGTGTAATTTATGCAAAAGCAGTGGGGCAGCTATACCAACTATGAGTTATTTAAGCACAGAAAAAGATTTTTTTCAACATTCTTCTATAGTACTGAAGAGAGACTGGGATATGAATGTCAAAACTTCCATCAATGTGGGTTTTAGTGATTCTTATGAAATATGCTGCTTTCCCAAAGAAAATGAACAGAAAAATAAGATATGTGATGTTTTGATTAAATAAGAGATGATTACATCTTGTTCTCTCTCTGCTGGTTTCTCATTGGAGGTTCAAAAAAAGAGAAAAGAGAAAAGAGTAATGTTCTTTCTTTAAATGACAAAAGGGTCTTCAATGAATTAACAATATCTGAACTGCATTTAACACTTTCCCCATAATCTCACTATTATTATTAATAGCACATCTACAAAAGTTGACAGTGATGTGGCTAAAAGAACAGATTTTGATTAAGTTGAAGTGAATTTAACGTTGATTCTTGACCCTTCCTCATAGTAGATGTGCAATTTTAGAGCATCGCAAGCCTTCAATTTCTTATAGTAAAATAATAATATAATGTAAACTCCTTGTACTCACACACACACACACACACACACTCACGCACACACACACACATGCACACATCATTTATATATAAAGCACTATATACACCACTGGCTGTAGAAGGTAATATATGCTAAAAATGGTCATGTATATTAAGATTGGCAAACGTAGTATCTTCATGGGCTAGGGGTATAAAATGAAGTTGCGAAAGGTTTAGCAAGATGAAGAGGGGGAATGGTAGTTATCAGAGAATGGTTGCCTTTTCAAAATCTTCAAATTCAAATGAAAAAAATCTAAAATACTGTCCCTACACCATATTTTACAACATGTGGTTTGCAGGCCAAAATTAGCCCCCACACTAGGAACTTCCAATTTTTAATCTCTGTGATTCAACAATTGGATCATAGTAATGACAGAAAAAATGATCGCTCAAGCTAAAATATAGATTTCAAGGAAGATATTAAGCAAAAGAATAGCTCAGGCGGAATTTTAGGAGCAGCCAATCATATGGCATGAGTGAGTATGGACAAAGAAACACTGGAGTGCACGGAAAAATCTCAGTGGCCATAGTGTGTGAGAAAACACAAATTGAGAAGAGAGACTTTAAGACTTCAGAACTAATCCATACTTTAAGTCCTGTATGTCACCATCCATCCATTTTTCCCAACAAATATGAAGACTATCTTTTCATCCTAATAATAGTTTTATAGCTAGCACTCATCTGGCTGTGCTAAACGCTAGCTTTTTATTCATTATTATTAAGCATTACCTTATTTAACTCTCACAATAATACCTTAAGATAGATCTCATTACTGTCTTCATTTGGCAGATGGAAAAATGAGGTTTTGGGGAGGTACGGTAGGACCAATGACTCCTAGGTAGTGAATGATAAGACTTATATGCACCTCACCCTAGAGCCCAAGTTTTATACCTGATGCTTTGCTTTTCCCTCATAATTTTCTCTATTCGTCATACATGCCCCTTCTGCTCCAGTTATCCCAATACATCTACTATGCATATATCTCCCAGTTACTTTACTGCAAAACCCAAACACTGAGTTTGGACCAATGGAGACAATGAGAAATTGTAAACTGAGTTAAATTCAATGTTATTTAAATTAAATTAACAGCACATAGTTATGAACCATTCTGCCTTGGTCTCAAGGTTGGCTTGATTCCAAAGTGTGGCTTGCCAGTTATTAATTGTTTAAACATGAATAAATTTTTCAATTCCTTGTGCCTCATAATTGTTGTGAATATAATAATTAATCAACCTCCTAGTGTTATTGAGAGGAATCAATGAATATACATGTAAAGTATATAGAGAAGTTCCTGGCAGATGAGCTAAATGAAAGTATTAGCTTTTACTAGGCTCAGAAAAGTGAGTTGGTGGATATATTCATTCCAGACATATCCTCTAGGACAACAAAGGTGATTTCATTATATTCATTTTACAAACGAAAAGGAGGTAGGTGACTCCTCTAAGGACACAGAGAGAACGTATGGTAGGTTCAGGAATTGAACCACGTTACTATCCTTTCCTCTATTTTTCCCTGCCTTAGGGAACTTGGAACTTTCTGACAGCTACCTGAGAGAGAGCTCCCCTAATAGTATCCATGCATTATTTGACTGATATTCTGATTTCAGATTCACTATTCAGAATTGACTGTTCCTTCTCTCCCAGCATACAGGTAAGCATCTTTATTACTTAAACATTTTTAGTGCGGAGTTTAATTTATGCAAAAGAAGTGGGGCAGCTATACTTAAAGTTATTTGAGAACAGAAATAGATATTTTCAATGTTTTTCTAAAATACCGAGGTGAGACTGGGGTATAAATGTCAAAACTTCTATCCATAGGGAGTTTACTGATAGTTATGAAACATCATCCTGCTTTCCTAAAGATATGAGCAAAAAATTAACAAATGATTCTCTGATTGATCAACTGGCAGTTTTATCTTGTTCACTAAATGTTGGCCTCTCATTGGAGGTAAAAAACAACAAAAAAAGAAGAGGAGTGAAATGATCTTTAAAGTACAAAAGCGTCTAATATAAATCAAAAAGATCCAAATTGCATTTTAAACTTCTCCGTATAATTTCATGGTTATTATTATTAGCTCATCTACACATGTTGGCAATGAATGGCTAAAAGCATAGACTTTTGATTAGATGGAAAGTGGATTTAACTCTTGAATCTTAACTCTTTCTCATACTTGCTGTGGAATTTTAGAGAATCAAATAACTTCTCAAATCCTCAATTTCCCTAGTGATAAGGTAGAAATAATAATACAACCTACCTTATACACACACACACACACACTCACACACATTTATATATGAAGCTGTATTGGTTATAAAATGTAGTATATGCTAAAAGTGGTCATGTGTGTTAAGGTTGGCAAACATAATGTCTTCATGGGATAGGCTTGTAAAGTGAAGTTGGAAAAGTTTTAGGAAGAAGATGTCACTAGTTAGCAGAAGACCGATACCCTTCCAATGGCTTCCAATTTAAATAAAAAGATTTAAAATATTGTTCCTACACAAGAGCAGATTCAAATAAAATATTTTGCAACACAGTGTTTGCCACCACAGCAGATCTACAGTCTAAAGACAGCCCACAAACAAGCAACTTTCAACCCTTGATCTCTGTGATTCTGTTAAGAGATGAGAGTAGTGAGAGAAAGGGTTTAAGAAAAAGGAACTCTTTTAAGCTAAAATATGGATTTCAAGGGAGAAATTAAGCAAATGAATGCTCACATGGAATTTCTGGAACAGTCAATTGTATGGGCAAAGGTGAGAAACACTGAGAAACACTGGGGAGCACAGAAAATCTAAGTTACTCTAGTGTGTGAAAAAAGGCAAATTGAAGAGGAAGTCTTTAAGACTTCAAAACTCATGCACACCAGAAGCCCTGCAGGGTGCAACTCATTTTTCCCAGACCAACATGGAGACAATCATTCCATCCTAATAATAATAAATAAATAAAGCTCATCAGACTATGCTAAACACCCAGGAGTTTATTGTTTTTTAATACATTACCTTATTTAATTCTCACAATAATACTGTAAAGCAGGTCTCTTTACTGTCTTAATTTTATAGACAGAAACTTGAGGTTCAGGTGAGTTAGGTAAGGATTAATGACTCATAGGTAGTAAATGGCAGGGCTGATATGCTCCTCATCCCAGAACCCAAACTCTATACCAAATCCTTTGCCTTCTCTTCAGAATTGCCTCTGTTGGTTGCACATGTCCACACTGCTCCGGTTATCCTACCACATCTACTACACACATTTCTCTCAGTTACTTCGCTGCAAAACCCCAAACTCTGAATTTGGACCAATCGAGACAATGAGTAATTATAAACTGAGCTAAATTCAAGTTGATTTGAATACAATTAAGAACATTAGAAAACATTCCATGTGGATGCAAAGGTTGACTTTGGTCCAAAGCATGGCTTGTCAATTAATTCTAATTTAATTAGAAAAATTTACTCAATCTCTTGTGAATTATCATCTAAATGAATGTAATAACAAATCAAACTCATAATGTTCTTGAGAGGATGTAATGAATATACATTTAAAGTGTCAACAGCAGTCCCTGGCAGGTCAGCAACATGCAAATATGCTTTTATTAGTTTGGGAAAAGTGAATTGGTAGATATATTCATTTTGGACAAGCCATTGGTCAACTTATTTAATTTCCTATATCTCAGTTTATAGATTTATAAACTTGAAAAGTTGTGGAAAAATGATCCGTGATGATCCCTCGGATTCAACAGTACGTAAATTTATACATAATTAATGCACTAAGTTCTGTTATCAAGCCCATTTTTACCTGGAGAGTCTTGAAATACAAGTTATTGCCATAATGAAATAATAATTATTATTGTATATACACTTTTCAATCTAGGTTTCTTTGGTATCACTCTATCTTCTCACAAACAGAGCATTTTTTGATTCTCAACATTGATGAAGAACAGTACAGAAGTGACACAGTTCATCCTCCTAGGACTAACCAATGCCCCAGAATTGCAGCTCCCACTGTTTATAACTTTCACCCTCATCTATATCATCACTCTGATTGGGAATTTGGGGATTATCATGTTGATTCTGTTGAACTCTCATCTCCACACTCCCATGTACTTTTTCCTCAGTAACTTGTCTCTAGTAGATTTGTGTTACTCTTCAGCTGTCACTCCCACAGTCATGGCTGGTTTTATTACAGTAGACAAGGTCATCTCCTACAATGCATGTGCTGCTCAGATGTTCTTTTTTGTAGCATTCGCCACTGTAGAAAATTACCTCTTAGCCTCAATGGCCTATGACCGCTACGCAGCAGTGTGCAAACCCCTACATTATTCCACCACCATGACAACAGGTGTGTGTGCATGCCTGACCACTGGCTCCTACATCTGTGGTTTCCTGAATGCCTCCATCCACATTGGAGACACATTCAGTCTTTCTTTCTGTATGTCCAATGTGGTCCATGACTTTTTCTGTGATATTCCAGCTGTCATGGTTCTCTCTTGCTCTTATAGGCATGTGAGTGAGCTGGTTCTTGTTTATGTAGTGAGCTTCAACATCTTTTTTGCCCTCCTGGTTATCTTGATATCCTATGTAATCATATTTATCACCATCCTAAAGATGCACTCAGCTTCAGGATATCAGAAGGCTCTATCCACCTGTGCCTCCCACTTCATTGCAGTCTCCATCTTCTATGGAACTATTATCTTCATGTACTTACAGCCCAGCTCCAGTCATTCTATGGACACAGACAAAATGGCATCTGTATTCTATAGTATGATCATCCCCATGCTCAACCCTGTGGTCTATAGTTTGAGGAACAAGGAGGTCAAGGTTGCATTCATGAAGGTTGTTTCAGAGGCAAAATTGTCTTTAGGATTGTGACTTTAATGTTGTACAATGTGAAGTAACCTAATTTCATTATGGCCACAGTAAAATTAAGTTTGCACAGTGACATTCTTATCTATTCAAGTCTCTTGTCAGGGCTGGCTTCATGGTGTAGTGATTAAGTTCACGTGCTTTGCTTTGGTGGCCTTGATTCTCAGGTTCGGATCCTCGGGGTGGATCTAAATCATTCTTCTGCCGTAATGTGACGGTGATCTACATACAAAATAGGGGAAGATTGGCACAGGTGTTAGCTCAGGGCTAATCTTCCTCAAGAAAAAAAAAAGAGGAAGATTGGCAACCAATGTTAGCTCAGGGTGAATCTTTCTCAGCGGAAAAAAAAGTCTCATCCTGAAAAAAGGAAACATTATGTCCAGAAATATACCTAAAGTAAAATCCCTAAGATGCCTTGGGGCTTGTTTGTCAAAACTTTATTAAGGATATTACTTTATTCACTTGTTCTACATGCATTTTTTTTCTACCACATCAATACAAATAGTCATAAAATAGTGGCACAAATGAGACCATGAACAAAGTGCATCCATATGCCCCATGAGGATACATATTCATTGGAGTGGGAAATTTGCCATAATTAAATGGAATGTTGCTAATTTTAATAACAATGATAATTTACATATTTGCAATATATTAGAATATAAATTTATGTCTAAGATTTTTTGTTTTTTAGTTGAATGTTGTTCTAAGAGTCCTAATTTGATAATAAAAGTGATATACTGTTAAATAAAATTGTGCTTTTTAGGAGCACATTTTATTGAGAGATACATAAATATAACGTCTTAAATGAATTAATATTTGTTTTGACTGAGTCATTTGATAGAACCACCATGCTCAAATTAGAATTTTCAAAAGGATAATATAGCCAGAGTATAAGAAAAATGGAGGAAGGATAAAAGTATTTTTCAATTTCTTCAGATATTACTACTAACTTTCACGCTATTAAATAATTCACTAAGAACCAATAATGTTGTACATTTTGCTTCTGGAAATGCTTTGAAATTGTTAATGCTGGTATTTCATGTTGACTTTTGTTGATTTAAATTATCTTTTGTTACTACCTTGTTCTTTTACCTTACTTTGTTCACACTGATGTTCTTCCCATTTCTTCACAATCTGACAAACTCCAAACACATTACTGCCTCAAGGCATTTGTACTTACTCTTCCCTTTGTGGAATGTTCCCTTACTCCATTAAGGTTTTTACTTAAATGTTACTTTATTATAGATTTCTTTTGTGATCACCTTTATAAAATAGTCACTCTTTACTCACCATGTGCTCTGTCCTTTCAGTCTGTGTTATTCTTCACAGTACTTATAAGCCATCACCTATTGTATATTTATTTGTTCACTTGTTTATTATCTATCTTCCCCAACTAGAATTTAAACTCCATAAAAGCAGTGGCTTTGTCTGTCTTGTTTGCAACAAGATCCTCAGTAGATAAATGAGTGTCTATTTCATAGTAGATTCTCAATAAATAATTGTTAAATGAATGAATAAAATAATTAAACTTTGAGCCCAACTGTATCAATATGTTGAATCTCTAAACCATTGATGACTATAGTGTATCATCCGTAATATAAAAGTTCTAGATATAGGTATAGTGCATTTCAAGAAGCATGGCTAATTCTCTTTTGCCGAAATACTTTTATCTGTATTCTTATTCAGTGCTTGCACTCTGGTGTTTGGACACAATGATTTCCTGGATCCCATAATCAAGAGAATCATCTGAAACAAGGTCATTATTTTTACTTAGAAGTGATGTCTCATTAAGTGGCAAGTAACACTTCAAATAAGTACTATTTAGTAAATCAGAAAAAAAACATTAAATATGAGATTATTTAAAGGTTTAGTATCATTATATTTGAAAATTACTTCATACATATGAAATATAATTAACTAAAATGATTCTAAATATTTATATGGAATATAAACATGACAGTATCTGTCAACAACAAAGATAATGTACATTCGATATGATAGTATAATACACAACCTTTATACTTTTAATTTTGATCCTCTCTCTCTACATATATATATACTCTCTATATATCCTCTATATATAGGGAGTGCTATACTATACAAAAACTACCCACATAAACATGTACCCTTATCTAATTTGTTATCTCTATACAATAAGAAGCCTCAATATTTTAATATTTGTTAGATTATGCTTGAATATGCTAATATTCTCATTCTGGTACTTATGGGACAGGGTAATATAACACAAATATTCACTTCTACCTTTATGGTGATGTTCTCCTCTTGGAACCATTTCTAATTTGTATTTTAAATAATTATTTAATTTTAGAATTATTTTAGAGTTATAAAAAAAAAAAACAGTGTAGAATGTTCACTGTAACCTTCTGGCCATCTGAATAACGGCCTGCAAAAGGTCATCCTAAATCCTGGAACGTTCCAATGTTAACTTATATGGCCTAAAAGGACTATAGAGATATGATTAAGTTAAGGATTTCATCTGGGATTATCTGTGTGGACCATAAAGTCGCTTCCATGTGTACTTATAAGAGGAAACCAGAGAGATTGAACCACAGATAAAAGAGAAGTGGGCAATGTGACCTTAGAAGCAGAGACTGACATGATGTGACCACAAACCATGGAATGCCAGCTGCCACTAGAAGATGGAAAAGGCAAGAAATGGATTTTTCCTCAGAGCCTATGGAGGGATCATTGCTCTTCCAACACACTGATTTTTGTCTAGGGAAACTGATTTTGGACTTCTAGATTCCAGACGGTGAAAGAATAAATAAGTGTTCTTTAAGTTTCCAAGTTTGTGGTAATTTGTTATAGCAGCTATAGGAAGCCAGCAAAACTTTAGTTTAATTTTTCCCTGGAGTGTAATCTTATGTTACCATGGTGAATTTGTGAAACTAAGAAACCTAGATGGGCATAATATTGTGTGTTAAACTTCAGATTTTATTTAGATTTCATTGGTTTTTCCACTAATATCCTTTTCCTCTTCTTGCATTTGGTTGTCATGTTTCCTTAATCTTTTTTGGTCTGTGACAAGCTCTCTGTCTTTCCTTGTTTTTGATGACCTTGATGGTTTTGAGGAGTACAGGTCAGGTGTTTCATGGAATGTCCTTCAATTGTGACTTTCTGGTGTTCTCTCATGATTAGACTGAGGTTGTAATTTTTAGAGAGCAATACCGCTAAGGTAAAGTGTTCTTCTTATCATATCACATCAATGGTACATGCTATCACCATAAATTATCACTAATCATGTTAACCTTTATCACAAGTCCTAGATAAAGTATGAAAGCTTCCTCCATTTTGTAGAGTTACTTTCCCTTCTTTTTCTATACTTTACCCTCAGAAATAAGTCACAAAGTCTAGCTGGTGGAGAATTAAGCTCCATCTCTGGGAGAAGCCAATATTTAAATAACTTATTTGGAGTTGGTTAGCAAAATTTGTCTCTTTTCCCTCGATTATTTATTTACTCATTTATTTATATTAGTATGTTCTCATTTATTTATTTTACATTATGGGAAATAACCAATACTAGGTTATTTTTTGCTCAAATTTTTCCACTGTCACCATTTGAAGCTCTTTCAGTTTTCTCTTGTGTCCCTTTCACATAGGTTCATCCTTTTGTTTTATGAGCACTTCCTTATTTTATGGTACCACACAATGCTCTAGGCTCATCTTGTATTTTTTCTACTCCCACCACAGAATCAACTATTTCTACAAAGAGCCTTCTTTTCTTTTATTAGAGAATGGTATGTAAAAGCCAAGATTTGGATGTTGAGTGTGCTTGCTTATACTGGAGTTTTACTTCTAGGCCCTCTTGTCGACAGCAGTAGGAGGTGTATATTTAGGAGTCTGTATACATTTATAATTTTACTTCTTTCTCTACCTATCCATTATATCTGATGCCTCTGACTTTACCGTATTTCATCGCAACTTTCCCCCTTTCTTATTCCTAACTTTCATCTCTGACAGTGAGAAACTTGGTTCTTAACAATCCCCAATTGTTAACTTATTCTTGTGACTCCAGTATGCAAATAAAGCAGTTCCATAATTGTTAATCTATACTCCCATGAAAAACAACTTTAGCAACTAAAGTATAGGATATTTATAGTTTCTTTTATTTTAGCCTTGCAATTTCCAACCAATACACTGTTTTCCAACATTACTTAAGTCAGCTCATTTTCTTCCCTATCTTCTTCCGATGAGGTTGTCATACATTTGCAGTGCAATTAGATTTTTTTTAACAGCCTATATTCACTCCTGAGATTCTCCTGGCTGATTCTTTTTAATTTGTACATACTAAATTTCACTCTTTGCTATGTATAGTCTTATGGGTTTTAGCAAATGCAGAGTCATGTATATACAGCCCAGTACCATGGAGAATATTTGAATCAACCTAAAACTTCCCTTTCCATCCCTTCTATAGAAAACCACTCTTTTCTCCCCCAACCATTGGAAATCTTTGAGTTTTTTACATTACTATGTTGTATGAATGGAATCACACAATTGGAACCTTTATATCTTGCTTCTTTCATTTTAAAATCCACTTTAGATTCATCCATATTGAAGCATGAATCAATAATATTCCATTTTATCATTGAATCATCTTCCAGTTTAATTATGTAACAGAGTTTATTTAACTATTCACTTTCAGTTGTGCATCTGGTTGCTTTGAGTTTGGCAATTCTTAATCTAGAAGATTTTTCGCTAAGATCAGGAACAAGACAATGGTGTCTTCTTTCACCACTCCTTTTCAACATTGTACTGGAAGTCGTAGCTAATGCAGTGAGACAAGAAATTGATATAAAAGGGAGAAAGATTAGGAAGGAAGAAATAAAAACTGTCTTTGATCACAGATGACATGATTGTCTATGTAAAAAATCTAAAAGAATAGAACAAAAAACCCTCCTAGGATTAATAAGTGATTGTAGCAAGGTTGTAAGAATGCAAGATTAACATACAAAATTCTATCATTGTCCTATATATTGTGAATGAACAAGTGGAATTTGAAATTAAAAACACAAGGCCTTTTATATTAGCACCCCAAAATGAAATACTTAGTTATTAATCTAACAAGACATGTACAAGATCTAATGAGGAAAATCACAAACTCTGATACTGATGAACAAAACAAAAAGAACCAAATAAATGGATAGATATCCCACGCTTGTAGGTAGGAAGACTCAATATTGTCAAAATGTAAGCTCTTCCCAACTTTATCTGTAGATTCATTGCAAACTCAAACAAAATCCCAGCAAGTTATTTTTGTAGATATTGAAAAATTGATTCTAAAGTTTATATAGAGAGGCAAAAGGCCCAGAATGGCCAACACAATAATGAAGGAGAAGAATAAAGTTGGAGGACTGACACTACTCAACTTCAAGACTTGGTATAACTTAATGTTACAACAACCAAGATAGTGTGGTATTGGCAAAGATTCCAACAGATAATTGGCACTGAAAAGAGAGCCCACAAATACATCTACATAAATGTTCTCAACTGATCTTTGACAAAGGAGAAAAAATAATACAATGGAGCAAAAATAATCTTTTCAACAAATGATGCTGGAATAACTAGACACTCACATGCAAAAAAATAAATAAATAAATCTAGATACAGTCCTGACCTCCTACACAAAAATTAACTCAAAATGGATCTTATACCTGAATGTAAAATACAAAATTATGAAACTCCTATGAGATAAAAAGAAGAAAACTTAGGTGGCCTTAGGTGTGGCAATAACTTTTTAGATACAACACAACAGGCACAATCCATGAAAGAGATAATTCATAAGCTGGAATTCATTAAAATTAAAAACTTCTGCTTTATGATAGACACTGTCAAGAGAATAAGAATACAAGCCACAGACTGGAAGAAAATATTTGCAAAAGACACATCTGGTAAAGGACTGTTATCCAAATATACAAAGAACATTCGAAACTCAGCAATAAAAAAACTAACAACCTGTTTTAAAAAGAGAGACAAAGAACTTAACAGAAACCTCACTAGAAAAGGTATACAGAGGGCAAATAAGCATAATGAAAGATGCTCCACATTATATGTCATCAGGGAAATGCAAGTTAAAACATCAATGAGATACTATTACACATATACTATAACGGTCAAAATCTGGTACTCTGCCAACATCAAATGCTGGTGAGGATGTGGAGCAACCGGGACATTCATTCATTGCTGGTGGGTATGCAAATTGGTACATCTACTTTGGAAATAAGTTAGGTAGTTTCTCACAAAACTAACCATACTTCTACCATAAGATCCTGCAATTGCTCCTTGGTATTTACTCAAAGGTTTGAAAATTTGTGTCCATTCAAAAATCTTCACATGGATGTTTATAACTGCTTTTTCATAATTGCTAAGTCTTGGAAGCAACCAAGGTGTCCTTCAATGGGTGAATATGTTAACAAACTGGTACATCCAGACAATGGATTATTGTTCAACACTAAAAAGAAATGAGCTATCAAGCCATGAAAAGACATGGAGAAAGCTTAAATGTATATTACTACATGAAAGAAGCCAATCTGAAAATGTTACATAGTGTATAATTCCAACCATATCTCACTCTGGAAAATATAAAACAATGTAGCTAGTAAAAAGTTCAGTGGTTGCCAGCGGTTGAGGGAGGAGAGGGATGAATGGGTGGACCACAGGGGATTTTTAAGGCAATGAAAATACTCTGTATGATACTATAATGATGGATAAAATTCATTTCACTTTTGTCCAAACTCATAGAAGGTACAACACCAAGGAAGAAACCTAAGGTAATCTATGAACTTTGGCTGATTATGGTGTGTCAATGTAGGTGCATCAATTGTAAATGTACTTCTGGTGGAGGATGCTGATAATGACATAGGCTGTACCTGTATATGGGCAGGGGGTACATTGGAAATCTCTACACTTTACTCTAAATTTTGCTGTGAACTTAAAATTTCTTTTGAAAAATGTATATGCATATAATATTTATAACACTTATAGTTTTATATAAATAAAATAAAATTACATATTGTATAAAGTATCAATCAATAGAAGCTAGAACTTAAAAATATTCAAAATAAAATTTAGAGAGCAAGGAGAGAAAAACACAAAAGACAATTTAAGAAACAGGCCAAATAGATTGAGAAATTCCAACATACGATCGTATGAACTCTATAAGGAAATACAGAGAACAGGACGAAATAAATTTGCAAATGGAAAATGTTTCAAAATTTGCAACTTGAATAAATTTAAGCCCCCATTTGAAGAATCACACTAATTTCTGAGAAACACATTTAAATCTTTTGTATTGGATCATGTTGTTGTGCAAGCAGAAGAACAAGGACAAGGACACTTTTACCTTACCAGAGAAATAAACAAAGTAATAATAATCAGACTTCTCATCAGAAAAAAAGAATAAAAGTCAGCAGGCAGTAGATACATATCTTCAAAAGCCTGAGGCAAAATAAATATCATTCCATATTTCTATTGGCAGATAAACTACCATCTGAATGAGATGGTGAATCAAGACATTATCAGATATACAAAAATCAAAAGTTGGTTTAGTCTCCACAGGTGCAGAAGTAGAGTGAAAGTGTTTCAACAAGAGAGAAGAGATGCAATATACCAGATTGAGGAATTTGGAAGAAGGAATAGAGCTTGTTCTGTTCTTTTACTTTTCTTTTTCTCTTTTGGTCTTGTTTATCTGTAGCAAGGGTGTCTTCTGTCACTCTGTCCTTCTCCCTTTGTGTGGTAAGGATAATGGCACAAGATCTGCCCTGCCTGTGTAAAGGAGAAATCTATAATATTGGGATACATATTAAATGAGATTCCCCAGAAGCAGACCTCTGGAGTCAGTGATCTGAGCTCAAGTAGTTCTTGTGAGAGTTCATGTGAGAGGAAATATATTTCAAATATCAAAAATCACAATAAATGTAAATTAGTTAAACAAAACCACTCTTGGTATGTAAAAAGCACCTTAATTTTTTAAATGAGGGGGAAAAGAAAACAGAAAGAATGCAAATATGTGTATATGCTACTCAATATATCAGATTATGCTCCTTCACACAGTTTAATTATTTTTTCCCTATATAAGTGGGATAAAGAGAAGTGATTGGTTCCACAGGAGCTCTGTTCCCCTGAGCATTCCATGCCTGTTTAATTTTCTCCTTGTTCTCCTTCATTAGGCTTCAAAATCTCATCATGACTCTGCATGACATACATTATTTCAAAAGGACCAGACCGAGCACAGCCAATTTTGTCATCAATCATTGAAATGATGTATACTTTTAGTATACGCCAGCTTCTACCAAAACCGAGTATTTCAGTGAGTCTGCAACCACAGGCAGGGAAAAAACCTAAGATAAAAGTTAAATTAATTCATATTGAAAAGTTAAACCCTTACTAAGGACTTTCATATATCTACTCATTTCTATTCACAGATACAATTCCAAAAGTATGTGGAAGATATAATTTTATTATTTCTGTATCACAAACAGGGAAACAGAGATCAGCAGAAGGTAAATAATTTTCTGAGTACAAAGAAAATCCATGATAGATAAGTTTTTAAATCCTGCCTTCCTAGCTCCATGTTAATGATATTTTCTCCACCTCTTCATGCTTTTAGGAACCTTGGAATCTTTGACCAGTACATGAGGGAGAATTTCACCTATGTTGTTTATCTATTCTTCTAGGGATGTATTTCTGATTTCATCCTCACAATTCAGGATTGTCTTTCCCTTCTTTTCAAGAGCAAGGTAAGCTTCTATATGCAACATACGTTTTCAGTGAAAAATGTGAGGCAGAAGCAGTGGGAAATCTACAACTTCTATGAGTTTTTGAGTTCATATCTGGTTGTTTGAACACTTTGCCTAAAACATTGCCATAAGTATAGGATGCAAATGCAAAGCATTTTAATCAGCATAAAGTAGAATTCATATTTATGAAATTCCATGCTGCTTTCCTTAAGAAGACAGCGAAAATCTATGATAGATGGTACTCTGATTGAGTAGGTAGCAAATTCCTACTGTTTACTATTTGTTCACTTGTCGTTGAAGGGACAGCTAGCCAGAGTGAAGGGACACTTTAGATTCCTTAAGGATGACCATGAAGCTACCAAGGCCCTTATTCCATTTTCACCATTATTTCCCCACAATCTAAGCTTTCTTTACTTGCTTATCTAGAAAATCTGGCAATGCAGTGACTAAAGGCACAGGCATTGAAATCAGTTAGCTGTGGGTTTGTATATTAAATATCTCTTACTAGGTGTGGACTTTTAGGAAGGCACATAACCTCTCAAATCCTCCATGTAAATTAGATTATGTGTATATATGTGTGTGTGAGTATGTGTGCATACACAATATATATCCCTTTCTCCTCTGCTATTTCTATCATCTATCTATCTATTTATCTACCTACCTATCTGCCCATCCCTCATCATCAGTGTCATCTATAATCTATGTATCCATCTCTCCATCTATGAGACAAACTACACATAAGCAATAAGTTTAAGCAGTTACTAACCTCAGGATGTCTATTACTCATCATAGAACAAAGCAATTGATATGTGTGTGTGTGTATATATATATATGTATATATATATGTATGTATATGTGTGTGTGTGTGTGTGTATATATATATATATATATATACATATATATATGTCTGTTGGTTGTCATACTGTGACTGCTGCATGCTCCTGTGTTGCTGAAAGCTATGCCATGAGTATTTAAAATATCAGCAGGATAAGCAATGGTGGACAGCTTTCAGGAAAGCTCCCACACTAAGAGAGACGGGGAAGAAGGACCTGGCCACACACTTCTGAAAAAATTGGCCATGAAAATCCTATGAATAGTAGCAGGACCTTGTCTAATATAGTGTCAGAAGATGAGAGGGTGGTGCAAAAAGATGAGGCAGGGTTCCACTCTGCTGTCCACAGGGTCACTAGGAGTTAGAACCAACTCGATGGCACTAATAACAAATATATATATACAAAACTTATATTATTATGTTGTGAGATCTTGACAAACACAATTTATGGTGCAGACACATATAATAATGTGTTTAGGGGCCAGGAGAAAGATGGTAGAGAATAGTGGTTACCGAAGAATGGATATCTTTTACAAGGCTTCAACTAAAATTACAAATATTTGTGCTTTCTCATGAATAGATAAGCAGATTAGTGGCAACCTCCAAACCATGAATTTTCACCCTCAGTACCTCAATTTCTGTGCTCCAGCTGAGTGTTGATAGGAGTTACTGTAAAAATGATTTCTTTGATTCATTCTATCTCAATAGAAGAGGAGTACTTCAAAACAAGCTAAAATGTGGATCTCAAGAAAAATATTAAGAAAAAGAAGACTTGAAGGACCCTGGGTTCTCGTGCAAAATAATTGACACAACCATAAAGATAGAGTGAGAAATATGGGGGAAAATAAAATATCTGAGTGCACAGTAGGAAAAGACAATTGAAAGATTAAGGCTACCACTTCAAAACTCACCCATCTGCATTCGTCACCTGACTTTCCTAAACCAACATAGAGACCATCATCCTATGCTAATAATAATATTATAGGAAGTACTCATCAAGATTTTGCTTAATACATTGTGCTGTTTTTCTGTATCATTACTTTTAACTCTCACAATAATCCCTTGATGTAGGTCCCAACATCGCCTTCATTTTGCTGATGGATAAAAGGAGACTCAGGAAAGTTAAGCTAGAACCAATGTCTCCCAGGTGGTAAACGGTAGGGCTGATACGTGAATGCATACACTTGTCTTCTCAGAGCCAAAGCTTTTAGAACCAATGCTATACTTCTCTTCAGAATTGTCTTTGTTGATTGTACATGCCTCTAATACCACATTTATCCACTGCATCTACTATGCATTTATTTGTGAATTACTTATCTATGCTACTCCATGCATTAAGTTCAGTACAATAGAGACAATTAAGTGCAAATTGAATAAAATTCAAATTCATTAACAGCATTTAGGCTGAGAACAACTCTGATTCGGTCTGAAGCTTGGCTTTCTCCATTAATAGCTGTGTAACCTTGAATAAATTACTCAATCTCTCTGGACAAATTATACCAGACATATAAGTGGAAAAAATAGATAATTGATCTAATAGAGTTGATAAGAGGATTCTATAGAAGTGTAAGCTGTTAGAAGACTCAAAACATCTGATTTAGGAAATGGATTCATTCCAGGCATGTGAATCTGGACAACTCATTATCCCTTCCCACAACTTAATTTCTTCATATACAAAATCAAGAGGTTGGAAAGGTGATCTGTAAAGACCCTTCCTCTTCAAAAGTCTATTACTGTATAGATAAGTATCACTAAATTGTGTTGTCTAACCCATGCTTAAGAAATTGAGAATATTTAAAAATAAATTATTGCTATCATAAAATAATGCTTGTACATTCCAATTTCTGTGCAACTGGTTTTTGTTCATCAATGTGTTCCTTTACTTCTCTTTGCTACAGAGCATTTTATGATTCTCAAACAACATCCATGGAAAATAATACAGAGGAGAAAGAATTTGTCCTGCTAGGACTAACCAATGCCCCAGAACTCCAGGTTCCACTCTTTATAATATTCAGCCTCACCTATCTCATCACTCTGATTGGGAACCTGGGGCTGATCATGTTGATTCTGCTGGACTTTCATCTCCACACTCCTATGTACTTTTTCCTTAGTAACGTGTCTCTAGTGGACTTTTGTTACTCTTCAACAGTCACTCCAAAGGTGATGGCTGGGTTCCTTACTATAGAAAAGGTCATCTCCTACAATGCATGTGCTGCTCAGATGTTCTTTTTTGTAGTCTTTGCCACTGTAGAAAGTTACCTCTTGGCCTCAATGGCCTATGACCGCCATGCAGCAGTGTACCACCACAATGACGACAAGTGTGTGTACATGTCTGGCCATAGGCTCTTACATCTTTGATTTTCTGAGTGCTGGTATTGACATTGGAGACAAGTTCTGTCTCTCTTTCTGTATGTCCAGTGTGGTCCATCACTTTTTCTGCAATATTCCAGCAGTCATGGCTCTATCTTGTTCTGATAGGCATGTGAGTGAGCTGGTTCTTGTTTTTGTGTCCAGCTTCAACATCTGTTTTGCTCTCCTGGTTATCTTATCTTATCTATTCATATTTATCACCATCCTAAAGATCCGCTCATCTGCAGGATACCAGAAGGCTTTATCCACCTGTGCCTATCAACTCACTGAAGTCTCTATCTTCTATGAAACTATTATCTTCATGTGCTTACAGCCCAGATGCAGATAAAATGGCATCGGTGTTCTATACTATGCTCATCCTCATGCTCAATCCTGTAGTCTATAGCCTGAGAAACAGAGAGGTCAAAAATACAGTCAAGAAGGTTGTTGAGAAGGCAAAATATTCTCTAGGTTTAGTCTTTTAATGATGTAGAATCCACAGAAGTTCTTTCATCCCATTAGATCTACTTCATGTCATAACTCAATGTCCATGGCCATGTAAGATAGTAGAACATAAAAATTTACCTGATATTATTTATTTCTTTAGTTTTAGAACAAATCCAAGCCTCAAAAATGCAGAAAAATATTTTAACTATTTTTAATAAAATCTGTTTAACAAAGTTTGTGTGGTTTAGGGGCACATTTTATCCAGATATAAGTAGTTGCAGCATCTTAATAAATTAATGTTTCAGTCATTCCTGAGATTTTTGGTAAGATAAAGCATGTTCACATGACAATTTCTAAAACACAGATGCCATATTATACTAAAGTGGGGAGAATATTGTCATTTTTTACCTTAACCTTATGACTACCAGCTCTTCATGTTATGTTAAAAATAGTGCACTGATATTAATAGTGCTATTTTCTTTTTTTAACAGAAATGTTTTGAAATGCTACTTCCACTATTGATATGTTAGTTGAGCTATATCATGTCTTATCACCCTCCTACCCATTCACTCCACTTCATTTTCACTTATTTGATGCTATTCCTGGACAACTCCACACATGCCCCTGTCTCAGGAACTTATATTTGCTGTTTCCTCTTCCTGGAATACTCCAACAATCATTTTAGATTGCTGGTTAAATGTTACATGTTCAGGGAAGTGATACAGGCCTTTCTTGATTCAGCACTCACTTGTAAGCCTTTGACTATTTCCCAGGTTCTCACAGAGTTGTTTCTGAGAAATTTTGCTCGATTTTTCAGTATTCTTTAGAGGAATGGGCTCTTGAAATACACTAATCTGCCATTTTTCCTTTCTCTCTCTTGTAAGAACACTGATTATTACATTTAGGACCCACCAAATAATCCAGGTGAATCTTCCATCTTAATACCCTTAACTTAATTGCAATTGTAAAGCCGCTGGTAATATTTACAGATACCAGAAATTAGGACTTGAAATGTTTGGGGACCATTATTCAGGCCCCTACAGAGTTATTTCTCACTTATGCAAATACATATCCATCACACAAGTGTCTGGCAAAGTGGAAAGCCTTCTCTATGTGGTCACTCAGGGCTGGTGAAGGCTTCACCATGCATAGCTGCATCTGCTCGAACATGAAGCCTCGTCAATTATTGTGGAAGGAGAAAGATAACAAGAGAGTAATCTGTATGCTTCAATTCATCGAGAAATGATATATATCAGTTCTTTCTACAGTCCATTGTCTAATGAATGTCTCAGCCTACCTATAATGGGCAGGCACCTGTGGGGAAGTAGATGGAATGTTTGAATATCATTGTTTTGGTGACTCATGCTGTATCAGTATTTATAAATAGAATATTGATATTTAACCTTAGAGAACACCTGATATGCACTAGAAATTATTTTCTGCTTTGTATGTATGTGACCTGATAACCTTCTTGACAATCCTATGAGGGTGGCATGATATCATGATCTCCCTCCTTGCAGATGAGAAGCTGAAGTTTGATGAGGATAAATTACTCACCCATTTTGAGGACAAGCCACTTTAGTACGCAGAACAAACTTGTAACCACTGCACATGTAATGGGAAAGGTGTAATAATTCTGCTACGAGTGTTGCCTCCAAGGAGACTGTATAGAGGAAAGAATGAATCTATCTCCTTTGTTAGGAAAAAAAAAAAACTTCCAGGCCATAACTGTGGTGGTAAAGCAGGTGGAATTAAAAAAAGTATTTTGTTAAAGATACTTATTGAGACATCTTTAAAAATGAGCAGAAATGAAAATGAAATTAAAATTTAATTTAATTTAAAAATTTAAAGTACCAAGTGCTGCAAAAATGTGGAGAAATTAAAATGTGTTTGCAATTGGGAATGCAAAATGGTAGAGCCACCACCATAAACAGTTTGGCAGTTTCTATTCAATTAATTATATTTACCAAATGACCAAGCAATCTAACACCTAAATATTTACTCAAAGGAAATAAAAACATATGTTCATACAAAAATTTTAGCCAATGTTTAGATCAGCTTTATTTATAATCACTAAACACTGGAAACAATAGAAGAGGCCCTCAACTGAGGAAAGACAAAACAACAACGTATAAAGTTTATATTATGGAATACTACTCTGCAATTAAAAATTTCCACCATAGATACAGGTGACAATATGGACAGATCTCAGCTGAATTATGCTAAGTGAAAGATGCCAGAATCAAAAGATTACATATTCTATGATTCTAGTTAAGGACATTCTTACAAAGGCAAAATTATATAGAAGAAACCAGTTTAGTCACTATGAGGGGGAGTGGTTCAGAGAGAGGGTTGACTACAAAGAAGCTCATGGAATTTATTATGTGTAACTGTGGTAGTGGATACATGATTATACATAAAAATTAATTATCAAATTATTAGAACAATATACTAAAAGGTGTGCATATTACTGTTTTGAACTTACATATTATTAAAAAATAAAATAACAATATGAAAACATATATGCACACTCAAAATATCCAACTTGGTCCCACCAGGGAGTTTAATAACTTCTTCCCTAGGAAAGTAGGAAGAGAAGCTGTAGATGTTCTCCTGGGGGACAGCTCCTGACAGCTCCATGTCTCTATAAGTCCCTCCGGGTTTCCATGCATTAGCCCCTGAAATCCATGACTCCAGGTGACTTTATTTTAGAGGGACCAGACTTTGGTCCTAGCCTCTTTGATCATCATGTATTAATCTGAATGTTGATAGCTGTTTGAGCATGCAGGCCTTCTGTCTGTCTTGATATTTCCTCTGAGTCTGCAGTGATGGCCAAGGAAACACTCCAAGGTAAAAATTATATTGAATGACTTTAAAATGATAATTCCTCAGCTTACCAAGTTACTTTATAGGCATTTCTTTATTTGCTATTTACAGATACGTTTATGTGGATTATGTAGGAGAGGTAATTTTATTACATTCATTTTGCAAATGAGGAAGGAAGTGACCCTTCCAAGGGCACAGAAAGAATGCATGGTAGATTCAGGACTTGAACTCATGTTAATGTTCTTTCTTCCATTGTTCTCTGCATTAGAGACCTTGGAGGCTTTGGCCTCTATTTGAGAGTTTCTCTGACAGTATGCATTATTCCATGGCTGATTTTTTAATTTCAAACACACTATCCAGGATTGACTGTCGCTTGTTTTCAAGCAACAAAGTAAGCTTCTATAATCAATATATGCCTTTAGTGAAAACTGTAATTCATGCAAAAGCAGTGGGGTAGCTACATTTACTATGATTTATTTAGCACAGAAATATACGTTTTGAATATTTTCCTTAAAAATTGAAGCTGGGAAGTAAATGTCAACAGTTTCGTCAGTAGAAAGTTAGATGATACTCATGAAACAAGATCATGCTGCTCCTATGAAAAGATTAACAAAAAAATAGTATAGGTCATGCTACCTAACTTACACACACACACACACACACACACATACGTTTTTATATATAAACCTCTTAGCATTGGTTGTAGTACATAGTATGTGCTAAAGGTGGTTGTGCATGTCAACATAGGCAAACACAACCTTCACGGGCTAGGCTTCTAAAGTGAAGTTGCTAAAGGTGTAGGAGGAAGATGGCAAGAAATAATAGTCAGCATTGGATAGCTGGCCTTCCAAAAGACTCATATTCAAATAAAAAGAATTAAAATACTGTTCCTGGGGCAGAGTGGTACTGGAGAGCACAGAAAATCTCATGGTCCTATGGTGTGAGAAAAGGGAAACTGAAGAAGGAGGCTGCAAGACTTCAAAACGCACTGCATGCTGCTACCCACCTTTTCCAAAACAACATAGAGATCATGATTCCATCCTAAGAATAGTATTATAGCTAACATTAATCAGATTATGCTAAACACCCAACAATTTACTCATTGTTCTTTTTTTTTTTTGGTGAGGAAGATTTGTCCTGAGATAACATCTATTGCCAACCTTCCTCTTCTTGCTTGAGGAAGATTGTGCCTGAGCTAACATTTGTGCCAATCTTCCTCTATTTTGTATGTGGATGCTGCCATAGTATGGCTTGATGAGAGGTGGGTAGGTCTGTGCCCAGGATCTGAACCCACGGACCCTGGGCTACTGAAGCAGAGCATGCAAGCTTAACCACTACACTGTGAGGCCAACCCCTACTCATTGTTTTTTTAATACATTATCTCATTTAATTCTTACAATAATACCTTGAGTTAGATCTCATTACTATCTTCTTTTTTGTAGATGGAAAAAATTAGGTTCAGGGGAGTTAAGTTAGGATTAATGACTCCTAGGTAGTGAATGGTAGAGCTGATCTGCACCTCATCCCAGAGCCCAAGCTCTATACCTGCTGCTGTGTTTTCCCCTCAGAATTGTCTCTGCTGGTTGTACTTGCCCCCACTGTTCCACTTATACCACCACACACGCTATGCATATAAGTCTCAGTTGCTTCACTGTGAAACCCCAAACACTGAGCTTGGACCAATGGAAACAATGAGTAATTGTAAACTGAGTTAAATTTGATTTGATTTAAATTCAATTAATGCCGTTTTACTTAGGAACCACTCTACGTGGACTCAAAACCATTAATACTTGTATAAACATGAATAAATTGCTCAACATCTTTGCCTCACAATTTAAATGAAAATAACAACTAATTGACCTCATAATATTGTTGAGAGGAATCAATGGATTTACGTGTAAAGTGTCTGGAGCAGTCCTGGCATCTAAGCAACATATATAAGCTTTTACTAGTGTAGGAAAAACTGAATTGGCACGAAAAAAGAATCCTGGACATGTCGTCTTGGACAAGTCATTAAATTTTTCAAATCTCAGTTTACAAATATAAAAAATTTAAAAACTGGGGAGATGATCCATGAAAATTCTTTCAAGTCAACAGTTTTTAACTCTATAGATAATTATATACTATATTTTGTGGTTAACCTCATGCTTTAGATATGGAGAATCTTGAAATACATGTTATTGCTGTAATGAAATAATGCACATGGTAAACAAACATTTCAATTTCACTCTAATCTCTATTCCACTTAACACTCTTGTCCTTTGTTTCACCTTGCTACAGGACACCTCATGATTCCCAAATAACACCGATGGATAACAGGACAGAAGTGACACAGTTCATCCTCCTAGGACTAACCAATATCCCAGAATTGCAGATGCCCCTCTTTATAATGTTCACTCTCATTTACCTTATCAGTGTGATTGGAAACCTGGGGATGGTCCTACTGATTCTCATGGACTCTCATCTACACAGTCCTATGTATTATTTTCTCAGTAACTTGTCTCTTGTAGACTTGTGTTACTCTTCAGCTGTCACTCCCACAGTCATGGCTGGGTTTGTTACAGTAGACAGGGTCATCTCCTACAATGCATGTGCTGCTCAGATGTTCTTTTTCGCAGTCTTTGCCACTGTGGAAAATTATCTTTTGGCATCGATGGCTTATGACCGCTATGCAGCAGTGTGTAAACCTCTGCATTACACCACCACCATGACGATGAGTGTGTGTGCACGTCTGATCATAGGCTGTTATGTCTGTGGTTTCCTGAATGCCTCCATCCACATTGGCAACACATTCCATCTCTCTTTCTGTATGTCCAATGTGGTCCATCACTTTTTCTGTGATATTCCAGCAGTCATAGCTCTGTCTTGTTCTGATAGGCACGTGAGTGAGCTGGTTCTCGTTTATGTATCCAGCTTCAACATCTTTTTTGCTCTCCTGATTATCTTCATATCTTGTCTCCTCATATTTATCACCATTCTAAAGATGCAGTCATCTTCAGGATACCAGAAGGCTTTATCCACCTGTGCCTCCCACATCACTGCAGTCTCCATCTTCTATGGGACAATTGTCATCATGTACTTACAGCCCAGCTCCAGCCATTCCATGGACACAGACAAAATGGCATCTGTGTTCTATAGTATGATCATCCCCATGCTCAATCCTCTGGTCTATAGCCTGAGGAACAAGGAGGTCAAGAGTGCATTCAAGAAGGTTCTGTTGCAGGCAAAATTGTCTCTAGGTTTAGGAATGCTGTAGCATTCCCTGTGACCAAGTTTAATTTCTCTCAGATCTTCTCCACTTACTGAGTCATATTTTAAGGTCCACACTCAAGTTAAGTTCCTGAAGTAAACCCTTCCCTGTTCAAAAGTTTGTTGTCTACAAAAAAGGAAACGTGAAAAAATATAATTCCTAAATGAGAATGGCTAAGATGAATCATAAGACATCTTGTGTCCTGCATGTTGAATACCTTATTAAGGATATTTGACTCATTCGCTCATTCTAGATGGATTTCCTTTACCACATGCCGCTACAAACATACATGTAAAGCAGGGGCAAAAGCAATCTCATGAGCAGGAAGAAGTGCGTGCCTGTGCCTCACATGGGTACTTGTACACGGGAGTGGGAAATATGTCATATGTAATGAAATGTGGCTAGTTTTTTATTTTAATAATTTAAATAATTAAATGGAGTATTTGAACATCAGTTTACATGAAATATTATTTATTTTATTGAATAAACGTTCTAAGGGTCCTAATTTGAAAATAAAGTGATACACTTTTAAGTGAAAGTATTTGCCTTTCCATTGACACATTTTATCTAGAGATACATAAATATAGCACCTTAAATAAATTAATTTTTACGTCTTGACTGAGTCATTTTATACAACCAACATGTTCACATTACAATTTTCAAGAGCCAGAGTACAAGAAAAATGGAGGAAAAATAAAAACATTTTCCAATTGGAAAATTACTGCATACATACAAATTAGACTTAACTGAAATTATTCCAAATGCCCATATAAATATAAACATGACAGTATCTGTCAGTAATAAAGACAGTATGCATTCATTATGCTGGTATAACACACAGTCTTCATGCTTTTAATTTTGATCCTCAGGGAGCTCAATACTGTACAAAACCTACTTATGGTAATGTGCACTAATCTCTAATTGGTTGTCTCTATAAGATAAGAGACTTCAGCATCTCAATAATTGTAGGATTGTGCTTGAATGTGCTAGGATTCTTATGGTGGTACTTGTGGGTCAGTATAGTTTGACACAAATATTCATTTCATTCTTTATGGTAACGTTTCTCCTCTTGGAACCATTTCTGATTTTTAGTTTAAATGATCCTTTAATTTTACAACTATTTCAGGTTACAGAAGATTTTCAAAAATAACACAGAATGGTTCTATATAATCTTGTGGCAGGCTAGAATAGCTGCCAAAAGATCCATGGCCTAATGCCTTGAACCTGTGAGCCCTAATTTATATGGCAAAAGGGGACTATTAAGATGTGATTAAATTAAGAATTTTAAGATTGAGAGGTTATTCTGAATTTTCTATCTGTACCCCAAATAAAATCCCATATATTCTCATTAGAAGGAATTAGAGAGGATAGGATTTTGGGAAGACGCTTGAAGAGGAGGCACCAGACTCTGTCTCCTCAACTAGACAACTATACTGGCAGAATCTGTCTGACATAATTCTTTGGGAACTCTGGAGCCTGTTGAAGGCTTGGAATTTCCAGGGGACAACTTGGACGATAAATTGTGGTTAATTTTGAATTTCAGCTCTTAGCACAGTAGCAGTTACCCATTTCCCATCGGCAGCCAACCACTTTTCCCACCCTCAGCCACATGGTAAGCAGCAGTGCACATTTGCCTACAGCAGCTTGCACACAACTTGCAAGAGCCAAGGTGGCAAAAAAGACTCTGTCTTCCAAATTGGGAATTTGTACTCTGATTTCTGCTTCTAACCATGAGGTGCAAACAAAGAGGTAGGCAGCCACTGCTGTTGCATCTGCACTATGGTTTTAAGCCTCTCTCCATTTAGCTGAAATGACTTCCAGGGGATTTAAATGGCTAGTGACCTCTTTATATCCCTTAATTCTTCTCTTTTTCCTCTTGTGGGAGCCAGATGTTAAAGTCTAGGACATTAAAAACAACTGCATATATGGGGACAATTAGAAAGTGACCACACATGCCCAGGAAAAAGCTCAGAAAAGACCTGAGAAGACTGTAAGTTTATATGTCAGAGTGGTCTTCAAAACAGACAGGGCAATCAAAAAACAAAAACAATAAAAGAAAAGGGCAAACTCTGGGGAAAGGAGAGAATCTGATGTCCAGAATTAACACAGTATTAGATTCAAATGTCCAGTTTTAAGCAAAAAGATCATAAGGTATACAAAGACACAGGAAAATATGCCCAATTCAAAGGAAAATAATAAATCAACAGAAACTCTCCCTGAAAAAGACATGACAGCAGATTACTACACAAAGGCTTTGAAACAATTTCTTAAAAATGCTCAAAGAACTAAAGGAAGATGTAAAGAAAGTCAAGAAACAATGTATGAACAAAATAGAAATATCAATAAAGAGATAGAAAACCTAAAAGTAAACCAAAAGAAATTCTGGAGCTAAAGAGTACAATAACTGAAATAAAAAATTCACTAGAAGGATTTAAAGGAAGAGTTGAACAGGCAGAAGAAAGAATCAGCCACTTGAAGATAGGACAATGAAGATTAGTGATTCTGAGGAACAGAAAGAAAAGACAGAAAAAAAGTGAATGGTGCCTATGGACCTGAGGAACATCATCAAGCAGACCAACACTCACATTATGGGAGTCTCAGAAGGAGAAGACAGTAAAAAATAGAGAGAACGTTGAAAAACGATGGCTAAAAACTACCCAAACTTGATGAAAGATATGAATATAAACAGCCAGGAAGCTCAAAGAACTCCAAGTAAGATGAATTAAGAGATGCTCACTGAGACATATTATATTCAAACTTTCAAAAGCTAAAGACAAAGAGAGAATCTTGAAAACAGAAAGATAGAAGCAGATTATCACATACAAATGATCTTCAAAAAGATTATCAACAGATTTCTCATCAGAAATTTTGGAGGCCAGAAGGCAGTAGGCAAATATATTCAAATTATTAAAAGAAAAATAATTGTCAACCAAGAATTCTACATCTAGGATAACTGTCCTTCAAAAATGAGGGACAAATTAAGACATTCTCAGATACATAAAAACTCAGAGAGTTTGCTAATACTAGACCTGCCCTGCACGTCTTGCCCTGCCAGAAATGCTCAAGGGAGTCCTCAAATGTGAAATGAAAAGACATTAGACTGTAAATTAAAACAAGACGGAGAGAAAAACATCTTAATAAAGGTAATTATGTGGACAATGATTAAAGCTAGTTTTATTGAAACAATGGTTTGTAACTAATTTTTGTTTTCTACAGGATTTAAGGGACATACATTTAAAGAAAAAAAAGTTATTAGTCTGGAAGGAAGTGTTATTTTAACCTTGATTTGTAAATCCAAATCTTGTTTTCTTGTTGGAAGGCATGCACCAACACAAACATACAGAATCCTTATGCAAGGCAAGGGAGAATTAACACTATAAAGTATTTAAGAAAATCTGCCCAATCATTAGGTGATCACTAACCTAAGTGAGTAGAAACTTCAGTGGTGACATACAACAGATACAGAATTAACATAAGTAATCGAGGAAAATCAATAAACAAACAAACAGTATCCCCACCCACAACAAATACTAAGTGGGAGCAGAGATCTCAGGATAAGCTACATTTTATTAATTCGATTGTCCATATTTCAATTGCAAAAATATATATATCAGACGAAGAAAAAGGAAAGTATGACCAATACATAGATTTTAAAAAATAATCAATAGAAACCATCCCTGAGGAAACCCAGATGTTGGGCTTAATAGAAAAAGATTTAAAACAGATATAAATATGGCCAAGGAACTAAAGGAAACCAAGTCTGAAGAATTAAGGTAAGCCTGAGAACAATGTCTCACCAAATTGAAAATATGAATAAACATACAGAAATTATTTTTTAAAAAACAAATAGAAATTCTTGAGTTGAAAAGAATAATCAATAAAATATAGAATTTACTAAAGTGGATCAGTAGCAGATTTAAGCTGAAAGAAGAAAAATATCAATGAACTTTAAGATAGGTCAGTTGAGAATATCTAGCATGAAGCACAGAAATAAAAAAGAATGAAGAAAAGTAAACTGAGTGTCAGAAACAAGTGAGATACTATCAGAAGTACCAACATACACATAATGGGAGTGCCAAAAGGAGACGGAGAGAGGGAGAGAAGGAATATCTAAAGATATAATGGCCAAAAACTTCTTAAATCTGAGAAAAAGAATGGAATGAAAATAGATTGAAATTTTAACAAAATGAATTTCAAAACATTAGCAGATATGTACATTAACAAACTCATACCATTTATATACAAATAAGTTATTAATACTACTGTAATTCTTGGTGTTTTAAGTTTAAAAATTAAATATTATGTTTTTATTTAAATAAATTAAAATATACATTTATCATCCTTTTCTTTTTTCTATATTGTGATATGTTTGCTCTATTAAAATTGTCATATAAACATATTAATTTTAGATATAACTCACAAATATGGAAATTTGGATAGCAAAATAAATGCCCATGTAAAGGCATGTATTTACATTAAAAACAAGAAAGAACAAAGAATAAAACATCTACAATCAAGAAACTTTGGAAGTATTTTTATCAAGGTTAGTTTAAAAATATATAAAACCTATTGCTTTTTCATATATAAAAAGATAAAGTGAAATATAATTTTTGAAAACCAAAAACATATGTTAGATATATACATATATGTATATATATTTATAGCAAATCAAATATTAATATTAAGAACATGTTCTCAGGCACCAAAATAATTGTTTTAAATTCTAATATAACAATAGACCTACCTCATGTATGTCTCAACTAATTTTTCCTTCTATAGGTGTGTGGTTTTCATGAGTTTCTCATGAATGATGTATGTGTGTGCATATGCTTATATATGCAACTGTGAGCGGATATGTTCATGTGGGAGTGCAGGAAAGCATGTTTATTAACAAGAATTTGAAAATAAGAAGTCCTTGTTCGGGAGTGGTTCTTCCTAAATTTTTGTTCCTAGGTCTCATATTTTTTTAAGACTTTCACTCTGTAGGCTTAATCAATAGCTGAAGAAAGAACTAAAAGAAATTAGAAATTTGTGGACCAGACAGGTAAATGTTTCCCCTAGATAGATCTGTGGTGGATGAAACTGCCTTATTGTAGATTTTATGTAATTAAAACATTAATCCTATAGAAGACTTTGCCTTCCCCACAGTCTTTCTAAAGGCACTCTTGACTTCTTTGTTCCTCAGGCTGTAGACCAGTGGATTCAGCATGGGGACGACCATAGTATAAAACACAGATGCCAATTTGTCTGTGCCCATGGAATGACTGGAGCTGGTCTGTAAGTACATGAAGATGCCTGTCCCATAGAAGATGGAGACCGCAGTGAGGTGGGAAGCACAGGTGGAAAAGGCCTTCTGGCATCCTTCAGATGAGCGCATCCTAAGGATGGTGATAAATATAAACAGGTAGGAGATCAAGATGACCAGGACAGAAAAGAGATCATTGAAGCCCACCACAAAAAGAATAATCATTTCACTGATGTAGTTGTCTGAGCATGAGAGAGTCAGAAGAGGAGGAGCATCACAGAAAAAGTGATCAACTACATTGGACCTACAGAAGGAGAGCCTGAAAATATTCCCAGTGTGGATGGAAGCATTCAAGAAACCACAGATGTAGGGGCCTATGACCAGACAAGTACACACACTTGTTGTCATGGTGGTGGTGTAATGCAGGGGTTTACACACTGCTGCATAGCGGTCATAGGCCATTGAGGCCAAGAGGAAACTCTCTACAGTGATAAAGGCTACAAAGAAGAAGAACTGTGTGACACAAGAATTATAGGGGATGATATTGTCTCCTGTGAGGAATCTTGCCATGACCTTGGGAGTGACAGCTGAGGAATAACCAAGGTCCACCAGAGAGAGATTACAGAGGAAAAAGTACATGGGAGTGTGGAGATGAGAATCCAACAGAATCAACTTGATCATCCTCAGGTTCCCAACCAGAGTGATGAGGTAGATGAGAGAGAAGATTATGAAGAGTGGGATCTGCAGTTCTGGGTCATCAGTTAACCCCAAAAGAATGAACTCAGTCACCTCCGTACTGTTCTCCATGGAGATCAATTGGGAATCATGTGGCTGCCCTGTAGCAATGAGAAATATGAATCAGAATGACAAATAGAGGGAAGACTCTGCTGAAATCAATCAGCATGATCACTCCGTGCTTTATTTCAGTATTGCAATAACTTGTTTCCAGGAGTCTCTAGACCTAAAGCATGGCTACGGCAACTAAATGAAATTTTAAATTATTGATAGATCATAGAACATCCCAGATAAAAGAACTGGAGATAATGCAACCCAATCTCCTAACTTCCTAGAAGTCCGAATTGAAGTAAAGAAAAGATTTGTGAAAGATCATCAGATTAGTCGCCAATTGGAACAGCTCAGACTCCCAATTCAAATTTTACAGAACGATCACAAACTATTCTTTATGTTAAAATAGTTTAGTGAAATTAATGTGAAATTGATTTAATTTTACTTCAACTGACATTTTTTTGTCTTATCTATTGTGTCAAGAACAGTGTTATATAATAGTAAAAGATAGTTAAATAAAACCTGCCCTTAGCCTAAAATGGTCTCAGTACAGTTCAGTACACAGAATGTGTAACCTACCATATAGTGGAAAAACAGTAGAAGTTCACGTACAAGGATTCAAAGCATCCAGAAAATAACAGTTCTCACTTTTATTTCATTAACATGGCTTTTAACTTTTGCCTTCAGATGTCCCTGATCTGGAGCCATGTTAAAGCCAGGCTAAAAGGATGCAAATCCCACCTCCACTATGTACAGAATAGATAAACTTGGGAGAGTGTGCAACTTCACTCAGCAATCAGTTATGAAACTGGGCTGATAATGCAAATTGGAATAATTTCAGTTGTTTTAGAATATGATTTGGACAGAGGGCTTGGTCTATCTGATATTGGACAGGTGGATAATATAAGACGGAGCTTTCGGATAAGGATGAAATCAAAGAGTTGATAACATCACTCATGCCATTTACTTTCCCCTAAAACTCCTCTGCTCTCCTATTCTTCATATACTCTCCTCCAATTTTCCACAAAAGATTTCTGTCTATCTACACAAGTGGCAATTCCAACTGTGCCAGAAAAATCCATTTATTTTCTGACTCACCTTGAATATTAACTAGTGTCCAGGCCTTAGTTTCCTCATCTATAAAGTGGGGATAATAATATTGTCTAGTACTTAATAAGTATTCAATAAATGTCTCTATTCTGGGAAATTCAAAGTGTAGGTGAGATTTTCTTTGTCCCATTATCCTTAATTTCTCAGAACCTGAAAAAGCTTGGATGCAGCCATCACACATAAGAACAATACAAATTTTGATACATTATCACGGATGTTAGGAACAGTATAAGAGCACTTTTTGAAGCCTACATAAAATCTTATTATGGAATTACCACTTGTTTGTCTAAATCAAGAATCTTCCCAAAATGAAGTCTGAAAATTTTATCCACTCTAAAATTTTAGCTGAGTAGTTTAAAGATTAAGGATCCTTAAGAGATGAATTCCCACTGCAACAATTAGATATTCGATTCTGTGATGCATTTTTTTCAATAATTTTTGTTGAGTAGCTACTATTAGCATGACACCGCATATATACTGGAAATAAAAAGGAAAACAGCAATTTCTATTTTGGAAAGGGAAGCAGATATAAAATAAAATGAATAGGGAAAATGTTTAGTATAAATGTAAACCTTTAAAAAAGCTGAATGGGGTCTGGGAAGGTTAGAAATCATTTTAACACATGGTGATCTGGTAGACCCTTATCCCTAAAATGAGACTTTTGAGCAATACCTGAGGGAAGCAGATGAGCAGATCTCAAGTATATTTGGGGAAAGGGCATTCCAGGCAGAGGGAACAGAAAATGCATGGTGCTGGGGTTTGAGCACACCAAGGTTGTTCTAGAGACAGCAAGAAAACCAAAAAGCCTGCAGGGGGAAAGAAAGTTTAGGTCAGAGAGGTACAGCAAGGTGAAGCTGTTATGACCTCACTCACTACTTTAATTTGCTAGGCTTTTATTCTGAGTAAGATTGAAAAGCATTAAAGGATTTAGACAAAAATGTAACACAACCTGAATTCTTTTTTAAAAGGATCACTCTAGAAAAACTGTCGATAATTGAATTTAGAAGGATAAGGACGAAGGTGCTAAAAAATTAGGAGGCTATTATAATATTCTAGGTAAGAAATGATGATTGCTGGGACCAAGATGGTAGTGAGAGAGACAATGAGAAATTACCCACTTTGGGATGGTGGAGGTGACTAGATTTCCTGATTACTGAAAAAGAGGCATGAAAGAAAAAGAGGGGTTAATGCAGACTCCAATTTTTGTATAGCAATACACAGAATAGTGTAAAAGAAGCAGATGTTTGGAAAAAGGGAGAAAAGAGATCATTTTCTCTTCAAGAGTTTGATATCCCTTTGGCCATGAAGTAGAAGTGTTACATAAATAGTAGGAAATACAATCTGGAGTTTAGAGGAGAGGACTGACTGCCTCAGATTATGTTAATTTGAACTACATTGGCAGTTTCTAATGGTTCAACATACATAGATCATATTAAATCCACAAGACTAAATAACACCACTTAAGTAAGAGTTTAGACAAAAATCAGAGTTCTCTAATGTTTTAGGTAAAAAAAATTGAAGAGATTCAGTGGTAAGGAGGATGTGGAGGAGAAATTGCTACCACTTGAGATAGATACAAGGGAAACACCATCCCAGGACACAAACAGATTTCAGTTAGACCAAGGTGGTAAAGGGGACTTTCAAAGGAAAGGTTAAGTACATATTAAATTATGTTCATGACTGACTATAAATTCCAGAGTGGAATGATTTCAGGAGGTTGGCAGGGGTGAAAGTTGGGGTCACTATAGAGGTTATACAGAGATGTATGGACATTATTTGTAGGCGTTGAAGGCTGATATGACAATCCTCAGCTTCACTATGAGTGACATAGAGATACATATAATAATGAGATTAATCCTCTGGGTCTCCAGGTGAGGTTGGGGGTTGGAAAGTGATTATACAGGTGAGGATCATGACAGAAGCATGGAAATTCTGCACAGAGCTCACTTCTGCTATTAGTGGAATGAGGGCTACTTAGAGCAGGGTGACTAGGATACCCTCTTGATTCCATAAAAAACTACTCGCTTGAATCAATAGCACAGATATAGACTTCTCAAATTTGGGGGAAAAAATTTACTAGGTATCTTTTCAAAACACTTTACCAACTTTCTTCTCCACATGCAAAATCTCAGGTTTTAATCTAACATCTTTCTGGAGGAAAAAGAAAATTAAAACCTGTTTTACTCTATTGAAAAGAAATTAGGAACTACAGTGGTTCTTTTAGGCATGTATTGATCTCTTATCATTCTCTGCTCCATAGATGGAAACTTCTTATGGAATGGACCACCACAGAGTTGGTACTCAGTGAAAACTAAAAAATGCAATCTTGTGACCGGCCTGGTGGCTCAGCACTTAAGTTCACACGTTCTGCTTCAGCGGCCTGGGGTTCGCTGGTTCTGATCCCAGGTATGAGCTAGGCACCCCTTGGCAAGCCATGCTGTGGCAGGCGTCCCACGTATAAAGTAGAGGAAGATGGGCACGGATGTTAGCTCAGGGCCAGTCTTCCTCAGAAAAAAGAGGAGGATTGGCAGCAGATGTTAGCTCAGGGTTAATCTTCAAAAGAAAAAATGCAATCTTCATGACAAAATGCTCTCTGCCCCCCATACAAATCTCACATATTCTTCCAAGAATAACAAAAATTCCAAAGTTTCCCTGAAGTCTTCTGCAGCTCCTTCCTCTTCAGATGCAATTATGCCATTATAATCAATAGAATTTATCAGTCTGTTACTCTAAATTTTTAAATTTTATCATAATTTACCATTTTGTGTAAGTGGAAGACGTGATTAATAATGACTTAAGCTGTAATAGATATTACTTTTTGATCGTTTGCTATATTTCCATCACCAAGCCAGAGACTGTGATACTTTACCTCAGTTAATTGTCATACTCATGAGATATTATCCCAAATTCGTAGGTATAAGAATTGAAGATTTTTGAAATTTAGTGACTTTCTTAGGGCTGCAGAAAGTAGCAGAGCAGAGATTTGAAGCCGAGTTACTTTGAATTTAAGTCTTAGGTCTTTATCATGAAGATGTATTCTTTTAAGCTTTTTATATTTAACCTAAACTGGGCACAACAAAGTAACTCATTTAATTGACTGGTTGATTGACAGGTTGAGTGATTAAATCTATCATTGGAATTCAATGTGGATAATTAAAAAGCACAAACTTGGGAATCAAATATACTTACCAGTTATGTGACAGTGCAAATAAACTACCTTTTTGGATCTTAGTTGAATAACAAGAACTGGATCCACAAATATTTACAACCCACTTCAACCTCTTCAAAAAATCCTCAAATAGTGAAGAAAGAACATGACCTTTTAGTAACACCAACCAATAAGCTGCATAAAGTGCTGAATGCTGTCCATTCCTTATTCTCTCTATAAGCACTAAGTCGGTACCTATGGTGTACTAGGTTGTGTGCTAATTTGCAGGCCTAAGTGATGAACAAGATATGTTCCTGGACCTCAGGATACTTAGTGCGCTGAGACAGATATATAAACTGATGAATATTATGTACTTTTCTTATTCTCCGTTCCCAAGAAAGAACATTGCTTTCTCACTTGCTCAGAACTGTGTGATGGTACTTGATCTCATTTGCACTATAGTCCACTAGTCAGTTGATGTAATAGTTAGTAAATTGGATGTCCAACACCAGGTAAGTCTTTGGTGGCAGAATTAGAACTTGAGATTAGACTTATTCATTTCCACATTTGGTTGTGTCTTGCATAATTTTACATATCTCATTTCAGTGCATTTTTAACTGATTTCTAGGCTTAATTTTCCCCCATCATTATTCTCCATTTTCCCCTCTCTTTTTAAATATTATATTAGCTCCCCAATTACAATAAAATTTTATATTAATACCCCATTTCTCAGCAACTCTGAAATTAGTCAAAACAACTACTTTATTACATTCCCTGAAAGAGAAAACTAAGATTGAAAGAGACAATTTGTTCAAAGTTGAGCAAGCTTATACTTAGCAGAGACTCAATTTCTCCCTGTGCTTTTCCTCTATGTCACATGATAAATATACATATTCTAATAGGATCTCCAGAGTGTTTAGACATATAACCTCAGCTTATATGAAACATATACAAAAAATATTCAAAACATTCAAGCACAAGCTCTGAATAAATCAAAGGAGAAATCACTTCCTTGAAGCATATTCCTGATTACCTCCAATCATGAAAATTTATGCAGACAGTAGATGTGACCTAGTAGATTTGTAGACTTACCTTACTCCCTGAACAATACAACATGCAAGTCCAGTACCTTCTTATGTGAGTGCATCTCAAATCAGAAATTCAGCCTGTGAAAGAAAGTAAACACCCTACTGGAATGTTCTTCTTTAGTGTTTGGCCAAAATGTTTGAAGTTCTCAAGAGGCAGGAAGAAACTGAAGTAAATCAATGCTATTGGTCTTGGAATCAGCTAACGATAATTCTAGCTCTGGATCTGCTGCTCAGTCTTCTTAGATAAATCACTTAGACTCTTTGAGTCTTGATATATTCATCTATAAAATGGAAATAATAAAAAAGCAACCCCAAGGACGTCCTCCATGAAGACTGCTGCTATGATTAGGAAATGAGCAAATCCTTAAAATGCCTTATACTTGGTAAGGAGTGATCATCATAATCACCATCAAGATCACTGTTATTTGGAGTTGTTTTCCCTGGAAATTGATGCTTGCTCTTAGTATTGACACAGTTTGGGGGAAGGCCTTGCTGCTACTAGACAGCCATTAACAAGTGGGATAAATAAGTGAATTGCCAAAATAACTGTGGTGTTTGGGCTGCTCCTTCTAACATGAGACCAAAGGAAGTCTTGTGGGGGTTTGAAAGGTTAAATAACAGGATCCAGGAGGGAGTTATATGGTCGTGGAACTCTCAGGAGACAAATATCCTATGAGGGCTACAAAACTTTTTATCTCACATAAATAGGGAACAAGTTATTAAAGAGTCTATGGGGATCCAGCTCTGCTTGTTGAGGGAGATCCTGGGTGCATTTACACTATTTGCGGTTATTCTCTTTGATAATGTGCAATTTGAGCCACAGCATAACCTCCAAGACTGCAATTTGACATAAATATTGGAGGATGGAGAGGAAGGTTCTGTCATTAAACAAGACAATTGGAGCCCAGGAATTAGTGCTTTGCTTAATTCTTCTTAAATGTTTGTACCATTGAGAAGAAATAGTTCATTCAACTGTTTGTTGATCTCAAATGTGTTTCAGCCATAACGATGAGCCCTAAGAATACAGACACATGCAAAATAAACATCATTCTTGCATTCCTGGTGCTTAAGTCTAATGGAGAAGATAGACACTGAACAAGTGAACACTGTAGGAACCATAAAACTACATGTGGAACAAAATGCCATGTATACGTGTGTGCATGTATTTATTTATAGAATAATCATGTACATATACATAGAAAACGAGAGGGAAAAGAAGAAGTCTACTTTACATTGGCTGCTCAGAATATTCTCTCAGGAAAGTTAACATTTCAGTCAGGCCCAAAAAGACAAAGAGCCAGTGTGAGAAAGATCATTCCAAGCAAAATAAAGAGTGTAGTAGTAAAGACTCCATATTTCAAGGAAGTCAGCAGAATCTAAAAGAAGCCAGTGCGGCTATAGCATACGTAGCGAGACCACTTCCTTGGCAGTTTCCATTTCAGCATCCTCCATGAACAAAACCTGAACAAAACAAAACAAAACATAAGCACTCATCTCCAACACCAAAACTATCATCAGAGTTATTGGTCTGGATCACATGACCAGCACAGACAGGTTATAAGGATAGCTCAAATACTTTCCTGTCAGAAGCAATGACCACTGGGATTCAAAATTAGCTTCATATTGGAAACTGTTTCTTCCCATTAATTTGGGAACATGTGGCATTGTGCGAAAACTCATTACCATTTCTTAAGGAGTATCCATCATACCCAAAAATAATTACTTATAGTCTGGGGGTTTAAAGACCCATGTTACTGTGAGTAGTTCCTATGATTTACCTAGAGGTTGTGAATAATTGCTCTCTACTCTACTGAGACATGACTGAGGGGTATACTCCCACACCGATGTATTCAGCCTGTTCTTGTCTCAGTCATCACCATCCCACACGGCTAACATGTTTTTTTCTTGTCCTGGAAGGAATACCTGCTGTTCTTACTACCGAAAGTGAATTGGAACCGTTTTCTTTTTCTAGATCTATGTTGTTACTGGCATCTGTATAGTGTAGTAGTGGTGAGCATAGACTGTGCAGAGAAACACATCTGGTTTTAAATATCAGACTTCTCAATTTTCTACTTGTGGGACCCTTGGAAATCACCCGTGGTAAAGTTGGAATAAAAATGTTACCTACATCACAGTTTGATAATATATAGCATAGTTGAGAGGATTGAATGAGATGAGATATAGTTGGGAGAAGATAGATAGATGGATAGATGGATAGATAGATAAATAGATATTTGGCAGACAATATATGGATATAATATCTAGCAGTATGAGAAAATTGGGTTTACTTCAGCAAATTTATATTTGCTAAATAAAGGTGATAATCTGAAATACTTAGTCATCCAGTAAGTTAATTTTTAAAAAGTGTCCCATCTTTCCTTCCTCTTTCAGATATAAGGGAATTTTCAAGTCGATTCATTTCAAAAGATCACTGGACAAACATAGCAACTAACTGCCCTCATGAAGCTGTCTATAACCTAACATAGAGTAGTTAATAAGAGAAGTTACACTACAAATAGAGTTATTTTGTGATAATTGTTATTAAAAAGAGAAGTAGATTGAATTGGGAGATGTATATAGAGTGATCTTAACTCACTTATGGGTTAGTCTATGACTAAGAAATTTGGCACATAATTTAGTTTAAAAGACTGCCAGAGTTTATAACCATGTAGATGGGAAGAGCCTAATCCTGCCAGGGAGTACCACTGTATAAGCTAAATATACTGTTTTTGTTGTAATTTTTAAAGGAGCACATCTAAGAAGAGGAGGGCTCTTCAGAGCTGACTTCATGAGCACACAGCCTGTGCAGCCACATGGCCCATGTGCATAGAAGGCCCTGCACCAGGTTTAATGCTCCACTTTTGCCAACTTGAAATTATTATAAATTTTTAACAAGGGCCTCTACATTTTTATTTTTATGCTAGGCTCTGTAAATTACGTAGCCAGCCCTCATTCTTTACATTTAAATTACTCTGGGTGTGTTTTAGCTTTTTACGAGGATTACTTGGAGAAAGAGGTTATCCCATTTCCATTTCTGCAAAAGAAAAACCCTTCTCTATCAAGAGAGACAATTTGCTGCTATGATCTTTCACTTGGTTTTGAAGGATATGTCCCATATATTTAAATATCTCTACCATGCCATTACAAGACATGTTGGCACTTCACATCAAACCACAGGAGTCCTAAATGCTAGATTCTAGATGGCCCATGGAAAAAAGTATAGTTGACTCATCCCACATGAGTCCAAGATTTAGAAATATATATATTTTTATATGTTCTTTAAATTTGTTCCAATTTGTTTAGCCAGAAAGGAAATATTCAAAGAAAATACAATATACAGAGTATTGATAATTTAAATACATCCTCTTTAGACTCAATAAAATAATGTTTTCCTTTTTTAAAGACTTTTTTTATAAATGGTATCATACCTCTGAATGATTCTTAGCACTCTAACATACCAAAATTAAAAAGCTAGGCTAGATTATTCTTAGAGACCAGCAAATACAGTCAGGTGAACACTTAATTTGAGTCTGAATAGCGACCTATAAGTTGATGGCCTGACTGTATACGTGAAGGAAAGAGCACAAAATGTGTCCTATCTGAAGACAAAGAGTCAAGCTTTACTTTAAAATGAAATGTTGTTATTTTTATGTCAGTGAATTAAAATATGCTTTCCTTTTATTGTTTCCCTTTTCTTATAGTCTTGTCTGCTTCTGTTATTAAAATTGTCACATAAAGATGTTGATTCTTGATAACGAATTGATTGAGTTATATAAAGATGCCCACATAATGACATTTTTTATCATTGAAAAGGAACAAAACAAACAAAACCATCAGTAACAAACCTCTGCCCAATGTGTTTGGCACCAATTTTAAGTGACAAAATAAAATATTTTCATACAAAGAGTTTTTAAAAATAAAATTTAAAAATCGTATACATAAGGACTATTTCTAATTTAAAAAAGTGTATGTTCATATTTAAGAATGTATTATCATGGACCAAAACAATTTCTTTAAATTAGACTATAAAAATAGACTAATCTCATTTATCTGTTGAACTCATTTTTCTGTCTTTTCATGGGTGTGTGAGTTACACAAGGTTTGCACGAATGAGGTGTGTGTGGAAATGTATTTGAATATGTATGTGACTGTAAGTATGCATATGGGAGTGTGGATGTTATGTAAACAAATGAAATAATGAAAAGTAATTAAGAAGAAATTTTGAAATAAGAATTCTAGATTCGTGGTTTATTCTTCCTAAGCTATTATTCCTGAGATCTCATATTTGTCAAGACATACACTTTATAGACTTAATAAAGAACTGGGGAAAAGTACTTCAGGAATTTACAAAATTGTTGGTCTAGCAGGTTAACATTTCCCCTAGATGGATCTGAGCTGTATGAATGTCTTATTGTTGATTCTATATATGTATCCTATAGAAGACACTACCTTCCCCACAGCTTTTTTAAAGACATTCTTGACCTGTTTGTTCCTCAAGCTATAGATCAGCAGATTAAGCATGGGAGTGACTATGGCATAGAATACAGATGCAATTTTTTCTGTGTCCATGGAATGGCTGGAGCTGGGCTGTAAGTACATTAAGATGCCTGTTCCACAGAAGACAGAGATGGCAGTGAGATGGGAAGCAGAGGTGGAAAAGGCCTCTGGCATCCTTCAAATGAAGACATCCTCAAGATGGTGACAAATATAAACAGGGAGGAGATCAAAATGACCAAGTTAGAAAAGAGGACATTGATTCCTACCAAAACAAATATAATCATCTCACTGATGTAGTTGTCTGAGCAAGAGAGAGTCAGGAGAGGAGGAGCATCACAGAACAAGTGATAAACCATATTCAATCTATAGAAAAAGAGACTAAACATGTCTCCAGTGTGAACAGAGGCCTCTAGGAAACCAAGGACATAGAAGCTGATGACTAGACATGGACACACCTTTGTTGTCATGATAGTGGTACAATGTAGTGGTTTACACACTGCTGAATGGTGGTCATAGGCCACTGAGGCCAAGAGAAAATTTTCTACAATGAGAAAGATTGCTAAAAAGAACATCCAAGAAGCACATGCATTGTTGGAAATGACCTTGTTGCCTGCAAGGAATCCAGTTTTCATTTTAAGAGTAACAGTTGTGGAGTAACCAAAGTCCACCAGAGAGGGACTACTGACGAAGAAGTACATGGGAATGTGGAGACGAGAGCCCAGTAGGATCAACAGGATCATCTCCAAGTTCCTAACTAGAGTGATGAGGTAGATGAGAGTGAACATTATAAAAAGAGGGATCTGCAGTTCTGGGTCATCAGTTATCCCCATAAGAATGAATTCAGCCACCTCTGAACTGGTCTCCATTGGGGTCATTGTAGATTATGTGAATGCCCTATAGCAATGAGAAAAGAGGATCTGGATAGTAACTGTGCTTAGCGCCATCATGTCCAATGTATAACTTATATCAGTATTCTCTGAATTTAACACGGGCATAACAACAAAATGCAATTTTTAATTATTGATAGAAACATAAAAGTGTTCTAGCTAAAAGGATTTTAAAGATAATATAACCCAATCTTCTACCTGCACAAGTGATTGAACTAAAGTGCAGGGAAGGAAAGTGACATGCAAAATCAGAGGATCAGTAATGACTAGGATATTTTGGCCTCCCAAATCAGATTTTCAAACACTGATGCAGAATAGTCATGCGATAAAATATGTTAGTGTGAATCAATTCATTTCATTTCAATCACCACTTTGCCATCATAACCATTGTATCAAGCTCATTATTATATGCTAGCGAAAGATCATTTAATATAACATGTTCTAGCCTCCAAAATCTCACAGGATAATAGGATACATAGAATGTGTAATTACTACACAATGAGATTTTATAGAAATTCATGTACAAGGAATAAAGACGGCTAGAGAATAAAAGTTAAAAGTGTGAGTCCAGACTCGGGACAGCTGGATTCAATTTCTAGCCCCACCATAAACTGAATGGCTGATTTCGGGTATTGCTCAATATCAGTCAGCCATCAGTTTTCTTTTGAACTGATTATCAAAATGGATTGATAATGCAAACTAGCATTGTAAGTTTTTACACATTATCACTAGGACAGAGTTATTGGTCTATGTATGGATTAGTGGGATGTTGTAATAGAAGGATTCCAGATACGTGTGAAATTTAATATCCTGTATCCTCGTTCATTCCATTTTCTTCTGTGCACAATTCTTTCTACTCTCATATTCCTTTAATAACGTCATCTATTTTTCACACAATATTCCTCTCCTACCTATTTAGTGTCCAGTCTAGCTATGCCAAGTAAGAATTCATTTATTTTCTGAGTCATCTTGCACATTAACTAAGGTGTCTGAGCCTCAATTTCCCCATCTGTAAAATAGAGCCAACAATATCGCCTGCCTAAACAAACATCCAATAAACGTACTTATTCTTATTGTTTGAAGATAGTGACAGGCTCTATCTAGGGATCCAAATCATAGGTGAGGTTAAGGAGGGCCTCTATGTGAGAATGAAATCTGGGATCCCGTGATTGCACCTATTTCATTATCATTTGCATTAATCTCATGAATTGGTGCAAGAGATGACGCTAGCTTGGATCAGGGTGTTGGTGAGAGAGGTAATGAGAAATTATCTAATTGCAGATATATTATACTTCAAAAGTAGAGTTGACTGAGTTTCCTGATAGATTGAAAATGGGGTATCAGGGGCCAGTCCTGTGGCCAAGGGGTTAAGTTCACACCCTTCACTTCGGTACCCAAAGTTCCCTGGTTCAGATCCTGGGCACGCACCTACACCCTGCTTGTCAAGCCATGCTGTGGTGGCGTCCCACATAGAAGAACTAGAATGACCTACAACTAGGATATAAAACTATGTACCTGGGCTTTGGGGAGGAAAAAAAGAGGAAGATTAGCAATAGATGTTAGCTCAGGGCCAATCATCCTCACCAAAAAAAAAGCACACTTTAAAAAAAAAGGAAAAAAGAAAATAGGGCATCAGAGAAAGAGGGAAAAATGATGACTCCATTTTTTTTTTTGTATAATGATACAAGGAATGGTATAGAAGAAGCGGATGTTTGGGAAATAACAAGAGACCACTGAATATTAGGCACGCTGAGTTTGCAAATCCTTTTGGCTATCCAAGTAAAGAGTTACATAAACAATTGGACTGGCTTCATCAGATTATATTGATTTTCAAAACTACAATGAGGTATCACCTCACTCTGGTCAGAATGGCTATAATTAACAAGGCAGGAAACAACAAATGTTGGAGAAGGTGTGGAGAGAAGGGAACACTTGTTCACTGCTGGTGGCAGTGCAAACTGGTGCAGCCACTATGGAAAGCAGTTTGGAGTATCCTCAGAAAATTAAGGATAGATCTACCATATGATCCAGCTATTCCACTGCTGGGTATTTATCCTAAGAACTTGAAAACACAAAAGTATAAAAATACTTGCACCCCTATGTTCATTGCAGCATTATACACAATAGCCAAGACTTGGAAGCAACCTAGGTGCCCATCAAGGGACGAATGGATAAAGAAGATGTGGTATTTATACATGATGGACTACTACTCAGCCATAAGAAATGACGAAATCCAGCCATTTGTGACAACGTGGATGGACCTTGAGGGTATTATGCTGAGTGAAATAAGTCAGAGGGAGAAAGTCAAATACCATATGATCTCACTCATAAGTAGAAGATAAAAACGACAAAAATAAAACACATAGCATTGGAGATTGGACTGTTGGTTACCATTGGGGAAGGGGGGAGGGGGGAGGGCAAAAGGGGTGATTAGGGTCACATGTGAGGGGATGCAATATAATTGGTGTTCGGGTGGTGAACATGATGTAATGTATCCAGAATTTGAAATATGATGTACATCGGAAAAAAAATTAAAATTTTAAAAATAATTTAAAAAGAAAGATATAGAACAGTAAAAAAAAGAGATTATATTAATTTGAACTATATTCGCAGTTTCTAATGGCTCAAACTACAGATATATTAAATCCACAAGACTAAATTAACACCACCATAGGAGCTTAGAGAAAACAAAAAATCAAAGTATTATAATGTTACAAAATCAAGAATATGAGGCAATATAGTGCTAAAAGGAAAGTGAGAATGAAAATTGCCACCACTTGAGATGACTGTAAGGGGAGCACTGCCCCAAGACACAGATTTCAGTTAGACTAAGTAGGTAAAGGGAACTTTCAGAGGAGAGGTTAAGCGTATATTGGGTTATATTGATGACGGACTATAAAATCCAGATAGTGTAGTGAAACAATCTCAGGATTTGGGCAGGAGTGGAAGCTGTAGTCAGAAAAAAGGATATAAAGAGATATGGACATGACTTACTAGAGGTCGAGGGTTGATCTGAGATTCTCAGCTTCATGGTGAGTGACAGAGATATAAGTATAATAATGAGATTTGTCCCAAGTTCTCCAGGTTGACAGTGACAACCAGGCATGAGATTGGTGTGGGAAAGGGAGGGTGCAGGTCTTTGATAGGAGCATGCAGAGTCCCATGCTCCCTTTTTACTCCTGCTATTGGTGGTGTGGAGCCCACTAGAGAAGCAGTGTTATCCAGAGAAGGGTACCTGAACTTCTGACGGACTGGCTACAAGTTTGTGGGTTTCCACAAGCCCATCAAGTTTGATAATTCCTTAGAACAACTCACAGAACTCAGGAAAGCACTATACTTATGATTACAGTTTTATCATAAAGGATTTAAATCAGGACCAGCCAAAATAAGAGACTGAGAGAAATAAATTTTGCACGTAAGTTAAAGTTTGAATGCTGAGCTTCTGGGCTCTCTCCTTGTTCAATCAAGACACATCACTCTTCTGGCAGGTGAATGTGTTCACCAAACAGGAAGCTCCATGGAGCTTCAATGCCCAGAGTTTTTATTGAGGTTACATTATGTAGACGTGATTGGTTGAATATTGGCCATGTGATTGAACTCAAGCTCCAGCTCTCTTCCATGCCATGGAATTCAGGCTGGCTCAGAGCCCCAAGTTGACCTTTCTTCCTTAGCCATTTCATTAGTATAACCTCAAGTGTGACCCAAGGTATTCACGAATAACAAAGATACTCCTATCAGAAAATTCCAAGGGTTTTAGAAGCTCCATGACAGGAATGCAGGACAAAGACCAGAAAAATTATTTTTTATATAACACCATATTAATTGGAATAGATCAGACTTTTATGTGAAAAAGAAATAGCCTTCTTAGTTAAATCACTAGTATCTTGGTTTCTGTTAAGAAAAACTCAACAATAACTTACAAATTGTATAGCAGTATTACTGAGTTAGCGGAAAAAGTATTGGAAGTGGAATCAGATAACCTAATTTCAAGATTTATGTTCACTGCTCACTAATTGAATAATTTCAAAACTTGTAACCTTGTGGGGCACAAATTTTCTCATTTTAAAACAGTGACATCTGAAATAACGTTTTTGGAAAGGATTTTTAAAAATCAAAGTTCTGGGCTGGCCCCATGGCTGAGCAGTTAAGTTTGCACACTCCACTTTGGTGGCCCAGGGTTTCACCGGTTCAGATCCTGGGCATGGACCGTTAACACCACTCATCAAGCCATGCTGAGGTGGCATCCCACATAGGTCAACTAGAAGGACCTACAACTAGAATATACAATTATGTACTGGGGGGGCTTTGGGGAGAAGAAGGAAAAAAAAAAGAAGATTGGCAACAGATGTTAGCTCAGGTGTCAATCTTTAAAATAAATAAATAAAAGTTTTGAAAGTCCAGTGGTAAGGAGAAGAAACTTACACTCTTTCAACCCACTGCAGTATCAGACTACCTATGAGTAAAGGGATGAAACATACAATCTCATATTTAGAAAATCCTAATTACTCAATCAAAACCCATTAAACCAATCAAAAAATTCAGTAAAGTTGCAGCATATAAAGAAATCAGTTGCTTTTCTGTATACTACCAATGAAATATCTGAAAAAAGAAATAAAGAAAACTATCCCATTCAGTACCACCCCATAAGGTACAATGAAAAAGACACCCATGAACCAACATTGGACATCCACATCACACAATAGACGTTGAATAAATCCACACAGCAATATGTTTAAAGGTGAGGGTACTGGATCCTCCAAGAAGCAGTAGAAAGAGGCAAGCAGCTCTCCTCCCCCTCCTCAGTGGCAGTGATACAGGGCACGGGAACTCACACAACAGCCAGTGTGCAACTCTGAGAGGATATAGGGTAAAAGGCAGACCTCCCCAGTAAAGTTTTCATTCTCAGAGTTGCTTCCCAGCCCCTGCTTCCCAGCTCAGTCACATAGCTCCCACCCAGTTGAGCAGCCCAGGTGGTCTGCCAGTGAGTGCAGAGATGCAGCAAGCATGGGAAAGAGAGTGTCCCCTTCCCCCTTTCACCTGGTGCACCACCTTGGCCTGTCAGCCAGGGCAAGGGATCTGCATCAGAGTGCCAGTACCTGCATGTGTGAGACAGCAGCAGCCAGCAGGCAAATGCAGGCAGGCCTGGTCAGCACAGATTCCAACAGAGAGGGAACAAATGCCAGCAGATGTGGCAGGCTCAGAAAACACAGCTCCTTCGCCTCAAGTGATGGCAAGTGAAATACACAACCAGACACTACCACTATGCACTGGCAAAGGTCCACCCCATCAAATAGCATGAAGAAATACATTAACACTCCAGATCAGAAGGAAATGACAAGTGTCCAGAAACCAACCCTGAAGTCATAGAAATTTACCATCTAAATAAGGAATTCAAGAAAGTTTTCATAAAGAAGCTCAATGAATTACAAGAAAACTCAGAAAGCCAGTTCAACGAACTCAGGAAAGACATTAATGAATGGAGGGAATTTTTCACAAAAGATATTGAAACTCTAAAAAAACTAAGCAGGAACTCAAGATATGAAGAACACAATGAATGAGATAGAAAACAATCTAGAATCCTTAAAAAACAGAACTAACATTACAGAGGACAGGATTAGTAGTTTAGAGGATGGAGCCATAGAACTGCTTCAGGTGGAGGAGGAGATAGAACTAAGACTAAAAAGAAATGAAGAAATTCTCTGAGAAATATATGACTCAATTAGGAAAAGCAATATATGGATTATAGGTATTCAAGAGGAAGAAGAGAGGGAGAAACGAGAAGAGAGCTTGTTTAAAGAAATAATTGGTGAGAGCTTCCAAAACCTGGGGAAGGAGCTGGAATTACAAAAGGAAGACAATAAAACTCCTAACGAAATGAAGACAATAAAACTCCTAATTACATCAATGTGAAAAGACCTTCTCAGAGGCGTTTATTAGTAAAACCAGCAAAAGTCAATGACAAAGAAAAAGCATTAAAGGCAGCAAGGCAGAAGAAAATAACCTACAAAGAAACACTTATCAGGCTTTCAGCAGATTTCTCAGCAAAAATCTTACAGGTTAGGAAAGAGTGGAATGATATACTTAGAGTACTGAAAGACAAAGACTTTCAGCAAAGAACATTCTATCCAGTGAAACTACACTTAAGATATGATGGAGAAATAAAAACTTTCCCAGATAAATAAAAGCTGAGGGAGTTAATCACCACAAGACGCCTTCTACAGGAAATGATTAAGAAGGCCTTCAACCTGAAAAAAAAACAAAAGATTTAAAAAGCCTTGAGCAAGGAGATAAATAGGCAGACAAAATCAGAAAATTGCAACTCTCCCTCAGAACAGGTTAGCAAACACTTAATTATGACATAAAAAATAAAGGGAAGGAAAGCATCAAAAATAACTATTATCACTTCATTTTAATCACAAACTCACAACACAAAACGGAATAAGTTGCAACAACAATAACTTTGACAGGGAAGTGGAAAGAGATGGAACCTGCTTAGGCTAAGGAGATAAGAGACTATCAGAAAATGGACTATCTCATCTATGAGATAATTTATACAAACCTCATGGTAACCACTAAACAAAAAAATCAGAACAGAGACACAAATGAAAAATACGTAGAAAACCATCATAGAAAATCAGCAAACTGAAATGGCAGTCACAAATACAGGAGATGAGAAACAAGGGACATACAGAACAACCAGAAAACAAGAGATAAAATGGCCATATTAAGCCCTCATATATCAATAACCACTCTAAATGTACATGGGTTGAATTCTCCAATCAAAAGACACAGAGTGGCTGGCTGGATTGAAAAACAAGACCCAACAATATGCTGCTTCGAGGAAACACATCTCAGCTCTAAAGACAAACACAGGCTCAGAGTGAAGGGATGGAAGATGATACTCCAAGCAAATGGCAAACAGAAGAAAACAAGTATTTCCATACTTATATCAGACAAAGTAGACTTCAAGAGAAAAAGTCAATGACAGAAAAAGAGGGGCAGAATACAATGATAAAAGGGGCATTCCACAAAGAGGACATAACACTCATGAATATATACACACCTAACACAGAAGCACCAAAGTAAATAAAGCAACTATTAACAGACTTAAAGGAAGAAAGTAACAGTAATGCAATAACAGTAGGTGACCTCAAAACACTACTTACATCAATGGATAGATCATCCAGACAGAAAGTCAGCAAAGAAATAGTTTAATTAAATGAAAAACTAGACCAGATGGACTAAATATATATATATATATAGTAACTCCATCCAAAAACAGCAGAAAATGACTTCTTCACAACTGCACAAGGAACATTTTCAAAGATAGACCATATGTTGGAAAACAAGGCAAGCCTCAATACATTTAAGAAGATCAAAATAATATAAAGCATCTTTTCCAATTGTAATGCTATGAAACTAGAAATCAACTTTAAGAAAAAAGCTGGAAAGTGGCAAATATGTGGAGATTAAACAACATGCTACTGAAAAACAAATGGACCAATGAAGAAATTAAAGGAGAAAACAAAAACATGTGGAGACAAATGAAAATGAAAATACACCATACCAACTCATATGGGATACAGCAAAAGCCATCCTAAGAGGGAAATTCATACCAATACAGGCCCACCTTAACAAAAGAGAAAAACCTCAAATAAGCAATCTTAAACTACACCTAACAAAACTGGAAAAAGAAGAGCGAACAAAGCACAAAGTCAGCAGAGGGATGGAAATAATGAAAATTAAAGAAGAAGTAAATGAAATAGAAGCCAAAAAAGCAGTAGAGAGGATCAGTGAAAGAAGGGCTTCTTCTTTGAGAAGATAAAATTGACAAACCCTTAGCCAGACTCACTAAGAAAAAAAGAGAGAAGGCTCAAATAAGTAAAATTAGAATGAAAGATGATAAATTACTGTGGATATCACAGAAATGCAAAGGATTATAAGAGAATACTATGAAAAACCATACACCACAAATTAGACAATCTAGAAGAAATGGATAAATTCTTAGACTCATACAACCTCCCAAAACTGAATAAAGAAGAAGTAGGGAATCTGAATAGACCAATCATAAGTAAAGAGATTGAAACAGAAATAAAAAACCTCCCCAAAAGTAAAAGTCCTGTACCAGATGGCTTCTCTGGAAAATTCCAACAAACATTTCAAGAAGATTTAATACCTATCATTCTCAAACTATTACAAAAATTTCAAGAAGACATAACACTTCCTAACTCATTCTACGAGTACAACATCACCCTGATCCCAAAGCCAGACAAAGAAAACATTAAGAAGGAAAATTACAGGCCAATATAGTTTATGAACATAGACACAAAAATCCTCAACAAAATATGGGCAAACCAGATACAACAATACATTAGAAGGATAATACACCATGATCAAATGGGATTTAGACTAGGCATTCAGTGATGGTTCAATACCTGCAAAACAATCAATGTGATACACCATATTTAAAAAATGAGGAATAAGAGTCACATAATCATCTCAATAGATGCAGAGAAAGCATTTGACAAACTACAGCATCCATTTATGATAACAACTCTCAATAAAGTGGGTATAGAAGGAAAGTACCTCAACATAATGAAGGACACATATGACAAACTCACATCCAACATCATACTCAACACTGAAAAACTGAAAGTAGTCCATATGAGAACAGGAACAAGACAAGGGTGCCCACCCTTGCCACTCTTATTCAACATAGTACAGGAGGTTTTGGCCAGAGCAATTAGGCAAGAAAAAGAAATAAAAAGTATCCACATTGGTAAGGAAGAAGTGAAACTCTCACTGTTTGCAGACACTGTGATTCTATATATAGAAAACTAAATAATCCACAAGAAAATTGTTACAAACAATCAACAACTACAGAAAACTTGCAGAGTACAAAATCAGCTTACAAAAATCAGTTGCATTCCTATACTCTAATAATGAACTAACAGAAAGAGAACTCAAGGATACAATCGCATTTATAATCACAAACAAAAAATGTAAAATATCTAGGAATAAATTTAACCAAAGAAGTGAAAGACTATACAATGAAAACTATAAGACGTTATTGAAAGAAATTGATAATGAAATAAAGAGATGGAAAGATATTCCGTGCACTTGGATTGGAAGAATAAACATAGTTTAAATGTTCTTATTACCTAAAGCAACCTACAGATTCAGTGCAATCCCGATCAGAATCCCAATGACATTCATCATGGAAATAGAGCAAAGAATCCTGAATTCATATGGAACAACAAAAGACCCTGAATAGCTAAAGCAATGCTGAGAAAAAAGAACAAAGCTGGAGGCATCACAATCCCTGACTTCAAAATATACTACAAAGCTATAGTAATCAAAACAGCATGGTACTGGTACAAAAAGAGACACACAGATCAATGGAACAGAATTAAAAGCCCAGAAATAAAGCCATGCATCTACAGACAGCTAATCTTTGACAAAGGAGCCAAAAACATACAATGGAGAAATGAAAGTCTCTTCAATAAATTATGTTGGGAAAACTGGACAGCCATATGCAAAAAAAAAAAAAAAAGAAAGTAGACCATTATCTTATGCCATATACAAAAATTAACTCCAAATGGATTAAAGACTTGAAGGTAAGAGGTGAAACCATGTAACTCCTGGAAGAACATGCAGGCAGTACGCTCTTTGACATGGGTCTTAGCAGCATCTATTTGAATACCATGTCTACTCAGGGAAGGGAAACAAAGGAAAAAAGAAACAAATGTAACTACATCAGACTAAAGAGCTTCTTCAAGGCAAAGGAAACCATGAACAAATGAAAAGACAGCCCACCAACTAGGAGAAAATATTTACAAATCATTTATTTGACAAGAAATTAATCTCCAAAATGTATAAGAACTCATACAATTCAACAACAAAAAAACAAACAACCAGATCACGAAATGAGCTGAGGATGTGAACAGACATTTTTCCAAAGAAGATATACAGATGGCCAACAGACACATGAGAGGATATTCAACATCATTAATCAGTAGGGAAATGCAAATCAAAACTACAATGAGATAGTGGCTTATACCTGTCATAATGGCTACCAAGACAAAAAATAACAAATGTTGGAGAGGATGTAGAGAAAAGGGAATCTTCATACACTGCTGGTGGGAATGCAAACTCGTGCAGCCACTATGGAAAACACTATGGAGATTTCTCAAAAAATTAAAAATAGAAATGTCATATGACCAGCTATCCCATTACTGGGTATTTATCCAAATAACTTGAAACCAATGATCCAAAGAGATTTATGCACCCCTATGTTCATTGCAGCATTATTCACAATAACCAAGATGTGGAAGCAGCCCAAGTGCCCTTCTACAGATGAGTGGATAAAGAAGATGTGGTATATATATATACAATTAAATACTACTCAGCCATGAAAAAAAAACAAAATTGTCCCATTTGCAACAACGTGGATGGACCTTGAGTGTATGATGTTAAATGAAATAAGCCAGACAAAGACAAATACTGTATATTTCACTCATAGGTGAAAGATAAAAAATACATGGATAAAGAGAACAGATCAGTGGTTACCAGAGGGGAAGGGGTTAGGGGGTGGGCAAAAGGAATAAAGGGCCACATATGTATGGTGATGGATAAAAAATTAGGCCACTAGGGGTGAGCATGATGAAATGGATTCAGAAACAGTATGGAGACTTATCAAAAAATTAAAAATATAAGTGTCATACGACCCAGCTATCCCGCTACTGGGTATTTATCCAAAGAACTTGAAATCAACAATTCAAAGAGATTTATGCATCCCTATGTTCATTGCAGCATTATTCACAACAGCCAAGATGTGGAAGCAACCCAAGTACACATTGACTGATGATTGGATAGAGAAGATGTGGTATATGTATACAATGAAATGCTATTCAGCCATAGAAAAAGACAAAATGGTCTCATTTACAACAACATGGATGGACCTTGAGGGTATTATGTAGTGTTAAATAAGCCAGACAGAGAAAGACACAAACCACATGCTTTCACTCCTATGTGGAAGATTAACAAATACATGGACAAAGAGAACAGATTATTGGTTACCAGAGGGGAATGGGGTTGGGGGGTGGGCAAAAGGGATAAAGGGGCACATGTGTATGGTGACTGATAAATAATACTGTACACTTGAAATTTTACAATGTTATAAAGTGTTACAACCTCAATAAAATAAAAAGTTAAAAAATAGAACTATGAAATAAATAGAATTAAAATAGAACTAAATAAAACTATGATCCAGTAATTCCACTCCTGGGTATATATTCAAAAGAAATGAAAACAGAATATGAAAGAGATATGTGCTCTCATGTTTATTGCACCATTATTGCAATAGCCAACCTAATTGTCTGTCAACTGATGAGTGAGTAAAGAAGATGTGGTGTATATACACAATGGACTATTATTCAGCCATGATTAAGAAAGAAATCCTGCCATTTGCACAAGAAGGCTAGAAGTTGAGGGCATTACACTAAATGAGATAAGTCATACAGGGAAAGACAAATAGTTTATGATATCACTTAAATGTGTAACTTTAAAAAGGTGAACTTGTAAAAACAGAGAGTGAAATGGTGGTTAGCAGGAGCTGGGGCAAGGGGAAATTGAGGAGATGTTGTTTAAGGGTACAAACTTGCCACAGTAGATGAATAAATCCTGGAGATCTAATGCACAGCATAGTGATTATAGTCAACAAGACTGTATTATTAAACTTCAAAGTTGCTAAGAGACTAGATCTTAATTGTTCTTACCACAAGAAAAGATAGTTATGTGACATGATAGAGGTGTTACCTAATGCTACTGTTGTTTTAGTAAATTTAAATCATACATGTAAATCAACACTGTATTATCTTCAAGGAAAGTCATATGTCTAAATATATTAGAGCTAGTGCCTTTACAGCAAAGAAAATAGGGGTGGGGTTGGTTGAAATTAAGGAGGAAAGTAGTTAAATAATAGAATAGAGGGATTTTCAAATACCAATTAAAATAGAGTGCCATGAACTAAGAGTATGATTAACTCAACTTTATGAACCTACATTCCCCATCCGCACAAAAGTAAAGTCCTATATTGGAGATTGCTTCAATCTCAGAGTTCCATAGGTTAGCTTCATCTCTGAGTTGTAATTACCCTGCCTAGCATATAAAAGAGAAGCAATCATTTGTGATCCTCACCATCAAAAATTGTCCAGTACACACTTTTCGTACAATCATGTTTAACACTCAATACATGAGCACCCACACAGTATAATTCTTTGAGTAAACGGTATTTCTCTCTCAAAAAAAAAAAAAAAAAGATGGAATGAATTACAGAGTGCAGCTCAAATGGCAGATAAGGGAGAAGAAGCAACTTTTTTCCCAACAATGGAACTAAGTCAGCCCAAGATAAATCAGAAAGTTGATATGAAAGAAATACCTTAACACAGGATCCACTCAGACAGACAATCATCATACTCCAATGAAGTTTGTCCATGCTATCAGAAGGAGGAAAAGCCAACAGCAAATTCTAGGGGAGTTTCCTTCATTTCTTAGGCATTTTCTAAATTAGAGGTTTGTTTCTTCTAGAGAAATAAGTCCTCAGAAGCAGCCAAAAATACATATCTTGGAAGACATTAGTAGATTAGGGCAAATGGCAAAGTGAATGCTCCATAGCATTTCAATGGAGAACTGATATTGTTCAGACTGGCATGCGACTGACTGCACATATTCATTCCAATATTTACTGACCATCTTCTTCATTCAGGCTAGATGCAAGAGATGGAGAGATGAACTGGACTGTTCCCTGATGTCAAGGAACTTACACCTTCATCTGGCAATGATCATTTAGAAGAAATGAGGAATGCAATTTGCAAAGAACACAAGTTATGAAGTCAGACAGCAAGTCTGAATGCTGGATTTGCCTGTACCAGCTGTTTAGCAAGTCATTCATTGCCTTTAAATTTTATTTTACACATTTAAATAATAGGACGGATAGCATAAACTTTAGAAAGATTTTATGAAAATTAAATAAAATGAAAAATGTAAAGCACCAAGAGTGATGGCTCGTCACAGTCAATACTTGACAAATCTGAGACTGCTTTATTCTCCTGCTCTTACATGATCTTACTTTTGCTTTTTGGTTTTATTGAGGTATAACTGATACATAAACATTGCATGCATTTAATATGTGCATCTTGATGAGTTTGAACATATGCATACACCCATGATAATATCACCACTAAATTTACCATCACTTCCAAAAATTTGCTTGTGTTCTTTTGTGGGTTTTGTTTTCTTAGGAATACTTAGCATGAAATCTATCTTGAATAGATTTTAAAGTCAACAATACCATATTGCTAACTATAGGTACTGCATTGTACACATATCTCTAGAAGTTATCTTACATAAAAGAAACTTTATACCCATTGAGAAACAATTTGTCATTTCTCCCTCCCCTCAGCTCCTGGCAATCACCATTCTATTCTCTGCTTCTAAGCAATACTCTAGATATGGAAACAGTCCAAATGTCCATCAACAGATGAATGGATAAAGGTAACATGGTGTATATATATACAATGGAATATTATTCAACCTTGAAAAAGAACTAAATCCTGCCATATGAGACTACAGGAAGGACATTATGCTAAGTGAAATAAGCCAGTCACAAGACAAATACTGCATGACTCCACTTATATAAGATAGCTAAAACAGTCAAACTCATAGAAACAGTGAGTAGAACAGTGGTTGCCTGGGGGAGGGGGAATTGGGGAGTTGCTGTTTAATGGGTATAAAGTTTCAGTTACACAAGATGAATGAATTCTAGAGGTCTGCTGTACAACACAGTGACCATAGTTAACAGTAAAGTATCGTGCACTTAAAAATTTTTATTAGGCTAGTTCTCATACTAATTGTTTTCAAATAAATAGTCACAAAATATTTATATCTCAGCGGCTCCCTTCCTTCTTTCTGTCTCTCCGTCTCTGTCTCTCTCTCTCTCTCATCCTCCTTTCACTCTCTCTCTTTCTCTCTTTTTCTCTCACTCACTCTCTTTTTTGCTTCTGCCATGTAGACTGAACAGAAGAGAGATCAGAGGAAGCCTAAGCCCGTGAGGAATGACATCAGCATCAAGTCCTAGAAACACAAGAAAGCCTCTTAAATCGGAAGAGAGTATCCTAAGGTTATATAACTCTTGTTAAGAACAACTCTGAGTGTCCCCAAAGTGTCGAGATACCCTTAAGTCACATCTGACTCAAGGAGAGAACCCACACACGTGTGGATATGATTCCTATAGATAAACATGTGATTCACAAAGATATAAATAGGATTCACATAGGTAAGTGGCGATTCAGATAAAAATAACTTAGAAGGAGATAATTACATTACTTTGTTCTATTTAAATATTCCTTCTGAGGAAAAAATATGGCTGAAATATGACACTGCTTTCTAGTTCCTCCTCACTAATGAATTATGGTTATCTCTGAGGCGAGTGTGGTTGATAGGATTAATTTACTAGAGATCACTCTTGTCCTCAGTTACTTCTTCTATGAAATATAGATGATGATAGTACTCACCTAATAAAAATATTAATAATAATAATAGCTAATGTCTACTGAGCTTTACTATGAGCTAGGCATTAGGCTGGAAGAATTCTGTCACGTAATTTCTGTAAGTCTTAAGAAAAAGATGCAACTATGATTGTCATTTTATAGATGGGAATTCTAAGACTAAGAGAGATTTTATTAATTTTCCCAGAGTTGCATCACCAGTAAATGGTGAAAAGAATGTTCAAAACTGGGATGTCTGATTTCAGAACCCACAGCCTAAACTACCATGATAAACTACCTCCTGATTAAATAAAGTAATGCATGTAATAGCTAGCACTCAATATATCAAAGTGATGACTATTATTTTGTCTACGTACTGCTTTTGTACATTCCACACTATCCTTTACTCTAGTCTACACTTGAATATTTCTGTCTTGTGTCAGAATTTACTTCAGTCTTTGCAGAGGTCTTTTCCATTTCTGCTGATATGAAGGCTCAAAATTCTCTTAAAGAACAAAATTTTTCAATTTCTAAGGAGACATAGCATCTTTCCAGTGTGCTCTGCAAAGATCAAGCCTCTAGATTGGAGTTTTTGATCCTCTGTGTATTATGTGGTCATCAAATTCTGAAAGAGGTTCATGAACCCCAAAAAGGTTAAGAACCACAGTTCAGACTATTATGACTGAAGCATTGCTGCTCTATTTACAAGGAGCCAGGATTTGGTGCCTTTCTCCCTAGTCTGAGCTTTCTACATTTAATGCCAGATAACCACCAAGATTTTCTTTCTGTCATAGTTTTGTGGAATGCTGGTATCATTCCATAAGTCCTAAACATAAGTCCATGTTATCAAAAAATTTTAAAGGTTTGGAAAAAAATATTTAAAACACCCCCATCCTAGAGAGTCAAACACTCATTAGCCTATTAAAGACACTGAGAAGTCCTACAGTAAAAAACAGCTGTTTCATTTACTTGTTCATGGAAATGCTTTTTCCTATATAAACCTATTACCTCCCCATAGCAGTAGTGTTTGGGAAAAATATTTTTTATTAGACAGAAGTGTCTAGTCCATGAAATTCCTACAAAGTGTCCTCCTGGGAGCAGTGCATTTCAGAGTTATACTCTCTGAACATTTTGTGCCGACTCTCAGGAGAGCCATATGCAATTTACCCATTTTCATGACTCTCTCGTTAGCTTGAGCATTCTGTAAGGACTCATTTTTGTCCTTTGGCTATCTAGATGTCTGAAATGTATGAGTTATCAATAAATGCTTCATGAACAAGTGAATAACTCGAAACCTTTTCTTGGTTTCATCAATAGGGAATAGAGTAACCAACTGTTCCAATTTGCCCGGGACTGAGGGGTTTCCTGGGACTTGGGATTTCAGTGCTAAATTCAGAAAGCTCTAGGTAAACTGGGACAAATTGGTCATGCTAGGTGGTGGTGATTTTTCGTTTTGTTGATTTTTGTTTTCAGTTATCCTATTTGTGTACTCTCTCTGTGGCAGAAACTGAGCTAAACGCTGGCCATGAATTATTTTGTTTAATCCTCACAACAATCCTAGGAAGTAGGCACTATTTGCTTCCATTTCACTGATCAGGAAACTAAGACAAAGGTTTCATGCCTTGCCCAAGAAGACACAGCCTTAACCCCCATCTGGCTCTAGAACTTGCCCTCTTAACTGCTTCTCTCTTCTGCCTCCCAAAATGAATTCTGCAGGTACAGAAAAGAGAATAAGGTCATGAAATTCATCTTTGAAAATAAGCAGTCAGTAATTCATGGGGAAAATAACTTGGACAAGCATAATCCACGCCCTGCTGGGTGAGAGAGAGACAGGGAGAGAAAGAAACCTGGAAAGCCATAATCTTGACATTAATCCAAGAGGCGAATGAATTTGAATATAAGTTTTTAATATGTTATAAACAGGCCAAGCAAGCTGAGAGCTATTGTTAGTTCTGAGTTATGAAATACAATCACATGGGCAGGTGGCCTACATTTTCAGTTTTATATTTGGTGAGGAGTTCTGTGATCTAAGTGAGAATGCCATTCCACTGATCCTGTTTGGAAAAGGCAGCCAGAGTCCAGCTGATTCTGAGCACACTGAGCAGGAGAGCTAGTTCATGTTGTGGAGTGGGACATGAAACATCTGGGGTTCTGGGATCTAGCCTTAGCGCTGCCACTTCTGGCAATATGACTTAAGTAGAGCCACTTAAAGCTTTTGTGCCTTGGTTTCTTCATCTGAGAAACAGGAGATGGTGGGAGGTCAAGATACAGTAGAAGGCCTGTAGAGTCAAAAAACAGAGTGGATTAGAATCCCGATTTGACCACTTAGCACCTATGTATCTGAGCCTCAGTTTACCATCTGTAAAATGGGAAATTTTATACACCCCTCACAGATTTGTTGTGAATTTTTAGGAGATAATGTACATTAAAATATAGAAAACATATCTGGCATGATAAAGGTGCTCAGTGAAATCATAATTCCCTTTCTTTGGATGTGCAATCATTCATCCATTCAATAAGAACATTGAATACCTGCTATGTGCCAGGTACAAAGCTGAGCACTACGGATATAAAGGTGAAGATGACAGACTGCCTGTTCTCAAACCACTATCACTTAGTGGAAAATGGTGACACTTTTCCAGCTAATTGACCTTCAGTAATACCTGAGCCTTTGTTTTATCAACTATAAAACTAGGACAATAAATTAAATATTAAGAGACTAATTGTGAGAAACCGAAGTGGCAGTGCCCAGCAGAGCTACTAGCATATAGGAAACCCTCAGGAAATATTTGGGGAAGGTAGGAGGTAGCCTCTAAGACTCTGTACACCTCTAGGGAATATGAATGCTGTGTGCACTACCTCAGGGCTATTCTTTTCTGCCTACTTCAGAAAACAAGTCTGAAGATTTAAGATTTTATCTCTAAGATTGTTAGCAACACAAATCACAATACTAAAATAAGTAAAACATATTATTTGGCCAGCAGAATTTCTCATAGAATTGAGAGGGGGTGACGTGACTTAGATCATATTTGCTGGGATATAAGAGACTGATATTTGCATGCAGGTGGCTCACTGAGGAATAGTCTTGGGAACAGCTCCTGTGAGGGAGAGGTGGCAGCAGGATCAGACAGAGTGAGAAGTAGGGCTATGATGCAGTCACAACAACAGCCTCAGCCAATCCCTCAGAACTCTGGAGCTGGGATGGCCCTCAGAACCTGTCTCAAGGAGACAAGACAAGGAGGCCAGGCCTTCATATCCCTCACTGACAAGTCTTGGATGCAGGTTACCTGGGGGAGGGGTTGTAACCTTGAGTGAGGTGGCTCCTTTCAGCTGAAGATGATTTCTGGAGGGAGTTCAGCTATGATGTCCGGGAAGCTCATCATGGCATCTTCTATGGGAGACACTGTTATTGACATAAGAGATGCTTGGATTTGAAGAGGGGAAATGTGATGAGTGGCTAAGTAGGGACCTAAAGAGAAGAGGTTGCTGCAATTAACTTGGCTCTTGGATATGACTTTCTCTCCAGCTGTAACCAGGTCCACACGTCATTCAGGTATAAAGAGACCATTATCTGGAGAGAGAAGCAGTAATGTGTTTGTAAGGACAAAGGGTGTCACTATCAGAAACACTCAGGGAGAAGCAAATTAAGTGGGTGCTCGCAAGCACGAAATGGGTTGTGGCTAGCAGCCAGGGCAACTGTGGTATATGCAGTGGTCTGCAGTGGTGAAAGACCTGTCTCAGGCACTTCCTGGATGTGAGAATTTCAGAGGCCACTTCCCCTCCCCAGGCCTCAGCTGCCTTGTCTGTAACACGCAGCATGCAACAGTGGAACAAAAATAGCCCTTAGGTCTCTTTCATCTCTATGTGCCAATAACTCCAGATCTTTATCAGCACTGTTAGCAAGGAAAAATGATTACAAAATGTATGGTTTGGTAATCTCTTCACTTTCTGAAGTAAGTTAAATTTTGTAACAATACTTTCTCTGCATTATTCATTTTCCTACTGATTTGCTAGTTGAAATGTTTATGGACTTCTCTTGTATTATTGAGGGGTTTTCTTCCCCCTGCTCTTTTAACATTTTACATTTCTACTCTATCTTTCAATTTCTTGAGGCTGAGGACTTGACTATTGTTCACTCTACAGTCCCTGCAGGGGTGGTTTTTTTTTTTTTTTGTGCTTGAGATATCAGTTATGTTTTATTACAGAGACCAACTCAGGCTAAAGAGAAAAAAGGAGGTAACTGAAAGGATATCCAAAAGTTCACAGAATCAAAGGGAAACTGGGCAAAAGGCAGGAACCAAGTGCATTTCAGAGGGCTAAGGAACAGAAGCTAGTGGCAAAGAAACCATCTCCTGTCTGGAATGGCCCAACCAGAATCCCATCACTAGGGCAAATGAGCTCCAAGCCTTCATGATGTCTTTGCATCATATGCTTCAGATTCAAATTTGGGAGCATGGGAACTTGTTATTGGCTGAGCTAAGGACTCATGACTGCCCCTCTATGTACCTGAATGCTTTTCTCCTTAGGGATTTCTCTATAGGGGCAGAGAATGAAGGATTCTCCTCACCGTGGCTTCCATAGACTTGGGCAGGCACAGGCAATTCTTCTCCCATCAACCCAATGATTATGAGATCAGTCTCCAAGGAATTTAGAATGACTTTAAGAAGTAAAATGGATTCTAGATACATCAAAATCTGACCAATGTCTGCTGCAACAGGTGCTTAAATAACTTTTTAGGTGGATATGTGCTCACACATAAAATTCTGAATAATTTGCATGAAACAAACAAATGTTTTACTTTAACATGGATACATAAGCAGAACTGTTCTAAATGTTGTCCTACAATACTTGGGATTCTGCCTTTAGCTCTGGAGTTTGAATCTGTAGTTTAAATTTGAAAATCTCAAACTGAAAGAGAATACCCAACAAGTTGGACACCAAGTTATAGGATTCCAAACTTATTTTCCATTATTTCTCTTCATGAATATTACACTACAGGCAAACAGAAGACTGTTTGCCAAATAGATCTGTATAGCATTCTTCCCCTGTCACTGTATCTACCTATCTTGTCCAGGGCAAATGTTATTTTCTTCAATTCCTCCCCCTTTCAGGATCTATTCTTTCTCTATTCTATCATAGCATTTTATATATGTCTCCTGTTGATTTTTACCCTTTTCTACATACAATTAAAGTTACATATATGCATTATTCATTTTCCTACTGATTTACTAGTTGAAATTCTTATGGACTTCTCTTGTATTATTGAGGGGTTTTCTTTCCCCTGATCTTTTAACATGTTACGTTTCTACTCTATCTCAATTTCTTGAGGCTGAGGGCTTGTCTATTATTCACTCTACAGTCCTTGCAGGAGTGTCTCTTAAATATAGGAGCTCTGTTGGATATATCTTTTTTTTTAACATTTGTAGTGTGAAATACATCTTATACAGAAGAGTGCATAATAGAAATTTATATAAACTCTGAATACAGGAGCTATATTTGATTTACCTTTTTAAACATTTTAATGTGATATATATATTCACTCTGATATATATAGATATATATGTATATGTGTGTGTGTGTATATATATATATAAATACACACACACATACTAAAAAAGTACATAAGACATCTAGGTTGAGTTTAATAATAGTTACAAAGCAAACACCAATATGTCCATCATCCAAGTATCCAAGACGGGAATAGAGCAGAGGCCTCCATATATTCACTCCCACACATTCTCTTTGTAACTGTTAGTGGTTTTGCTTTATTTTTATACAACAATAGAAAAATAGCTGAAACACTTAGGAAAAAACACAAAAGTGTGTTTAGTTTCATCACTAATCAGGGAAATGCAAGTTAAGACACCAATAAAAAACATGAGCCTCTCTCCAAATCAGCATAATTTAAAAGCCCAGTAATAGCAAGCGTTGGCAGTGGGAACTCTCACACACTGTTGATGGATGGAAGTACAACCACTTTGGAAAAGAGTGTCACATTATTTAGTAAAGTCGAAAATGTATATAACCTACAATTCAACCCTTCCACCTTCAGATATATATACCCAAGAGAGCTGAATGCATATGTGCACTGAGGTACATGACCAAAATATTCACCTCAGCATTGTTCATCATTACCCTCAGACTAGAAATAAGCCAAATTAACATCAACAATAGTCTGGTTAAATTTTGTGTTTTTCTATTGAGTCATCTGTCTTTCTCTCATTTATTTGTAGCAAGTTTTTAAAAATATATATATATATATGAAAAAACATATATATATATATGTCATACATGCGTATACACTAACTTTTTGCTGGTTAAATATGCTACAAATATCTTATCCCACTACACAGACCAACAACTGAGAAATTCTATGTTATAAACAGGAGGTAGGATTCTTGCCTTGGATCTGGATAGTTGAGTGGTGGGATCCTACAGAAGTCTCTCTATAAGTATGACATCTCTATAGGACCACAATTGCTCTCATAGGTACAGGCTCTTCATCCATTGATGAGAACGAGTCCTAATTACCATAAAAGTAATGAACTGAGGAGTTGGTGGTTCACTGATTTCTAATCTGAGTGGTTTACCTTTCTTACAAGCTCTTGCCAACAGAAGCTCCTGCCATGTGCAATCCCATCTCCATACCTCAGTTCAAGTGTGTCTCTGTTAGTCAGGAACTCCTCATCTAGCTCTGCTTGTAATATAATTACCAGCACCAATACGAATGTTAGAAAGAAGGTAGCAATTTTAAAAATGCTTTGCTGCCCATTGTCTCATTTGACCCTTACAACACCCTTGAGGAAGGTGTAACTACTGCTGTTATTCCACTTTGATGATGAGGAAATTGGCTCATACAGAAATGGCTTTTCCATTCTCACAGCCGGCAAGTGCTAGAGTTTTGACCAGAAGCTAAGTCTTCTATCTTGGAATAACAGACTCCTTCTACATTATTCCTTCACAGCCTGGCTCAAGTTCTACCTCCTCCAGGGAGCTTTTCCTGTCCATGGGATTCTTTCTCATCTCTGGAGAGGTCCAATCATTATTTTCTATACCATTTACTTGTCAATTACCATAAATACCTTGAATAGTCATTTATCTAGAATTGTGTCCTTGTTCCACTGCACCGTTTGCAAGCTGCTCCTGAAGGAAGAGCAATGTTGTAAATTTCCTGGTTCCATCAGAGACCTCACACCATGCCTTTCTTGCAGCTTGTGTTTGGCAAACATTGGCTATTCCTCTGTGGGCCACGGCATTCAAAGAACCAACTCCAACCATTGAGACTGAGAAGAAATGTGCCCTGATCCATTCATGTTCCATAGAGTATAGGAAAACTTCCTGCCAATAAAGTTATTGAACACCGAGTCATCAAACTCAAAGTGAATTACATCAGTCACCATATATATAGGAGGATTTGCTTGGTTGAAGTAGGAATTGCATCTTATCGTCTTACATTTGTTTGTATTCTCCAGAGGGCCTTTCTACAGGGACTTATGGCAGGGACTTATGAAAAACTCTCTGTAAATGATTTATACATCAAGTAAGTCTGTATTGAAATTTACTAAAATATAAGGGTACTTTTCTTTTCTCAGAGAATTGAGCAGGGAAGGCAAGACTTAAGTTCAAATCTTGGCTCCTCTTGTTAACCATAGGAAGGTAAGTTAACATCTCAAAGCTTTGGTTCCCTCAACTGCAAAATTGAAGCACAAAAATCTATCTCATGGTGATTGGCTGGCCCAGTGGCACAGTGGTTAAGTGCACACGTTCCAGTTGGGTGGCCCAGGGTTCGCTGGTTCAGATCCCAGGTGGGGACACAGCACGCTCAGTAAGCCATGCTGTGGCAGGCGTCCCACATATAAAGTGGAGGAAGATGGGCGTGGATGTTAGCCCAGGGCTAGTCTTCCTCAGCAAAAAGAGGAGGATTGGCAGCTTAGCTCAGGGTTAATCTTCCTTAAAAAAAAAAAAAAGTCTACCTCATGGTGAACAAATGAAAGCAAAAATGTCTTTTGATACATCAAGAACTGTACAGAATGAAAAGATGAATAAGAGTCAGGTAAGATTTGGTTCTCTGTGAGTTTAAGCATGTTAAACTGTGGGAATCAGGGTTTTCAATTGTAAAATGAGAGGCTCGGTTTAGACTATTTTTAAAGAGTCTTGGAGGGCTAAAGAGTCAATGATTCTGTAATTTTAGCTTCAATTGTTAAGGACTGCTGATATTTTAATTTACCTTTCCCTATACATAAAGCTAAACAAGTCATCTAATTCACAAAGGGAGCCTGCTATTCATAACAATTCAATCTTGAATCTTTTTTCAAAAGGATAATCTAGGGGGGCCGGCCCTGTGGCTGAGTGGTTAAGTTCGCACACTCTGCTTCAGCGGCCCAGGGTTTCACCGGTTTGGATTGGCTCCTGGGCATAGACATAGCACCACTCATCAGGCCATGCTGAGGTGGTGTCCCAAATGCCACAACTAGAAGGACTCACAACTAAAAATATACAACTATATACTGGAGGTGGGGGGGTGTTGGGGAGAAAGAGCAGGAAGAAAAAGAAGATTGGCAACAGTTCTTAGCTCAGGTGCCAATCTTTAAAAAAACAAAAAAAAGGATAATCTATCCTGATATAAATAATTGTCCTGATTTTTGTTTTCACATTCTATTTTTGGACATTTCAGAAAGGAAATCTTCCTGTGTGCCTTTATTGCACTATCTTGAGCTATCAGCCTTACTCATAGCGTCTCTCATTCACCAGACCATTTCTGCAGGGAGAGGGTGGGCGTTTTTAATAACCAAATCAGCATTTAGTCTCCATTTGACAGATTTCCCAAGTAGAAATGAAAAGCTCCCCACAGTAATGTGTATTCTGTAAATTGATGTCTTACTGGCGACGAGATGTCTCCTTCTGAGTAGCTTCTGTAAATGAATTCTTGTGTAATGTCAGCTTGAACTGTGTCTGCTGGAGAACTGGGAGATTTGAGGACAGGAAGCTAAACGAGTGGAAATCAAGGCTTGGACTTGGTTGGGGTGGGGAGAGTGAGGGAGCTCAGGAGCCCGAAGTGGGAAGTACAAGGACAGATAAGTGAGAGCTGTTACAGGAATCTCAGTTGTATCAAACATGCATTCATTATGAAGGGCATGTTCACATACTTTATTTCATGTTATCTTCACAGTTTATCGTATATGTTGGGTTCAAAGACATTAAACTAGTTTCTTGAGGTCACACAACTTGTAAGAAAAGTGAGGATTTTCATCCAGCTCTTGATACTAGATCTAGTATTCTTTTACACCCATCTGCAGTCAACTCCAACACTAGTTTGAGATGACTTCAACAGAAAATATGTAGACTTTAGGCCTTTAATTCTTAGAATATCCACATACTTTTCTGCCTAAACTGGGGTGTAGAGGCATAAAGAAATGCACCCAGAAACACACCTTACAGTGTACTGTATTCGTTATGATTACAAACCACAGACTTTAATTTTCACAGGGAACTAATAGCTTAGTGGTGAGGAATGTTCTTGTTTGGGCTGAGGATAGGAAAATGTCGAAAAGAAAAAGAAGAAAAAGAGAAGGGGGAGAAGGAAAAATGAGGAAGTAGAAAAGGAGGAACAGGAGAAGAGGAAAAGAAGTCAATGATATCAATCAAGTAGGAAAAGAATCTAAGACTGGAATGTACTCAGAGGTTGATAGGAGCTTCCCAGACTCATTTCCAAATCTGGGCACCCTTGAACTCTGTAACTTCTCTAAGTCCCTGAGACGGACTCCTATGTGAAGTGGATCCTGGTCTTTAAAGGCCATTCTTCTAGGTATGTGACTAGTTAGGCCTCACTACTAAATAGGGAAGGAGAGGATATATGAGGCAAGTCTAGGTTGTCAAGGTCTTGGATCCAGGAGATGCTCCTGATCTCTTTAAGTGATGATGGCCTTGTACCAGAGAAAGTTGTTCCTATAGGTGGGCCTCATGTTCCCAAACCCCTTTTCTGCTCCTCTCTCCATAAGACCAATGATCAACCCTCTTCAGACAGAGGCTGTCTTATGCATAACAAAGTTTGATAATCTCAAAACTAATTTGACCTTCTAAGCCCCCTGATTTAGCCCATCAAGATTTCCAGTTTTCACATTTAAAATAAAAATTCCTTTTTTGTTTTGAGATCTTGAAATCATGAAATATCTGGTAACTTAGACTAACTGTATCTATAAACATCATTAAGAGTTTATATGTGAAAAGTAAAATTAATCACCACTCCCTTCCCACGCACACACATTTGCTCACACAATCTAGCACATGAGACCAGACCTGAAGATGGACTTGAGCTGTGCATCATCATGACATTCACATCTTACGAAGTAAAATTCCACAGGCTTTTTTATTCTTGAGTATCTAATTACAGAGACTCATAATGCAACAGGGATCCAGAAGTGAACTGAATTATTGAAAAAACAGAAGCAAAAAGGGCACGGAATGCTATTATGTTTATTCACAATAGATCTACCAAACTTAAGGGTGTTGAGAAATGCAACCATTTAACTCAGAAGGCAAACATCCTCTTTTACAGTTCTTGGGGGAAAAAATACTTTTTTTCTCCAAACCTTCTGCAAGTTTTGGTAATTATGCTAGACAAAGGCCAAAAGTATAGAACAGAGTGAGAGCTCTCTAAAGAAAGATATGTTTATTCAGGTTAAAGTTTAAGCAATTTATCTACTGAAACTGTTACGTACACAACATGCTAATAGTTTCCTACCAAAGTTGCTCCAACAATTTAACAGAAGGAGATGAAGAATACAGAGGTGCATGACCGATGAGTGGCTGTGCAACTGTGGGTGGGCACAGACAGATGGGAGATTGTAGGAATTTAATACAGGGTCACCCTGACTCTTGGTCCACTGCCCTGTCCTTTAAATTACAACCTTCTCTGAGACATTTTCAAAAATATTGAAACACCCTTCATCAGCATTAGAAACTTTAACTTTCAAACCCATGGACCAAAAAACTGAAAAGCATAACGCTATGCATTCCAGTTGATAAATATTATTCAATGAAGATGTGATTCTTACCCCAGATTTTAATAGTGAATGGAAATTTCTTCCAAATAAAAATAGGAAAGGGGAAATTCAGGGCATTCAGTTCATACTTTGATCTTCTGCTTTAAACTATGTCAAGAAACTAAATGCAAGAAGAGTTTAAACATCTCATGGTATTGCTCAATAAATATAAGATTATCTTCTGCTTTTATGATTTCTCCTAATAGCAGAAGCAACCACTATTCTTGGAGAAGAAAGAAATGAAATCTGCCAAACTTCAAAAAGTCAGGATGGCATCTAGATCTGAGGGATTACCTTAGTTACCTGCCTACTTCCTGTTCACACTTAAAGATTGGGGGTAAAATTTATTGAGCATTTTCCAGGCAGCATTTTTAACTTCTTTGTTCCTAAGGCTGTAGATCAAAGGATTCAGCATAGGAGTCACAACAGAGTAAAATACAGATGCTACTTTGTCTGTGTCCATGGACTGGCTGGAGCTGGGATGTAAGTACATGAAGATCATTGGGCCACAGAAGATGAACACTGCAGTGAGATGGGATGCACAAGTGGAGAAGGCTTTCTTCCTTCCTTCGGCAGATCTCATCCTTTGAATTGCCATGTATATGAAGAGGTAGGAAATAAGGATGACAACGAGGGTGAAAAAGACATTGAAGCCCACAACAAATAAGACAACCAACTCGCTGATGCGTATGTCAGAGCATGAGAGAGCCAAGAGTGGAGGCATGTCACATAAAAAATGATTAATCTCATTAGAATCACAGAAGGAGAGTCTAAAGGTGTCTGCTGTGTGGATGGAAGCATTGAGGAAACCACAGACATAGGAGCCGATCGTCAGGAGGGCACACACACCTGCTGTCATGGTGGTGGTGTAATGAAGAGGCCTACATACTGCTGCATGACTGTCATAGGCCATGGAGGCCAGGAAGTAGCACTCAACAGTGCCAAAACCCGCAAAGAAGAAGAACTGAGCAGCACATCCACTGTAGGAGACGACTCTGTTCTCTGGCTGCAATGCAGCCACCATCTTAGGAACTATGGCTGATGAGTAACACAGATCTACAAAGGAAAGGTTACTGAGGGAGAAATACATTGGAGTGTGGAGGCGAAAGTCTGAGTAGATGATCACCATCATCCCAGCATTCCCAACAAGAGTGATGAGTTAGACAAACAAAAATACCAGGAAGAGAGGAACCTGAAGATTGGGGTCATCTGTTAATCCCAAGAGGATGAACTCTACCATCTCTGTGCTATTCTCCATTAAGGTCAAGTTGAATTTAGCCTGATGATTAAAGAAGAGGAGTCAAGGAAACTCAGATGAAAGTATAAGAGGAATAATGGAATGATATAAAAATAGAAAACTAATATATATGAAGAATGCACTATGTGTAAGGCACATCCTGGACCCCTCCATTATATTACAGCATTTAATCCTGTGAGATAGGTGGTATTATGCTCATTTTACAGATGAGAAACTTAAGGCTCAGGGAGCTTAATATTAACCAAAATAACCTAATTAGTAGGGGTCAGAATCAAAGTTCACACCTTTATATGTCTGAATCCAAAATCTACATGCTCAGAGCCTGAATTATTCTGTTTACATCATATAAAAATTATGATGAGTCTGGTAGGATAGTTTTTAAGGTTTATTTATTCAATTTTAAAAAACCAAAAAGACAACAGTATGAAGTAAAAAGTAGAAATCCCTCATTTCTTGTCTTCTTATTTCACTCCCAATGCTATAGCCTCTATGGATATTACCTGACATATTCTATGCACGTATAATTATACGGTATTAATCATAGAAATCATAATATCTTACAATATGCCAGGCACTTCTCCAAGGGCTTTACTTATAGATAACCCACTTAATCCTCACACCAGCTCTTTGGGATTGATTTTATTGTTTTCCTCATTTTACACAAGGATAAACTGTATACATGATAATACTCCATTCTTTAGATTCCAATTTTTCATCTTTATAAACAATGCTCTATGATATAAAATAGGCAAACACAACATTTTGCTTTCTTATGTGGATTATTTCCAGTTGGCAGTATATTTTATACTTGGATTCCTTTTCCTGGCTACTATCTGCTCCTAAAATCTAGTATCTTTTAGATGGGGACTGAAGAACTATTATTATAAATAATAATAATAAAGTAACTATTGCCCAAAGTCACATAACTGGGAAGTGTTGGAAGTGGAATTAAAGCTCTGGTCTGTCTGATATTAAATCTAGAGCTCTTAACTACAACTTTTAATGTCTTTATGAGTTTGTCCTTCAACAGTGATTCAATAGAAATTTATATTTATACATTTACATGGAGATATATATATCTCCACTTCGTCTCGGAAGTCTTCTTTATTGATCCTGGTTACAATTAAGTCCTCTCTTCTCTGAAAAGCACTTGAGTCTCAGTTGATTCATACAATTATTTGGGCAAACACCAAGCTCCTTAACTAGCTCTAGCCCCTTGGGTCACTGTCTTCATCCCCTCTCGCCCACCCAGCATCCCATGGCCTCTTGTACATGTAAATAAATATTGGGTGAATTGAAAAGAACATCAATAGCAAAGTGTTTAAATATTTTTTCAAGCTACCTAACCCCACAACAAACAGCTTATTGTTCTCTTGTTTCGCTGGGTTGGTGTTTCCTGCAGATATATTAGCTTAGACTTGTAGTATGAAAACCATTCAGAAGGAACAGTGAGATTGGGGACAAGCAGGCATGGAGAAAGGCTTGTGTCCTAATTCTAGTGCCCTGTCTCGCTCCTATTGTTTTTCCTCCACCTGAGGTCTTTACAGTCTTTTCGTGTCCCTGGAAGCAGAGTGAGTGGGAACAGGCTCAACCAAGGGAAGAGAGAAAAAGTGTGGAGAAAGGAGAAACAGGAAGAAACAAGGGCCTAGAAGGAGAAAATTGCCACAGCTCTGCTTGAACTTGGCTTACCTTGGAAAGCAACTGCAGTGATCACAGTGGTAAGAAGCCATTTTTATACCACAAGAAGAAGGGGACAAGCCAGCCCATCCTGTTTGGATGACCATTACACACACGAGTTGTGGGTGGCCTCACAAGAATTGGCTCAAACAGCTTGTGAAACACTATTGGACAAGAACCATGATGATACTCCACTCCCTCGTTTCCAATTTTTCACCTTCACAAACAATGCTCTAGTGAATAATACCCTTATAGATGTCTTCTCATGTCTCTTTTTGTCCTGAGGATAAATTCTTAGAATTTCCCATTTTGGGTCACTTTTTTGCTTATTGACAGTTTTCCAACCAGTAATGTACCAACTGACTTCCCAACCAACAGTCCTTCCCATTACATTTATCCTGTTCTTTTGATTTTTTTCTTTTGACTTTTTGCAAGTGTGTGCACTCTCTAAATTAGTAGACACAATATTCTGTGATCTATAATAGGCAGTTTCCTGATCTTACATATTAGGAAACTGAGGTATGTGGTGGCCCTCAAGGTCACACAAATACTTAATCGCACAATCTGTATAATCCTCCAGAGCAGGATTTCTCAGCCTTGGCATTACTGACACTATGGGTTGGACAATTCTTTGGTGTGGGAGTGAGGAGGCTGTCCTGTGCATTGCAGGATGTTTAGCAGTATCCTTGGCCTCTACCCACTAGATGCCAGTAACACACCCCCTTCCCCAGTTGTGACAGCAACAATGCCTCCAGACATTGCCAAATGTCTCAAACCTCCCTGGGGGACCAACATTGGCCCCAGTTGAGAACCACTGTTCTAAAGTTTATAAAACTCTAGTACATTCACATCTTCATTTAATCACAATTCCATGAATTACATATATTATAAATATTACAACATACATATATATGTTAATACCTATATTTGTGTATAGATATATATGTGAAGAAACTGAGACTTGGTGAGATAAATGGCTAACTCAGGGTCTAGAGCTGTAGCCAAATATTACTGCTCACTGGTAGGGGGAGTCCAGGAAGAGAAAACTGCTTGCCAAGCACTGTGGTCCTTTGACTAACGAGATGTACACCCTCCCATCTCATAAACCAGCCTCTTCCCAACACAAGGTCGGATAAACAACCAAGAAAAACTCCAAGAATCAAAGACAGCTGACTTAGTGTGGATTCTGAATTATTTTCTAAAACACCTTCTCAAACGCTGAGTCGATCAATTTCCTTGGTTAATACTGACTGCCTGACTATAGTCTCCTAAGCTGTAGGTCTGATTTCTAGCAGCTATCACATGCTCCCAATATGGAAATATCCCAGACTGCCGTCTTCATACATTAGCAATTATCAGTCAAGGTACTTTCCATGCTCTCCTGATGGACAACCCTTTCCAGTATGCATTGCAGTCACTGTTAATAAACGTGTCTGGATCCAGAGCAGCAAAGAGAAATTTGGAGTCAGTGCAGAGACAGGAAAGGCTTCTTTTGCCAGGCAGCATCCCTGAAGGGTTGCAAGGCCTGAATCCAAATCCTGCTGCTGCTGCTGATGCTGCTATGTTGCCTCCCACCCAAGTCCTGCAATGGCCAAGCTTTTCTGCATGGGCCTAAAATAAATATCAGAAAGAGTCTTGGAAAAATGAATACACTTTTTAAACATTTAAAGACAGTATGTGAAAGACTGTTTTATTTAATATTTCACAAATGAGAAAGTGTGCTGAAAACTGGAAAACATTAATTTTATGGATTATTATAGTTCTAAAGAGAGAAAGAGAAGTCTAAACCACCAAGATAGATGAAATAGACATTTCATCAAAATTGTTTCTAAAGGGGTTTGAACAATCACCCCCATCCATCACATCCCATTTGGGAAGTTCCAAAGAAGACTTTCAACAGACGATTATTGGATTAAATTCCATGAAGAAAGAGACAAGATCTGTCACTGTTTTGTGCATCATTACTCACTACCCAAACTAGTGCCGGGCACATAAGAGACTGTTAAATATTTGTTAAATATTTGAATGAATGGGCTAGAAGCTCAATAGTTGAGTTAGAATAATAGCTTTAATGCTTACTAGCTGCGTCATTGTAAGCAAGTCAATTTCCCTCCATCAATAGAAAATTAATTAAGACAAAATATAGGAAAATCCAGTCACTGTGTAGTCTATAGTCGGTGCTCAATACGAACTAGTGTATTTGTCTTGCTATTAAACAGTCAATCATATGAACTTGGTTCCTGGATTTTATTAACACCAGTTGGCAGGAACATTCTATTCAGCAATGACTATGTCAGTGGCTGTTAAAGAAACAGTGACCCAAAATTACCTATGGCAGGCTCTGTCCGTCTCAATTTTTTATGAGACGTGACAGAAGAGAGTGGGAAAAAATGGAATTGAGTCATTTTTTATCCCTATTTCTGAGCCCCTTTCTCCTAGATAAACCCATTATTTCTTCCCACAAAGTGAAGAATACTTCTTTAAAAAAGGTCAGGGAAAACATACTTACTTCCTTGGGAATTATGAGATCTCCATTCAGAACTGCCTTCAACTACCGGACTTTTTGAAGTCTGAAAAAGAAAAGAAAAGCTGTTCAGTCTCTGAGGACCTCAGATTTCAAATACTGAAAGATTTCCTACGGCTGTGTGGTAAAAGTGTAAAGGCAGTTCAGCTGCCATTGCAGTGTGTTTCAGAGCCTGAGTGAGTTATATCAAACCGTATGATGGGCTGGGATCAGCTAGGCCAGTTGCCTTGCCTGGCACGTATGTAGATTCGGGACCCTCTGGAGAGAAGTTCCCTAAGGCCCCTACCCCAGTCCAGAGCTCAGAGACATGCAAACAACCACTCAAAACATCACTTTCCTGAGGGAATGAAACATTATTGCGATACGGAGGAGCCTTAAAGGCCAGGGGGAGCCCCGATTCTTCAAGCGCATGCTAAGATTATGGATGATCAAGTTCCATCAAAAATGCCTTCAAAGTTGCTGGAGGGTCCAACCATCCCCACTCCGCCCACGGAAGACTTCCTTTGAGTTCTGGGATTTGGCTCTTTAATACTAAATTGGGAGAAATTTTAAAATACCAAATATAGAAAATAAAGTTAATCAGAATCTCCATTTTGTCTAAAACCAACTCTGACCAAAGAACCCCAAGTTCTAAGGAGCTTTATGGATCAAAACACTTTCAGGAAATTTTTTTCCAATCAACTTGGTTTTAAATTAGCTTTAACATGGTGCTCACAGGAAGCAAAGGATTCTATTTCAATCCCTACTGAATGATCATGTATTGGATGCTTCCTATATTTCAGGCCTTTGTTAAGTACTATGTGTGTGTTATTTCACTTAATGTTCACAGAACTCTATGAGAAACGTAGTATCTTAATGTTCACAGAACTCTACAAAAAATGTAATAAGTGAAGCTTATTTACCTTCTCTTTTTCTTCCATGAAAATATTTTCATGGAAAAATTTCCTGTTGGAATAAATTAAAATATATTTGACAAAAGAAGAAATGAGAAGTGGCCGAGTAGGTGGCAAGCTAAGTGATATGAGGCTAAAGATGTTTCTCATTGCTCTTGGAATTTCGTAGCATCTAATCTCCTGATCCCATGCATCCAACTTCAAAGATTATATTTCCTCCTCATTACTTTGTTTAACCAATGCGAGAAAAAGTGGGATGGTCCTGGGTTTGGTGAGTGAGAGGCCTGGAATGTGATCCTTACTGAATAGATGACTTAGGTCAGTTATTAATCTCTTTGAGCCTCATCAGTTCTTCTGGCACTGAAAATGTCTTCTTTATTTTCTCTCCGGAAGGCTCTTAATTCCTGGGGGAACACTTCCACTTTGACTTCTCTGGCTCCTTCACTATTGGTCTCCTCATAAGACCAAATGGTAACTTCACCTTCAAGTAGTTATATCTTGGGGTTTTAGAAAAATTAAGAGTAAGAAAGGGGCCAATTGTGACTTTGGGGTTAGTTCAAGTCCGGATAGCAGTTTCTGTCCGTCCATCTTTGAGTTAATGCTGCCACCTTGCGGCCATTTCAAACCTTTCCTGTGATGAGCCCTTCCTAGTGGTGCTGGCTGGGAAAAATGAGAGTTTGTCTTCCACTGTAGCACTGACCAGTAAGCTCATGGAGGAGAAATGGCTTGGACTTACAAGACGAATCAAGAAGCTACTAGTCTGTCAAAAAAGTTAATTTCATGTCCACATTACATGTCAGCATTTTTTAAGACCTAAGAAATCACCAGGCGTTAAGGCACACAAGATGCTGTAGCCCAGAGGTGACAAGTACAGTCCCCTCAGCCAGATGCATGGGTTCAAATCCCACCTCTCCCGACTAGTGCCTGGAAGGCTCATACAAGTCACTTAGCTTCTCCATTCCTCTCTTTCTCATTATAGCGTTGTTGTGAGAATTAAGTTAATAGATGTCAAGTACTTAGCATACTAAGCACCGTATAAATATGTGTTATTTTGTAGATATCTAATTTTAGAAGGAATAAACAGATTCGTAGAGGTGAAGTGATCTGCCTAAAGCCACTAAGCTGATTAGCAGCGTAATTGAAACTCGTGGCTCTAAGACTCCTGACTTGTTTCTATCCATCAATTTCCCCGGAATTTCCTGAACTTCTGTTGGTGCCTCAGCTCCTGCACTCAGCTATCTGTATTCTCTGTGGATGACATCTTCATCTCCTTCCCTGGGGTTAGGGCCATCCAATGTTAACTTCACCTCAGCGTCTTCACTTAAGCCACTGCTGCCTTCTTATCTCAAAACCTCCCTCTTTTTTTCCCAGGTTGCACCTCTGTTCTATGCTGTTGACTCTCTCTCTACTTACAAGTATGAGATCTTACTATAGCAATTACTCCCCGTCCCTTATAACCTCCCTTACTCACTCCTACCCCATTTATCCACAAACATGCTTAAGTTAGCCCTCCCTTCCCCTAAAACCCTCCAAAGGCTTTCTCCCACTCCAGTATACCCTTGTGCTATACCAGTATCCTTCTTTCTAACATCAAAATTATCAAGAGTGGTCCCCATCATTTCTCATTCTATCCTAAGTCCACTGCACTCTAGCCTCAACTATTTCTACCCCGATTCTATTGAAACAATATTCTTAAAGGTCACTCCAGAGCTAGCTTCAAAGATATGCTCCTGTGTGGTCACACAGGGCTCCATACTCAGAAGCACTCCATACTCTGGGTTTAGTGCTCTGCAGTTGCCATCTTCAAATTATTAATAATTTTATCTTTGAAGCTGTGTTTGTAAGTAAAATCTTGGTAATGGACCATGCACAGGAAGCTTGGAACTTCAGCTCATGAATGCTCACACCTCCCACTGCCTCTCATTCTCTTTCAATCCACCATGTTCAAAACCACAATGAATCACTTATTGCCTACAGGATAATGTGTGCAGCCTCGCCAGCCTGACATTCAAGGCAAACTAGCCCCAATCAACTTTTCCAGTTTTATTTGCTCTTTATACCTTTCTATCCACACGTGCCCAAAAGCACCCACCACAGTGTTTGGCACATGGTAGATCCTAAATAAACAAGATCCTTTCTCCTCCTGCCACACCATACACATTTTCCCCTTTGCCTTACTTCATGCTTTTCCCTGGGGTTGGAATGCTCAAATTTTATATCTTCCTTTTATCTCTTTCACTTGAAGATTAAATTAAAGTCATCTCCACTGAGAAGTTTTTCTCTGAGGTTATGAAAAATAAATGTGTGTCCTATTTATAATATTTTTTCAAATTGCCTTATAGTATTTGGTTCTATAAATTATCTGTCTTCTTTTGTTTCCTTTCCCAGAACCTAATATTTTCACTCCTCACATGTCTCTATGTCTTTCGCTACCCTGAGCTCTGCTGCCAGGGAGGGAATCATCCTCTATGGACAAGCTCCTAAGGGGTGACTCTTCCTAGACCGTCAGCTCCTTGAGGACAGAGACTATGTCTTACTCGTCTTAGACTTTCTCCTGGAACCCGGAAAAGTGCCTGCAGACAGTATGAGCCTACCAAATTATGCAAATACCATCTGATACTCTATTTAGTAAATTGGGGTAGGCACAGAGATATTAATGGAGGAGCTCACTTAAGGAAAATTTATTTGTCCTTAACTCACCAAACTAGCATTTAGATCACCAGATGTGGTAGTTTAAAAAAAGCACTGTATGCTTCTCATTAGAAACAAAAATGGGAGATTATCTATTTGTAGGTTTGTAAACCCTGAGGGTTTATTTGCTAATGAAAAATAAAAAGGAACATTTTAAATTGGCGCCTTGAAATATATCTCCCTCCCACCTTTGAGAAAGAAACCAGCACCCATCAGCTGCATCACAGCACATTTGCATATATAATCATAAAAGATGGACCATCCTTATTCCTAAGGATAACACTCTCATCTGGGCTCTTGCTTCCATCTCATCTGTCTCCTTTAGAACCCAGTTTGATCATGTTCTCATCTTAAATCTTCTTCTTCATCTTAATCTTCATCTTAAGTCCCAGTGTGAATTGGTCAAGATTATGGTAGGCAACATGAATATCGCCTACAAAAGATATGGTCACCATGGTCGCCATGCAGTAGCATATAATTCCACAGCAAATAATGTCTCAGATTGCTAATGTGAAAAAGGGTATGATTATTTTGGAGAAGAGCAAATTTTCGTTTCTCAGAGCATAAAATGAGAAAATAAAACTTGAACTACATCAGTTAAAATAACAAGTGATGGATGAACTGATCAAAGTCCAAAAAGATATCAAATTAGACGTCAATCTAGAAAAGGGCAGAGTAAAAGAACTATATTCCTTGACCAAAAAGAAGCTGCTAGAAATGCAGACACAAATGGTGGCAGTGCATACCCAACAAGATCAGGCTCTCACCCAGACAGACAGGAAGACAGACGCTGAGGTTGCTGGCCTCAAAACCATACTTGTGTCACAGAAGCTTAATAATATTAAATATTTAGCAGGGTCTATATTTACATGCCTAACATCGGCTGTGGATATAAAAAAGTGTCTATTTTTAAAAAACAACCAAAATTTGCCTGTTGGTGAGTTTGGGATTAGCTAACAGAGCGACACGACCTAGCTGGTGATCAGAAAGCATGTGGACTTGTACCTTTGCCACTGCATTCTTTTAAGTAATGTTATAGACTGAATTGTGTCCCCACAAAATTCATATGCTGAACTTCTAATCCCCAATGTGTCTGTGTTTAGAGATAGGGCCTTTAAAGAGGTAATTAAGATTAAATGAGGTCATAAGGGAGGGGCCCTAATCCAACAGGATGAGTGTCCTTTTAAGAAGAGGAAGAGACACTAGAGAGGCGCATGTACAGAGAAAAGGCCACATGAGGACACAGAGAAGGCAGTCATCTGTAAGCCAAAGAGAGAGGCCTCAGGAGAAACCAAATCTGTTGATCTTAAGACTTCCAACCTCCAGAACTGTGAGGAAATAAATTTCTGTTGTTTCAGCCACCTAGTCTGCGGTGTTTTGTTGTGGTGGACTAGCAGACTAGTACAAATAATAATGATGACAAGGATTTGCCTGGGAATTTCCCTCAAATTATGGTTAGGGCATTCACAGGCAGTGAAAGTCACAATATTGGAAGGTTCCTAAACTTTTTTCCCATGGTTCTGCTTCCTTAACCTGGGTTAGCTGTTTCCTATCTGTGGGAAGCAGCCAACTGGATGGATTTCCTGTGCCATGGAAATCATTCCGTCTTAAGCATTACTTTGTCAATATGTTGCTGCAAAGAAAGATTATGAGCTCAAACTCAAGCTCTTGTCCTAATCTCGCAGCATTTCCATTCCAACAGCTTTCATCCTGAGCCTTAAAAAAGATTTCTAAAATGAGAAAAAAAAACAACTAAAAGCCTGCTACAGTTTCACAGTCTCCATGGAAATGCTAGAGATGGAAGCTATGTTGACTTCTTCACACATCTCTTGGACTATTTTGTTAATGCCTTTTATGTATGATTCTTGGCGGTTTACAAAACCCTTTCTCACTTATTATCTTGGTTAATCCCCACGGCAAACCCACGTGGGAGGTATTATTACCCACGTTTAGCATATTATTATGAAACTGAAGTTTGGAGAGTTAAGATGGCTTAACCAAGATTTACACAGTTTTGTAAGTGGCAGAATCAACATTTGAACTTTGATTTGCCTGGTGCCAAGGCTACTTTCTTCCCACTATACTCAAAAACAGTGTAGACTACAACATGGATCACTTTCCTGCCCCAGTACCCTGACTTGTCCCTTGAAAATTCACCTCGTGCACCATATTTCTGAGATGTCCTTTAGATTATTAGGGTGGAGCATAAGAGAAAGTGCCCCAGGTAAGGACTAAACAAACTTTGGTTCTGGTTCTAATGCTATCACTAAAATTGAGTGATCTTGGCTTATTCATGTAATTGGTCACTTTTTCCATAAGTAAAATGGAAATAATAATTCTTGTCCACTCCCTTCTTTCCTCAATCATCTCCACCATTACAACACAAGATGAAATGCATTAAGCTTCCTATAGCAGAGAATATTTTAAAGCTTTGCAAATGAATAGCTTACCACACATTCAAAGTATCATGATTATCAATGATTTGAAGACCTTTCCTATGAATTTGTTTTGATATGCTTACCCCTTCATAACTTTCCCCAAGAGATGCTGTAAGTCCCCCCAACCCGCCCCACCCCATGTGTGTTGTCACTCACCAGTGCATGCACACTGATTCTTCCTGAAAGCACACTGATGTTTTCAAGCACCTATGACTTAGACTAAGGGCTTTCTTTGGCCACAGAAGCATGTCCAGCCTGCAGACAGGGCAGGCTAGAGGAGGAAGAGGTGGGGTAGGGGGATTGGTTGATATCCATGTGTTCTACAACAAATCTCAGACGGCCTCAAGCATATTGATCACCAACTTCCCACAGCAGTAACCTGCTCATTAATGCACACTGAATTGGCCTGCTTCCTTCGCTTTTCCTTTCCCCACTCTCCCACCTGTACATCCAGAGATCCCCTCCTGAATAGACTATTGTGCACAAATCCTAGTCTCAGGGTCCACTTCTAGGAAAACACAAAGTAAGCGACACTCCAGCATAAGTAGTTAGTAAGGGGATTACCTGAGTGACAGACTCCACCCTCTGCCACCACTCCTTTTCTTTTCCTCACAGAGAGTGTGTTCTATGTCACCCTTCTTGTTTCCCATGTTTCCTCCTTTGCTAGAAGCTCTGGAAATTTCACTTTGCCCAGATCACACGTTCTCTTAAATATCCTGTAACTTTCTCCCCTTCCACTTTCCATCTCTTTCAACATTTTCAGATTATTTTAGGAAAATCTCTCTCCATCTAAGTTCCTCATTTTATTTTTGAGCCTCCGATATTTCTTATCTCATGTCTGAAAATGCAAGAGCCCCTGGAGAGGAAAGTCATATTTTCCAAGTGTTATTGGACATAATGAAAATCCACCCTCATTCTCCAAAGCACTGAAAAATGTCCCTAAGATCTCCTCTCAGAATCACTATAAATATCTTCTTTCTCTTACTCAAGCTCTTGTAAACCCATTTTCTTCAACTACCAACTTTCAGGATAAGTGGAAATCCAATTCTCTTATAATTTTCTGATTTATCTTTCTTTTTTTGTTTGCAAGTAGGACACTGAGGTTTTTTTAAACTATTTTTCACTACAAATACACAGCATTACAATAACATTAAAGATTTAATAGTTTTCTACGGAGGCACACTAGATAAAGCAGCATGTATAACATGATTTCCAACACATTTTTGTGTCTTAGAGGATAACAGCACTCACCCTCCTTTTTTTCCGCTTAGTGATATTGATATACATGACTCAACTTTACTAACGAATTAGACAGGAACATGAAGTTTGTTTTCTAAATATATGAGCTATCCACAGGATGCCTCAGACTTAAATTACAAAATGTTTCCTTGTAATTTTCCAGGAGGCAACAATGTCTCAAATCTATTCTGTAAGAAAGGAGACAGTTTTTGCAGGAGGTTCCTCCTCCTTGGTTCTGGTAAATGCATGGTGCCTAAATTAATTTCCTGTGGAAAGATAGCTCCTCATTCCATTTACGTTCATAGAGCAAGGATTCTTCTTTACTGTGCTCTAAAGTAAAAAGCATTGGGAAGTGGTCAGATAGTATTTATGTCTACTTGTTTTTCCTTGTGACATGTGATGTACATTCTGTGCCACGACTGACTTTATTTGCTCATTCATTTTTCATTCTTTCACAATATTTTAAGTTTGTAAAAGAGAGAATATGTCTGTTCTGCTCACTCAATTAACCGGTGACAGAATTCCAACTCATATCGGTTTAAGAAAAAAAAGAATTTATTTGCTCACATAACTTGCCAGTCTGGGGTTAAGATGCTAACACGGTAAGACTGAGTGGCTCATAAAAAAGAACACATCACCTTTTCATGACTCAGCTCTATTGTCCTCTGTATTGGCTTCTTTCTTGGGCAGGTTGCCCCTAAGTGATAATACATATACTTCTTAGCAGCAATGTTTTTAAAATTGTCCTTACAGCTAGAATCCTAACAAAATGAGAATAACTTGTTCCCAATAAATCTAGCAAAGGCTCTGGGGAGCAATCTGATTGGCTTTTCTAGGGTCACATGTCTACCCTTGATCCAATCACTTTGGTCCAGAAGACGAATGTACTGGTCAGCCTGAGATTTGAGTGCATCCCAGGAGTTATAGGTAAAGTCAGCCCCACTTAACTACATCGACCCAAAATGGGAGAGATATGGTTCCTTGTGGAGAAACTAGACTGAAAAAAAATAATGCTGAGAAATTTACTCCCATTCTATTTCACATCCCCAATTATGTTCAGTCATGTTATTTAACATAGCATATCAAAGTCCAAAGGCATTAAAATCCAACATCAAATTGTCTCACTTCCTCTAAGTTAAAGTTTAAAGGAAGTTAAATCCTCTTTGATTTCTTTGTTCATTCTCAGCTACAGGAGTTGTTTCATCAGCACCTTTGATCTGAGATATCTCTCACTGGAATGGGGAAGTTATGCAGGCAAAAACGTGGTTCCTAGAACACAGTACTTGCTGAGATTTTTTGATCTACAAAATAGCAAGGGAAGATGGGTTGCTGTCGCCAGAATGCCACTGAATCTATGTAATTGTCCAGAATCCTTGGTCTATGAAACTAAACTCAGTTAGGAGCTATCTTCCCACAGGAAACTGATTTCGGCACTGTGCATTTGATGTGGATCAAGGCTGCCCCAGGTAAAGAAGCCCAAGATGATGTGGCTTACATGCTGATCTATATGACCCAATGGATTTTATGGTGTGGATTAAGGCTGCCCCAGGGAGAGAAGCCCAGGGCATCCTCGCCTACATGCCGATCTATATGACCAGATTCATATCTAAAGTTATACGACCACGCAATAACCAGACCCCATCTGCACTGAAACCATTTAATGACTTTTTACATCATCTTTTCTTTTTCCAGTAAAAATAAGTCACGTACCCACGCCTTATAAATTTAGCCCTAACCCTCAACACATTGCAGCAGCAGCTCTGACTGCCCATGGGTCCTGTCCCCATGCAGCAGCAGCAGCAGCTCTGACTGCCCATGGGTCCTGTTCCCATGCAGCAGCGGCAGCAGCTCTTCACTGTCCATGGGTCCTGTCCCCATGCTATTCCACACTATTCTCTAAATAAAAGAGCGCTACTGCCAGACCTTGAGAGTCCAAGAAATCTTTCTTTCGACTCTTCAGCTCACAGACCCCGCATCACATTTACCATAACCAGGGAGGAAGAACCTCTTGCATAAACTGTCTTCTTTCTTACAGGATAGATTTGAGACATTGTTGCCTCCTGGAAAAGTTATATATTTGCAACAAGCACAAGCAAGCACCAGAACTTATCTGAGATTTCTTTCTTTCTCATCCAGTGACTCCCAATAGGTTTCCACTTGTACTTTGAGCTCTGGATATTCAGCACTTACATGCTGCCCTGACAGGGAGTTTTATCTAGTAACACAGCCCCGGCAGTATTTTGGAGGCAGGCAGTCGCTTTTTCAGTCCTGTATTTTAGTGGCTGCCACCATTGCCCTTATTAAGGACCTGCTTACCCCTAAGACCCTTCCCTTTAAAGAAAACTGTTACTTTTTCTCACCTTTATTTCAGCTGGAAGATCTCCCTTTTCAGATTACCAGACCGAAGCTGTTTTTCATACTTGTTAACGCTGTGCCCCTGGGGGCCCAGGGAAGACGGCAGCTCTGCCACATGTTCCTCACGACACCATCATTGCTGGTTTTCCTCTGCTTTAGAATTCTGTAGAGTTCTCAGACGTGTTCCCTTGGGGCACTGGAAATATCTACTTGCTTACCTTCTGTATTACCTTGAAACTCAGAAACATTTTAATAGTGCTTTCATTTTTGAACATATAGTTACATGAATTCAAGATTCATTACCCCCCTTATCAGTACTCAGATTTAAGAATTCACGTCGCCCACAGAGTCCTTGTGTTTTCAGGAACTTAGTTCTGCCTCTAATGTCAGGAATTGTCCAGTTTGGTTTAAGCCAAGCTGCACAATCCATTCCCTGGGCAAAAATCACTGGTGGGTATGTGACCTAAGCTCATCCAGTGAGGACGAATCTCAGGACTTTTGCTTGCGAAGCTAGAGAAAAATACTCTTTCTCCCTCTACTGGTCACGAAAAAGGGAGCATGTGGCTGGCAGCCTTCTGACAATCCTAGAAGTGCATGCTAGAACCTATTTAGAAAAATAATTGCTGTCTTTATGAAAATATCACCTTGGAGGACGCTACACTTATTCCAAAGAATAATTGGTCAAACTAATTGGGGGATTCCTCTTTGAGAATCTTCCCAGTCTACAGCAAATTCATATATATATATATATATATATATATACATACTCACTGGTAGAAAACCCCTGTCCTTAAAGGTAGTTTTATTTTCTAAAAGCTAGAAGTAACTCAGAACCAAGAGTAAGCAGCTAGGTGATCAGTTTGAATATTTCTGGGTTCTTTTCTTTTTTCATGAAGATTATCCCTGAGCTAACATCTGCTGCCAATCCCGCTCTTTTTTGCTGACAAGACTGGCCCTGAGCTAACATCCATGCCCATCTTCCTCTACTTTATATGTGGGACGCCTGCCACAGCAAGGCTGGTTAAGCAGTGGCATGTCTGCACCTAGGATCTGAACCAGCAAACCCTGGGCCACCAAAGCGGAAGGAGTGAACTTAACTGCTGCGCCACCTGGCAGGCCCACGAATATTTCTGTTTAAGGACAATGTTTTACTTGTGCGTGGTTTCCTTGCTGCTAAAACACTGATCATGAAGGCAGCATCTCTTTTTGAACAAATATAACCACTTACATTCATTGGGAGAGGGAAAACTCTTCGCTTAATTTCAGCTTAGTAAACTCTGGCTTTTGTCTGACCTTTTTAAATATTTAGGTTCTACTATAATTTCAAAACAGCTAGTCCTTAAAAAAAAAGTTTTAGTACCTGAACATTCTTTCTTAAGGGCTAAAACCCCAAGTTTACTTTGTCCTATTGCCAAGGCAACCATGAAGACTGCCATATTAACACCTGCATGTGACATCACAGAGTGAGGACACTGTAAAGAGGATGTTTAGAAGTTGAATGCATATTTTGCTTAGTCTGGTACTCTCAGCCAAGCAAACAGGACATGAGGCCAGACAGCTCCCTGTGTGGCCTCCCATACACATTTGGAATTCCTATTTTATAGAATTAACTGTTAACCACTTTCTTTTAACTCTCAAAATCCCTTGATCACCCATTCCAACAGAGGAGATAGATACAATAAAGCTTGACAAGAATCATTTAATCCATCACTTCTCCAAGAACTTCTGTTCCCATTCCAATCTAAAGACACCAAAGTTGGACCTATTTTTAAAAATTCCTCCAGTGAAGGAGTTTCCCTCAGTAATTTAGACTGTTTTTTGATTTTTCTGGGTTTGTCGGTGAGGAAGATTATCCTTGAACTAACATCTGTTGCCAATCTTCCTCTTTTTGCTTGAGGAAGATTGGCACTGAGCTAACATCTGTGTATCCTCCTCTAGTTTGTGTGTGGGATGCTGCCACAGCATGGCCTGATAAGCAGTACATAAGTCCACACCCGGGATCCAAACCCACTAACCCCGGGTCGCCAAAGTGGAGCACGCAAACTTAACCACTACGCCACTGGGTCTGCCCCTAAACTGTTTTTTTTTTTTTATAACAAATAATCATACAATTATTTTTAAGACCATGGTAAGTAAGATATAGCACCAATCTGAACACTACCTCTTTTGAGGAAGCATGACTCCTTCTGAAGCTTACTTGAGATAGGAGATGAGAAAGTCATATTCTTTAATAACCCGAGAAGCTTTTCTACAAATTTACTTATAATATCTTGCAGAGGAACAAATAAGTGGAGATTTTTCTTTGGGGCTTGGATTTCCTAATCCAAACTGGAAAATGATCAAATGATCTTTTATAGCATCTTTCTTCAGAGATGTTCTAAGAACAGCCATGAGACAATTGTGAAGTTTAGGTAGATGCATGTTTCATTTTTTAAAACAGCTTTATTGAGACATAATTGATATACAAGAAAACTAGACATATTTAATGTATATAATTTGATGAGTTTGGAGATACACAAACATATGCAAAAATGAACTTGCAAACGCCTCACGGAGATTCAGTTTTTCTCCTTATGTAAACAAAGTGAGAAAACAATTTTAAGAATCTTTGCCATCTTTCAAGATGATTCAATCATCTAAGTGCAAAAAATAAAACAAAAGGAATGTTATGGGCCCAAATTAAGCAGGAAGTTACTGGGGAATAGGAGTCCCTCTTTTTAATTTCTTTTGATTAAAAAAAGCGCTCATTGTATGAAAGTAACAAGACATATGATACAAATTTAATTACACATACTGCCTAGCAGAGAACATGGGAAGCAGAAAGTTTGTCTCCAAACATGACAATGAGTCATTAAAACCGAAAGCCATTTTATTTGTCAATGATGTCAGAATTTAAAGTTGTTCAGTTAAAATCTACTTCCTCTTGAAAAAGAGAAATATACGGAAGGGAGATGCAAAGAACTTAAGAGTAGGATCACGATTCCTAACAGCAAAATAAAGTCTGCAGAAGTGATTATGGGAAAATGAGTCACAGGGAAACGTGGAAAGCTTGAAAAGGGACAGTGATGAGGGCTAAAGGAGACAAGATATGAGCAGGGCCATCATAGGCATAAAAATGGAGAAGTCTGAGACAACCAGGGATGGAATCAATGTGTGCATGTGGAAAATACATCTGCAGAGGCACTAGACAACAGGACCCAGATCTAAATTCAAGTACCTAATTAAAAATAAAAAAAGACTAGAAATCTAAAACTTAAGTATACAAGCTTAGTCATGTAACATCTAGAAGTTCCCTTCTTTGTTCATCACCTTTACTTTCTCTACAAGCCTATTGAGCAGAAGGTCAGTAACAACAAGTGTACTCTTTCGTCTCTTGGTTTACATTTTAGAGGGGATCTGAAGAGGCTGTGGGTTCAGCTAAGATTACAATGGGAAGAGCTTATTGAAGCAGGGTAGACAATAGGTCTTGTCGTTCTGTTCCCTGAAGATGCCCTTCGACAACTGCGTCAGGCAGAAAGCACACACGAAGTGCTCAGGATGGAACTTGTGGCCCATGGCACTGATGCAGCGGCCAGTGATGGGCTGCCCACATCCATGGCAGAGGGTTCCTCGGCGGTGATGGTAATGGAGCTCACAGAAGGGACGTCCATCCAGCTCAAAAAAGGAGCCAGTAGAAAAGCTACTGAAGCAGTCCTGGAGGGACAGAAAGAAGAGAAAGGAAAGGAATGCAGATGTGAAGAAGTAAATCATCAGCAAAGTAAAGCTTTCAGCCTTGCAGTTCCTGCAAGTTACCTGCCAGTTGCAGGAACTCACTCGGGTCCTTGACAAATGGAGACCAGAATATTACCCACTTGCAAAACGGAGAAGCAAATGCCCACAATGGGTGCTGTGCTTTGTGTCTCCTTTAGGAAGCCCACATCAATCCTTCATCCTGAGCTGTGAACCCTCTGACCAGTTGCAGCTCTGCCTCTCCGAGAGGAGAACCCCTGACTTCTCCAATACCCGAAAGATAAATAAGTAAGTATACAGACCCCACAAACAAAGCACTCAGGATGCCAGACAGTGTCCATGGCTGAAAGATAGTTTTCCAACACTGGGCGGTTGCAGCCACCACACTTGGGTGAGAACATGGCTAAGAAATCCTTTCGGCAATATGGCTTCTTGTCCTTCTCATGAAAGCCTGGAGAGACAAAAGCAAGGATTCACTGTTGCAGTATGAGACTTTAAGCCAAAGTGAAGGCTGAGATGAGGCCAATAATTTAAACTCTTCCAACCTCAGGGTCCTCATATTCAAAATAGATACCTACCCCTAAGAGTTGTTTTAAGGAATATATGAGATAATGCATGTAAAGTGTTTTAGCATTGTGCCTGGTTCATAGTGAGCATTTAATAAGTGTTAAGATCTATTCCCCCTTGATGCATCTGTACTAAGCATTCTCTTGGCCTGCAGACTTCTGCCCCAGGTCTCGATAGGGCTAGTCTCATCTTGTGATTCAGAAATCAGCTCAAGGGGCTGGCCCCGTGGCCGAGTGGTTAAGTTCACGCGCTCCGCTGCAGGCGGCCCAGTGTTTCGTCGGTTCGAATCCTGGGCGTGGACATGGCACTGCTCGTCAGACCACGCTGAGGCAGCGTCCCACATGACTCAACTAGAGGAACCCACAACGAAGAATACACAACTATGTACCGGGGGGCTTTGGGGAGAAAAAGGAAAAAATAAAATCTTTAAAAAAAAAAATCTGAAAAAAAAAAAAAAAGAAATCAGCTCAAATATCATCTTATCAGAGAGGCATCTGTTCAGCCCGAATCTATCACTTCATTTTTTTAACTGTCTTTATAGCATTTACCATTATCTGAAATCATCTTTGTGGTCTGTCTTCCCTCACTGGAACATTAGCTTTGAAAGAAACTAGATGTTGTTTGTCTTGTCACATTATATCTCTACTATCTGAAACAGCACCTGGACAAAAGTGCCTAATACTTAGAAATAAAACACTGTTAAATAATAATTTCCAAATGGATGCAAGATCTATACATAATAATTCAAATCATACAAATACTTGAATTAAAAATGGATGGATTCCTCTTTAAGCAGGGAATAAGAAAACTGTCATTAAAATGGCTCAAATTTCAAAAGCAAGTTAAAGATTAATAAATTTAGCCACATTAAAAATATATATGAATGACTTACGGATGACCAAAAAACAACATAAGCAAAGCCAAGATAAAGGGAAAACTGAGGAAAATAATTGCTAATTACACCTCAGGAAAAGTATAGCAAATACAAAGGGTTCTGAAATGTATATATGGTTTCAATCATTGTTTTATAAACTAAGGAAACAACAAACAATCTCTAAAACACTGAAAGAAGAAATACTTTTAGTGATAATATGTTCAACATTATGAGTAAGCCATGAAACTCAAAAGAAATCTATGGAGTTCTAATTTTTGCTAATTAGTAGTTTAATTTCTAATTGTAGCTAAATAGTAAAAACAGCGTTAAATAAATATAGCCAATGCTGGAAAATACAGAGTGATTTATATATTTATATATTCCTGGTGATAAAGTTGAATGCTATTATTCTATTGGAAAGTCATTTGATAATGTGTATTCAAGAATTTTAAAAAAAGATATAGATATCTGAATCCCAGGAAGTAATCCACACAAATAATTCAAATAAGAAAAAGTGATGTTTACAGACATTCATTGTAGCACTACTAAAACTCCAGAAGTAATCTAAATATACTATTCTGAACGCATTTCAGTTGTTTCCAATATTTGTAACTATAAATAATTCAATGAACATCTTCAGGCACATAATCTTTTATAATCTGCATAAAATCCTAATTGAATAATGTATATTATTAAAATTATTATCATAAAATTATGAGACAACATGGAGAAATGTTTAGGTGAAATAAAAGGAATTTTAGGTATACTATAACTTACACATGCATAAATATTAATAAACGTAGAAAACATTGGTAGAGAAATTTTTTTATGTTGCATTAGTTAAACAGGGTGATGGGTTATAAATGAAAATTTCTGCATTGTCTTTTTATTGTCTTTACATTAAAAGAAGGAAAACACAATAAACTAATTCATCTTCAAGCACTTATTCAGTGACATATTCCCTCTGCTTTGAAAATCACTTCCTCATGCTACCCAGATGGTTTGGTCCTTCACTTAACGCAGGGGTCTGCTTAAGAGAGCAACTGCCCCAACCATTCTATTTCAAATAGCACCCTATCACTCTCTCTCTCTCTCTCTCTCACCTAACATATAAAGTCAGTTAGTTATTTAGTTGGCTGGTTTGATTATTGCCTGTCTTCCTCACTAGAACATATATACCATGAGGGGGGAACTTCGTTTTTTGTCACTGCAGCCTCAGTACCTAGAATAGTACCTGACACATACATAGGATTTGCTCAACAAATATTTATTGAATGAACAGACATGGAAACAATATTACAATAGCAAAACTGAGACCATCAGCTCCAGAATACGTTGCTGTTTAGAGTCTCACTCCAGGATTAACTAGAACACGTATAAACAAGTGAACTTTTCTGTAAAGAACGCTCCTTGACATTTACTTGGAGAGCCTACCTAAGATGATTATTAGCAATCCCATTTCTGTTATCACCTGCTTTGTACTGGTTCCAACTGAGAGTTTTACCTACAGTACTAAATTTAAATTAGATTCTTTACAGCAACCCTCCCAAAAGGAAATCTAAGAGAAATTACATGTAACCAACTAGTCAGTGGAGGAGCTGAGATTCAAATCTAAGCCTACCTTCAAAGCCTAACTTGGATGTCACACCCCTAACTTAAATGCATCCTGCCCTTGACCTCTTTGTGGGAACTGAACTCAGTATCAGCGAGTCCAAATATCATAAGCCAACAATTTTGGAATGAGAGCTCTACCTGTGTGCCACTAAAATAGCATGGAAGCAAAGCATGCACAGTAGATTGGAAAGCAGCCCAGGAAGAACGTTATTTCTAGAAATACTCTTTGATCGTAGCAGCCAGATTTTAAAAAGGTAATAGGAGCAGCCAGGCATTGGGACCTAAATTATGCAGCCATAGTTCCTCTGCTATCGCTGGTCACTTTTTGATATGCTTTGCCTTGTTCAACTATGCTGTTCTTGAAAAGGAGACAATTTAACAGACTTCTGAGGCCTATTGATCTAAGAATTTAAACTAATAATTTATAAACTGTCTTATATTGTTCTTCTATACCCCTGAGACACAGTAGAGCTCACTTTCTTCACCTTGTCAAAGAATGTCTAGAGTCTGATCAAATGTAACTGAATGTAGGAAGGCCTACGATTTAAGAAAAATAAACCAACACCCACAACCATCTTTCTTGCTGTTGGGCAGCACAGTCTTTCTCTAACTTTAGCATGGATCCATCACCTGGAGAGCTTGTCAATATGCAAATTTCTGGGTCCTATCCTCAGAGTTTCTGATTCAGTAGGTCTGGGATGGGGCCAAAGAATTTGCATTTCTGAGGAGTCCCCAAGTGATGCTGATGCTTCGTAAAATAAATGAAATAAAACTGAGCTTGCCTATAAGTTAAGTGTTACTTGAGAAAATTATAAGACATGCCAGCTGACCCAGGAATGACCCTCATCTAGGCATTTGCAGGGTAGCTGATCTCAAGAATGAGACAGCAGGGAAGTAACAGCCTCTGTTTCAACTCAGGTGAGTCCTGGGAGAGAAATTAAAAGCAATCAGCCAAACTTGCTGTGATACCCTTGCATTCAGTAATCCAATAAATTGAGAAAGTTTCAGCACTTACTTTCCTAGAGGCTCTCTGGGGCCAATTACCTCTGGAGGATGGATGAGAGATACTAACAATTAAAAGTGTCACAGGGAGAGGGAAAGCATTTACACTCTTGTGAGGCTCTTAACCACAGGGGGAATTAGGGAGCACCTGCATGGCCTGGATAATGAACAATTAAAAAGAAAGACGTAGGCACCGAGGACCTGGTCCCTATGGGAGGATGCTAAGGCCTGATGTGCTTAGAAACTTGAGCCTCAAAGAATAATTTTCTGAACTGAAACAAAAATGCAGGTGAATTTAATTTCCCAGGAGGCTCAGGGGCTAAGCTGTCATTATAGAAACTTTGTGTGTAGCTATGTGACATAGGGTAAGGCAGGATGCCACCTAATTAATGGACTAACCATATAGTAGGAGACCCATTTACAGAAAGTGAAGGATAAAAGCAAAATTACAGCTAAAGAGGAGCTTCTGATTAATAAATGGCCTTTTTTGTCAGTTGTCTCAAAAAATATGTCTTATGTGTGGCTTCTATCTATGTAAAGTCATAAATGACCCAATCAGCCTTGTCTGTTTAGAAGGGGCCTAAGTCAAGAACAGTGAAAACGAGGTATCTTCATGGTGCTTTCTGGTCATCTTACAGATAGGATAATTTTTCTTTTGTATATAATTAAATTTCTGTTTGAAATATGTCTATATTCTGTCGTTCTGCTCTCACGCAACTTCTACATCATAATCACCCACAGGCACTGTTCGCTTGCTGACTGTTCTACTCAAGTCACTCTCAGGCTTCTGAGGCTACCGATACAATATAAACTTAACCATGACACACTTTAATATGCTTTCGATCAAATCACAATGAAAAATGTGGCTTAACTAAAGTGCAATCTAGAAATGAAAGACCTAATGAGTTGTGAAAAGCACTGAGCAAGCTTCAGTGAATAAGTAAATTACTACAAAGCGCTGTATTAGTGGATTCTATCAGTGCTGCTCGATCTAGTTCTATCTTCAAATAAAATGTATCAGACTGGTGCTAAGAAAGCGAAAAGATCCAGTAGCAGAAGAAGAATCGAGTCTCCATCAAAGGACAGTTTTGATGTAGAAAAAACAGGGAACCTGCAGAAATAAGACCCAAGTTTAAATTTCAAATCTCTTTGACTTTCTAGTTGTATGACTGTAAGAAAATCACTTTACCTCTGAGGTTCAGTGTTTTCATCTGCAACTAGGTAAGATATGGAATAAAATAACTCTCTAAAGGTTGTGGTGGGGATTAAATGAACAAGAGTTAGAAATATACATAATAAAATGCCTGATATTTAGGAGAGTTTCCATGTTGGTGAGGGACTCAACATGTGGAATTTTCTTCACTCACTCTTGAAACATTACTAACATGACAGATAAAGAATTATTTAAAACAGAAAAACCCATAAGGAAAAAGAGAAAAGAAAAAGAGATGCTACAAATGAGATACCAATAAAATTTTCCAAAATTTAAAGGAAGCATGAGTGACAACCAGCTTGGCAAAAACAAGGAAACTAAAACCTACATCTCTACAGAGGGGAGGTGCCAATAAAATTCAAGCCATCTGGAGCTCATAACATCAGAGGGGTTCAGGAACTGCACGCGTAAAATAGTCATCGAGGCTGGAAATAGGATTGGTTGGTTGCAAGTCTGAAGAGCTGTTAGGAGATCAGATCCCCCACCCTACCATAAGATACAGTGATTAATTCTGGAAATGTCAAGTCAGAGAATCTCAGTGATCAGGGTACTGGGCACCATAAGGAAAGAAGTCAAGCTTTCTACTGAAAAATGGGCATTAAATAACAGTTGATGTGATAAATGGTGAAAACCCCATCTTCCAATCTCTTTTTTTAATTCTCATAATGCTGTTGGAGAGAACATCTCTTCAGTAGAATTGATTCAAGATAACTAAAATATTAATATTCAGGGGCCCTCCAGCAAAATGGCCAGAGTATCCTATCTGAGTACCATACAGTTGAGTCCACCAGTCAACAAGTTCTGCCTATATCCACAGAGCTTCAAATTAGCATTTTAGTGTCTCATTCTCAAATAGGAAATGGACAACCAAAGACCAGCAGCATTGGGCAAAGACAAATATAACAAGATGTAAGGAATCAAGATGGAATAGATATCAAATTCCAAATTGAGCTGCAAGACATCCTTCAAAGTAGCCATGAACTGTTTTCACAACTCTTGAACTCTTCACTCACGCTGAGGATACAAACAGATAAAGAGGAAGGGAAATTGAGAGAGGGATTTCTTTGGAGAAAACTGTGCTATGGGTGTTCGAACACCACCTCCAAAAGGGATGAGGTATGATTCCTGCTAACCTCAGGCCAAGAGAGGAATTTCAATGGGACTACTCAGAGAGCTAGATATGTGTCCCCTGCCATTAGTGAGATATGGTTGATGGTATTTGACTCATCCTTGGAAAAAGTCCACAGGAGACGGCATCCTTTATACAGATGTACCTGAAAATCAACTTCAGTCCCACTGAGTGCAAGGAAGGTGCAAGTTTCCCATGGTCCGTATATGAAAATGTGAGTAAAAGAGATGATCCAGAATAATTATAATCATTTCTAAGAGATCACCAGGAGGAACAATGTAAACCCTGCAAAAAAGAACCTGTGTGAAATGGATCCTCAAAGAAATGTGCCACGGGGAAACAACCAGCCAAGGCATGTGAAAAGCAATCAAGAGTTTACAACTGGACCTATATTGAACCCATAAAAGCATCCAAGAAGAAAAAAAAGTCAGAGTTAAACATCTGCCAGGCCCAGAGAGTATAAAGCAAATTTATAACAGCAGAGACAAGAGACAAGTTAGAACTTTTGTGCCCTCCAGTCTCATCTCCTTCCATACCTGTTTCAATTCTGGAGGGATCAGATATCAGGATTAGCAATAGGAGTGAGGGTGGTGGATGCCAAAGGCAGGAAAGGACAGATAAAAGGCCATAAACCCCTGCCCTGGTCTCCTGCAGCTTAAAGGACCTATCAGGGGAGAGAGTAGCTGACTCTAAATAAGTTGGAAGCTTTAGCTATTACACAGACTGAATTACCTAAGGACTTAGTTTTGTGTTTTGTGTCTTAAACTGACTTTCTGTTTAGAATTATTTATTAAGAGTAATCAGAAAAGACACAGGACTGTCCAAATTTTTATTTAGGAGAGAGGAGCAAACATTCCCCACTGAGTGAATTCTAAAAGGACAGGAAAAGACAAAATAAAGAAGTTTTCTGATTCCATGTATGAGTCATATCTGTTCAAAAGAAACATAAGTAGTAGAAAAAAATCAAGACAATTCAGAAAACAGAAGAAAAAAAACTTGCAAAGAGGGAAAAACAGGTCACATTGAAAGGATCACGAATAAGAACAAAATAACAAAAAATTCTCAACTATGGAAGCTGGAAGACAATGAAGCAATGTCTTCAAAATTATGAGGGAAAATAGCTTCCACCTCGAACTCTATGCCCAGGAAACTTAAAGTAGACAACAGAATAAAAATATTTTCAGAGATTCAAGGTCTCAAAAATTTTACCTCCTATCCTACTCTTGGGAGCTACACTTGAGGATGTGCTCCACCAAAATATAGACAGTAACATTTATTAAGAGACATGAGATCCAAGAAACAAAGGATCCAGAGAAGAAAGTAGTAAAAGGAATTCCCAAGATAACGGTCCAGAATACCACTTGTCAGCAAGCCTGAGGAGGAACCATTTCAGACTGGAGCAAGGAGGATGGAAGTCTCCAAGAAAAAACAAATGGAAATGACATGTTACCAGATATAGTAGATCATTTTGAGAAGGATTTCACAGCTCTGTCAGATAAATTATAGATAAGAACAACAAACATTAAGCTAATGAAAAAGAAATCCAAATATTAACTTTAGGAAAAAATTAATTTATATAAAAATGATACCAAGAAAATAATATTAATTATTACTATGTCTCCATGTGCTGGGCACCATCCTAAACACTATAATGGTATTGTAATCTTAAAATCCTCAAAATGACCCTATGAGGTAAGCATTATTATTAGGTCCATTTTACTGATGAGAAAAGTGAGGTACAGAGAGGTTAAATGACTTGAGCAACATCATATGACTAATAAATACCACAGTCCAGATTTGAAGTCGGCAATCTAACTTTAAAATCTCTGCTCTACGGTAATCACAGTTTGCTACATGGCTCAATTATAAGCAGTATTTCCATAGTTGTCAACATGTACACACTGAATCTGACCTGTAATTATAACCTAATTATATATTGAGAGAATGGGGGAGAGAAAATATGTTGGGGGTAAGATGGGGTAGTAACAACATTTCTAAATTCTCATCTTCCCTGATAGATTAACATAATGGTTAAAACTAGAAAAAAAATCTATAGTAATATATTATTTAAAACACAAAGTAAATAACAGAAAAAAGTTAAAAAAAATTGGAAAGGAGAACTAGATTTGAGGGTAGAGAAAGGAAAAGCTAATCTTTTTCGATATTACCCTTGAAGTAATATTTGATTTTTAAACTATGTATTCATATTTCTTTGATTTAAAAAACTAATTTAGAAAAAATTTATAAATGTTGGGAAAAGGTAGGGAGGGATGGCATCTAGTACTGAAATGGGCACTTGGATGGTAGGGGCAGGACTCAAGGCCACCATGGCAGGTCAAGGAAAAGCTCTGCTGGTATTCTTGTAACTGTTCCGGGTGTACCTTCTGCACCAAACACCTCTCCACAATGAAAGCAAAAGAAGTGCTCTGGGTGCCAGGTTTGGTCCATTGCTGTCAGCACTTTCTGGAAAAGGAACACACAGAGAGATGTTAGAAGGCAGCAGAGTTGTAAACACTATCCCGGTTCTAGGTTCTAAATGAGTGATTAAATACTACATGAAAGCAGGGGTAAGGGGGATTTACTCACATCCTGGATGGGAGCAGCACAGTAGGCACAGCGTGGAGAAAAAAGATGGTGGTAGTCCTTGCAGCAGTAGGCCAAGCCATTCCGCTCAAAGAAGAGGCTAGAGCCAATCTCTTCTTTGCAGTGAGTGCAGACGAAGTGCTCTGGATGCCATGCTTGCCCTAGAGCGTAGATCACCTGGAGGACAAAATAAGACCTAGCATGGGAACCCAGTTGAGTGCTCTAGGGCCTTGAGCTTACACAACTCTGAAAGGCACTCTTCACAAGCATTCCTTGTCAACGACACCCCTGGAGTCATACAACGCTGAGGCCTAGGCTGAGGTTCTACCTATGCGACTGTTGTCTATGCTTTATGGATAGTAAAAGAGTGCCCAGTTTCCTGAGTGATCATGCTGATAGAGGCCTGTAAATGTTTGTTACCACTACACTGCCCCAGAGGGTAGGAGAAACAAAACAGAGCACAGTAGTGACCAACAAGACATACTATGGCCTTGGCATGGAAGGGATCCCTGGAAGAGGAAAAGGCCAAATGACAGTTTTCATTCCTCAGGTCTGAACACGTCATTTCATGCCCCATGCATGAATCAAAGCCCTTCATTATGGTTTCTGGTGAAGGGTGATGTGGAGCAGGAGTCTGTAGCTGTGATTTGGAGCTGAGTGCAGCTGAATTGTAATCAATTAATTTAGACTGAGACTGTCAGAACAGAGGAAGCAGTGAGAAGTTCCTTTCAGTAAAGGCAGTACAGAAAAATGCTTAAGAACTCAAATTTGAGAATCAGACTCTCCTGGGTTCAAATCTTACCTCTACCTCTTACTAGACCTTGGACATGTCAGTTAACATCCCTGAGCCCTCAGTTTCTTCATCTTTACAACGGGAACGGTAATAGAGTCTTCCTTAAAGGGCTAATGTGACTATTAAATGAGGGAATTCTTATAAAGCACTTAGCTCAGCGCCTGGAGCACTGTAAGGGATCAGTTATTATTAACTATTACTAAAACGTCTTAGAATGTAAGGAGCTAAAGCAATCTTTGGTGAGACGGAGACAGACATATACACAGACAGACGGCTGTAGGACGAACATTGTGGCCTATCCCACCTTTCCAGCAATCGGTTTCTGACAGGAAGCACAGTGGCCCTTGGGCACTGTGGCAATTCCAAGGTCCTGCAAATCCTGCTCCAAACCCCCCAGCATGGAGTCTAGGGAGGCCTTGTCGTCCCGTTTGTCTGGCAAGTGTTTCTTGCTGACATCTGGTTTCACTGCAGCCTGGTACCAAGGGAAGAACCATGAAGAGAATCAGTTTCATGTACATTTACCCTCGTTGGCATCTTCTGCATGATCCTGTAAGTTCATCTCTACTGACTGATCCTTTAGTCTTTCCCTAACCTTTGTTCAAGACATGGTAGAATCCAACATTGTAACACCACTAAAAATGTTTTCATCCTCCTTTCATTCTAAGTTCCTCAGGCCAAATAAAATCTGATTAATCTTCCTCCATTTATAAATCTTTTCTGACCATAGGAAATGGAGTGTCTGAAGACGATACCTTTTCTTGTTCTTATGACAACCATCGGTCAACAATTAATCATATCTTCTTTTCATTCATTTATTCTGCAATGTTTATTGAGCAATTAGTTTGTGCCAATAACTACTCCAGACTTTTGGTAGAGAGCAGTGCACAAGGCCTACTGAGTGCCGCCCTCGTGGAGTTTACTTTCTCTGGGTGATAGATAATAAACAATTTAACAAGTAAATATATGACGTAATGTCAGGTATAGATAAGATATAAGTTATATACGGAGGTGGAAGTGACAGAGGGTGGGATGGTGAGAAAGAATTGACTTAGATGTGGGAAATATCAGAGAAGGCCCTCTAAGGAGGTGATACTTGTGCAGATATTTGCGTGATGTGCTTAGGGACCCAGAAATATTGATGTTTGTAGGAAAAGCATTCCAGAAGGAAAGAAGGCCCGGTGCAAGGAAACAGTTTGATATATTAGAAGAAAAGTAAAATGGGTCAGTGGAGCTAGAGCAGGGGGAGTGAGATTGAGCATGTATGAGAAGAGATGGAGAGAGAGGCAAAGATGGCATCAGGCCTTCACAATAAACTCGGGTTTTATTCCAAGGGTGATGGAGCCATTGGAGGATTTCAAGCATGAAAGTGAAAGAATCTGATTTACAAGATCCCTGTGGTAGCTGAGTGAGGAATTAAGTGCAGATAAGCAAGAGTAGAATTAGCGGTACTAGTCAGGAGGGAGACTATTACAACAATTCAAACCAGAAGTGATGACTTGGACCAGTGTTAGGGGAGAAGGTGGTGAGAAGTTGTCAGGTAAGACTTGCTGGTGGATTGGATTTATTAAAGCAAAACTCTAAAAGAGTTATTATAAACCATTCAAAGACAGAGCCTCAAATTACAAAAAAGATACCCAGCTTGTCCTTCATCACTTCGTGTCCTGCTTCCATCTCTCTCAACTCCCTTCCAACTGGGCCACTGCTACCATCTCCCTAATACTTCCTGATCAGAAAACTACAATGGCTGTCCACAACCTCCAGCATCAAATCTGTACTCATCAGACAGGCGTTCAAAGTCTCCCACCCTCTGTCTTCACTTTGCCTTTCCAATCTCCTCTTTCATTACTCAGTCAAAAGCCTCCATTGTTCAAGGCCAGCCAGGCTCCCTGCAGTCTCCCGAATGTGATCTGTTACTGTCTGCCTTCAGGCCTCTATATCCTATTTTTACTGCCAGGAATAACCTCACATTATCTCACTAATCAGAAATGCTCATTTCCCTTCAAGAAACTTTTATCATCTGACAGATTTCCTTCCTTTTCTATTATATAATGTTACCTAATGTGGAAGACATTAGTGTTCAGAAGGTTAATGTCTCAAAGGCCTAAAAGGACAACCAATATTAAGTAAGTAATAACACAATTTTATATATATATAAATCTATGTCTGTATTTACATCTGTAACTATTTGCTTGTATATTTCAGAATACTTCTAAACGGCTATGTAAGAAATACTGACAACCTCCAGGGGGCAGCACCGATGGCCGGGAAGAGAGCTGATAGAGAAACAGCTCACTGTAAACTTTTGTACTTTTGGTTTTTGCACAATGTGAATGCATGGCCTATTCAAAAAATAAACAGAATATCCTTTAAATGTAAATAAACCAAAGCATGTTAAATCAATTAGAAAACACAACACAATTAAAACTCCTAATGTAGATTTTTTCCTAGTCGTTTCTGATATACAGCACCATGAGGAATGCACTCAGCTTTACTGTAAACATGAAAGAAAATTTGTTTCTGACATTTATTCATTTGTCCCTCTAATAAGTATGTATTACTCACAATGTGTCAGGAACTGTGCTGGGAGTCCAAAGGTGACCCACAAAGATAAGGTTCCTGTCTCCCCCAATCATACACATTTTTTTGCTTTTTTTTTAGGAAGATTAGCCCTGAGCTAACATCTGCTGCCAATTCTCCTCTTTTTGCTGAGGAAGACTGGCCCTGAGTTAACATCCACGCCCATCTTCCTCTACTTTATACGTGGGATGCCTGCCACAGCATGGCTTGCCAAGCGGTGCCACGTCGGCACCCCGGATCCAAACCGGCAAACCCCGGACCACTGAAGCAGAGCATACACACTTAACCGCTGTGCCACCAGGTCAGTCCCCATACACATTTTTATATACTGCCTTGAAATTACTTCATCGTCACTCACACATACATATCAAATCCCCCAAACAATTTAAAATGGTTGGACTCCCTACCTTAAGAATTCTAGATTATATTTCCCTTAATACATTTTTAAGCCAACTTCTCTGATTTTCCTTCCCTGCCAGGCCATGCGAGCTCAACACTCATGCTCTGGAGGCTAGAACAAGGAGGCAGGTTATATTGCAACATGGGGCTTAGGAATCCTCATCCGTCCTACTTTCAATGCCACACTTTGATCTCTCATGCTCTGTCCCAGCTTGCCCACAGGTCTCCTCCATCCTGCTCAGGCAGGTCTCTTTAACAGTCCTGCTACACTTCATCCAGCCTTAGATGCTGATGCTCTCAGGGCTCACTTCAACTAAAAGGACCTCCTCTCTCATCTCTTTGCATCCAAACGCTTTCCATTCTCCAGAGTTACCATCCCACATCCCATCCCCACCTCTGACAAAATCTCCTTGACCTCTCTACATTCTTAATGTTTGCTCCACATATTTTTTGAAAAACCACCTGTCTTTTATTCTGTAAATGTTACAGAGACTTATGCTTCATTTTACCAAGCACACTCCAAGCTCCTTCAGATCAGAGGCTGTATCATACTATCTTTTGCGTCCAGATAATACATAGCACAAATTTGAGTTCATCTGTTGAATTAAATTTAGTCCGGGAAAATGAATGACAACTTAGAAGAATTCCTAAAGGGGGAAGGCAGAGCTGAGTTCCACAGAGATAAATGCTGGAAGCTTCACCACAGGGACTGTGCTCACCTTAGCCTGCATCTCACACAGGTGGGCCATGAGCTCATCCAACTGAGCAGCTGCTGAGGTTTTAGGAGGTGGTGGTGATTCCTTTGGCTCTTGGACCTCACTATGGAGAGAAATCAAAAAAAATCATTCTAACACATCAAAACTCAAATAAATGTTAAGCCATACATAAAATACCAGAAAATGCAGCTTTAGCTATTAACCCCTTAAATGTGAGTAAAACTAGAGACAGCAAGTACGTATTTTAAAAAATAGGTACTAGACGAAAACTCTGAATAAGGTTTCCCTGCCTTTTGTCTCCAAGTCTCCAACTGGTCGTCTCAAAAACTGACTATTGTTCTCAAGTGCATGAAGGAAAGTGGTGGACATGTAGGTGGGCAGCCATTCTCTCCCAACAACCAGATGCAAAGCAGCCTCTGAAAACAGCTTTAAGGCCATGGTTCAATGTGTATTATTTTAATAGCATTCTTTTATTAAATTATAAAGTATTATATCTTCTCTCAGTAATTGTCAGGCAAAAGACAAAAAATAAATAAGAATATAGAAGAGGCCTCAACAAACTAAGGCCCATGGGCCAAATTTGGCCATGCCCATGCATTTACACACTGTGTACACCTGTTTTCCTACAGAGTTGGATAGTTGTGACAAACACCTTATGGTTCACAAAGCCTAAAATATTTACTATCTGCCCTTTACAGGAAAAGTCTGCAGCGCCCTGATAGAGTTTAGATAATCTATACGATGCTGGTTTCATATCCATATAATTGTGAATAAATTATTGATCAATAAAATTTTGGACCCAAGAAATAAAATTCAGATTCTTCAAATACTTGCACAATCATTAGCAAAATTAACCATGTATAAGGACATAAAATAAAGCTCAATAAATTCTAAGTCAACCATACAGAACATATTCTTAGATTGCAGTGACTGAAAGTACAAATTAACTGTTAAAAAAAAACTATCCACTTAAGGAAAAATAAAATACTTCTAATTAATTCTTGGGATGAAGAAAAAAATAAACAGAATTTTAAAACTACTTAGAAATAGTAATGAGATCATGCACACACATACACATATGCTTCTTCGAGTTGAAAGCAAAATGTTACTGAAAGGAAAATAAACAGACTTAAGTGCAATATTGAAAAATAAGAAAGCTCAGAAACAACTAAACAAAATATCCAACTTAAGAGTCCAAAAATAAACAAAGACTAAAATAATTAAACAGAAGGCATAAAAGCATAGATTAATGAAACAGAAAACAAAAAAAACCTGATAGTTTTTTAGAAGCATTATATAAATTTTCAAGTACATAGAAAAATATGGAAAATCACCCAATAAGTTCTAGGAATATTGCAGAAACTTGATACTAAAACCAGACAAGGAGAGAACTGTTTGTGTGTGTTTGTGTGTGTGTGTGTGTGTGTGTGTGTGTGTGTCTGTGAGAGACAGAGACAGAGGGCGAAAGAGAGAGAAGCTTAAATTAAAATAGTAGAAACGTGTTTAAAAATCATCATGGCTAGGCAGTGTCTACACCAGTCATCCAAGGATGGTTCAACTTTATGAAAAGGATTTATATAATTCATTATACTAACAAATAAGTGAAAGATTTTATAAACATATTGATAGATGCTGAAAAGCAGTTGAAAATAAATTCAACCATGTTCCTCTTGTTGAAGATTGAGGAAAAGAACAAAAATTCCATAACCTGATAAAATATGTCTATAAAAAATTTATAACAAGCCTCATATTTAAGAGTCAAATAATAAACACATTTCTAATTGAGAAGAGGACAAGGATTCTACTATCATTGCTGGTCTTCAATACTATTCCAGAATGCATTATCAAATTCATTTAAAAGTAACAATAAGATTTATACATTTCAAAGAAAAAACTAAAGCACTTTCCCTCCTACTTCCTTTTAAATAGACGGTATGATCATTTACCTAGAAAATATAAGATAAATGATTGAACTATTAGAATGAAGAGAAAATACCAGGATGGTTACCAGACACAAGAATAAAATGAAATAATTGGTGTCTTTCTTATAAACCAGCAGTAACCAATCTGAAAATCCAATTGGAAAAAAAGAACGTGTTCACAATACCAACAAAACAATTTTAAAATATTAGAGAATAAATCTAGCCAGAAAAGTGCAAGACTTCTATGAAGAAAAGCCACTGGCAGAAGTAAAAGAAGACCCACATAAATGAAGACACATAATACAATGTTAGTTTCACCCAATTAAACTATAAATTCAATGGAATTCATATAAAAATCCTAATAGAATTATTCAAGTTAATTAATAAGCTAATGGTAAAATTCAAGCTCTAGAACACGAAAGAAAATTTTGAAGAAAAAAAGATGAAGAGGTAAGACTTCTCTCAATAGATATGCTCTCCTATAAAATGACAATAAGTAAATTTGAGTGATGTTGTTAAAGAAACAGACAAATATATCAAAGGAGTAGAACAGAGAACCCAGAAACACTCCTGTACCTATGAGAACTTTGCATACAGTAAATGTGGCATTTCAAATAATCAGAAACAGACTATTCAACTCAAAATGTGTGGCAGTCTATTTGGAACGCAATAAATTTAGATCTGTAACACAATACAAACAAATAAGTTTTAAGTGAATTAAAGATACAAATATTTTTAAACATAAAAATTCTAGAAGGAAATGGAAGACATTTTTTATAATTTGGGGTGATGAAGACCTTCCTAAGAAAGGCATACAACTCTAAAGTGAAGTCAAAAAAGAAAAAATGTCAATAGAGATAATTTCAAAAACAATTTAAACATAAATAAAAGAACATAAATAATATTCAAATATTAGGACATCTATAAATCAATAATAAAAAGACAACCCAACAGAAACCTGAGCTAAGGAGTTTTTTTAAAAAAGCAGTTTTCAGAAAAAGAAATTTGAATGTTTATTACTACATAAAAACATGCTTATTCTCAATCTTTAATATGAATATTAAACGAGATATCAATTTTTTACCCATTAGTCAAAATTTTGAAAGATTGATAATAAGCAGTATTGGCAAAAGTCAGGATTATATATATACATATATATTTACAAGTAGCTATGTAAATTTATAAAATCCTTTGCAAAGCAGGATCTAGTAATATTTCAAATATACATATCCTTGGATTCAGCAATTTCACTTTCAAGACTCCATTCTACAGAAAAATTGGAAATATCTACTAAGATATATGTACAAAGACGTTCCTTAAAACATAAAAATAGTACAGTTTTTATGAGCAAATTTTAAATAAAATAAATGGAGATAGAGTCAAATAAATTACGGTTCCTCCATGCTATAGAATAGTATGAAGCTGCTAAAATGAATGTAGGCATAGATTTATACGAACTAAGGATGACTTATAAGATACATTGTTAACTTCAAAAAGCAAAGCCCACAACAATGTGAAAAATACCCTTCATTTTATGTAAACACATATGCACATATACATTAGTGCGAATATGCATACACAAAGGTCTGTAAGGAGACACACCTGACAGCAGTTACCTAGAGGGCTAGTAAATAGGTGGTGGGAGGAATGAGAGTCTACATGGTCTGAATTCTTTGACTTTTATTTTGACACTATTTTTTAGAGCAGTTTTAGGTTCACAGCAATATTGAACAGAGGGTACTTCTTTGTACACATTTTTTTTTATACACATGTACTTTTTTATACACATGAGTTTATAAAATAATTGCATATAAGTTATATTTTTAAAACAAAGGTCATCTGTACTAGAAAAAGAGCTCATGTGCACGGCCAACAGACAAGGTGATGGGGGGGCAAATGAGGCATCCATCAGTAGTTCAGTTCTCATGTATACACATGTACATATTCAGGTATAATAACTCTATGAACAACCTTCAGTAAAGTACATTAATATAGTCACAGTGTTATAGTTTTTATTAAAAAATATTTTTAAATATAAAATTAATGTAAGTGTAGAAAATTTTTAAACTGCAGAAAAATATAAAGAAAAATTTAAACCACACATAATCCCCCTTTTGAGAGGCAATTGATTACTCTGGACATGTTGGCTTATATCATTACACTCTTCTATGATTGTATACAATTTTAGAAAATTAGGATTTTTTTTCATGTTTTAAAGTGAACACTTTTTCATATCCCTATCCATCCTTTGCAACCACAATAGATAGCATCTATTGAGTGTCTACACTATGCTAGACCCTCTGTAAAGGGTTTTAGTGGTGTCCTCTTTAAATCCTCATAACCTTAAGAGCCATGTATTGTCACCCCCAGATGAAAACAGTGGGGCTTAGAGAAGTTAAAAATGGTGCTCTACATAATATAGCTGGTAAATAACAGAGTTATTCTTTATCACTATGCTAAACTACCTTCCAAATGATGTTTAATGGCTACATAATTTTCAAATGTATAATATAGCATAATTTATTAAACCAATCATTTACTGTTAGACACCTACATTATTTCTGATTTTTGCTTTTATAATAAATACTGCTAAATAAATACTTGCACTCATATTTGATTATTTCCATAGAGTAAATTTTGAGAAGTGGAACCGCTGGATCACACACAGGTAACTGACTCTAGAGTAAGTTTATAATCAACAATGACCAAGAGAAGTTAGCTGACAACCCACCAAACTGACATTGACACTGATTCTCTCCCTTTCTCCCTCTCTCTCTCTCTCTCACACACACACAATGTCATAAACAGACCAACTATTCCAAGTCTTTCACTAAATATATTTTCAAAACCGAAAACATAAACTTACTACTTTACTTATTTTTAAGCATTTATCAACCAGGAAAAATGTAGAAGGAAAATGGATATCTTCCTTTCCTAAGAAAAAACAAACGGTCTTTTGGGTCAACATGTCCCACTAGTGACTTACTTATGTCTGAGTATTTAACAACAAGGAAAATGTAGGAGGAAAGTGGATGTCTTCGCTTCTTAAAGACTTTGTCTTTTAGGTACAACACGGCCTCCTGCCAGACCTTAAGATTTTTTTTCTTTTTAATCTGGGAACAAAAATGGTGAGGTATGCAAGTGATTGAGTCAGTCTTTGGAGGTTTTCAAGAAAGTGCAAAGGAGCTCTCCCTCACAACTCTTTTCAGTCATAATCCCTTAGTAATTTCTGCCACAGGTGTGTGTCATAGAAGTACGAAAGGCAGCTGGACTGTGAGCACATTCTTCTGCCCTGTGCCCCAGCATAGAATAAATGTTTCCTGTATGGGTCTGTATAATCTTGTCCATCTCACAGTTGGGGCATACTTGTGTTTATTCAAAGAATTCTCACTGGTTTCTAACTAAACTCCTAGTGCAGTGTATAAAGAGAAATAGATCATCGTCATGATACCCTAATAGTAATTGAGTTGACAATATGATATTCTAAACAAGAAAGGAGAGACCTTGAAGAGTTGATGATTACATCACTACAGGAAATGTTCCTGAAGAGAGGAACCTCAAGTCAGAGCTCCTGTGATTTTTTCCCTGAACTCTTGAAGACGGTAAAGGTGTTTTGCTATACCCTCAGCCACAACTTACTTCATTACTCAGAGATTTTAACAACACAAATCACAAGAGATGCATTTAAAAGAATCCAGACTTCTCAAGTGGAGGACTTCATTGTGCTGAGTTTTTTTTCCCCATTCAATCCCCTGTAATATTTTTATGAATTGTTTTTCCCTATTCTTACCAAAACTGTTTTTGTTCATGTAAAAGATACTTTCAAAATTATTGTTCATATTGCTACTGATATATACCTACTTTAGAAATATCATTACATTGCTATATTCACAACTGGTATTGAATACACTTTCAAGGTTGAAAGCAATGTCCCATTTATTTAAGCAAGCCAGAGAAAATGATGGAAAAAGAATGCAGGAATCTAGTTTCTGAGTCTCATGCTCTATCTGCACATGCCAGCCTTGTGAGCTCTGAATTATACCAGCCTTAGGATTTGTATCAGTCTACTACATATTTACCAGGTCACCTGTATTTCATATCACTCTCCCACACAGACCTACACAGCAAGTATCATTCAGTAATGAGAAGTGTGTTGGTCAATGTCCACTCAGGAAAATACAAACACTGGGAGTAAACAGAAGGAATTTAATCAGAAATTTGATTACACAGGTGATGGGAGAGCTCAGACGCAAACAGAAGACATTGAGGGAACCCAGAGATTAACCACAGCAGGAAGCCATTAGGTCAAAGGGAGGAAGAAATGAGGCAAAGTTCCCAGAGCCCAGGGGCCCAGGTCAACAGGCATAAGCCAGAACCACAGCAGACCTGTTTTGCTCCAGCTGAAGCCACAAAGGAGATATAACTGCTGAGAGACACTGTGGAGAGAAAGAGATTGAGCAAGCAAATGCCCTAAATTGCCCTGCCTTTCATCCTCCAGTCTCTGCACAGTGCCTCCTACTTGTTGATGCCAGCAAAAAGCAACTGACCCTGAAGCCTGGAAAATCCAGTGGACAGAGTGGTCAGCTCCCCAGGAATACACAGCAGAGCAAGAGAAGAGGAAGAAACGAATTTGGTGGGAAATAGGCCAAAGACTCATACTACAGGGGAGGGAGTGTCAATAAGTTAGTATTGGCATGCCATCAATTGCTCACAATGCCAGATAAACAAGAAAATGGCTGTTGGTTGGGATGATTTTCTTGTTATATGTTCATGTGTTCATTAGTATTTCTATTAAAAGTCTCGGTTTCCTAGATTTAAAAAACCAAATATTTACTGAAAACCTATTGTGTACCAAGCACTGCTTTGTTGTTGTTTTGATTTATTTATGAGGGGGAGAGACAGAGAGGTCCAGGGGGCATGCCCACCAGGTAACTTCCTGGAACTGAAATAAACTGGCAATATATATTAATAAACTGACCTTACCCCCAGCAAAGTAGAAAGTGCCCTGAAGTGGAAAGTTATAAAACAGACTTCCTGATAGCATAGGTCCTTCTCCTATTTTGGTGGTGTATGCGTGCTCCATTGGTTGCAATTCTGAAACCAGACCAGTGTAGTGTTGCACCCTTTACCAAGCATGAGCCTTTATTATATACATTTTAAGCCCTTTGTTGCCCAGAATTCTGATTTTCAAAATTGCAAGCTGTAACTAAAGAGAGAACAAGAAAAGTGGCCTTTTTATTTTTTTGAGATTGTCAATTCTGCTTTGGTCAGTAGAAATGATTAGGACATGGATCTGTGTCAATATGTAACTTTTATTAAAAGGAAATCCCTCCACCCGCTAAATAAATTTTGAGGAAATACAGAAAGAAGAAGTATATATTCATGAGCCTGCTGTGGAGATCCACTGTCTTAGCTCAGCCCTGATTTTAGCTCTGATTTTGTTGGCAACTTGCTGAAATTTCTTTAGGTCTTTTCTCTTCTGTGAATCAGAGCACAATATCTGGTATAGCTGAGCCAAAACATCTGTGGTGACTTGGATTATTTCCACTTTTTCAGGTGGTGAAGGAAATAGCGAGCCCACCAGCCTGGACACCCATCCAGAAGCCAGGCACCTGGAGAAACTGCCAAGTCAGCCTGGCAGAATTCCACCTGTGTTCAAAGACTATGGAAAGAGGAGGAGAGTAGTAGGAGTTCTAATAATAAACACTTGCAAAGCAAATTATTGTCCAAACACAGATTGATAACAATTATCTAATAACTTTAAGTATTTAATAAAAAAAAACCAATACCTGTAGACATTGGGCTCCTGGATATTGGTAGTATACACGAGCTGCACCTAAGACATAGTGACAGAGAAGAGCAAAGAATGAATTTCTGTTCTTAGAATGTCGGCACCCAGAGTTAGAGGATGTTTTTAGCTTCTAAAGGAGACTGATAGTGAGCATATCTCTGAGATCTCCTTTCATAAAGCAGGGAAACACCAGCCGTCCCACAGAGAAAGGGCAAATTCTAAGCAGAGTCGCTGGCACATGAACAAATAATGGTGGTCCCCTCCCTGCCCTGGTAGCACTCAAATAGAGAAGTCATCATACCCAGATAAGAACTAAGCAAAATGAGTCAGAGCAAAGCCCCTTTAACTAGACAGGCCAGTGTCTAGGGGAAGATTATAACAGGATTAAATTTAACACACCAAAAGAAATATTGTGTGACTCTAAAGGGTAGTTGGTCAGCAGCTCATTTATTTAATGAACAAATATTTATCAAGTGCCTGTCATGTACCAGGGCTGGGGCCGTAGAAGTCAAAAAAACAAAACAAAACAAATGAACAAAAACTGTTTACCCTGGACTTTACATTGCAGTGTTGAGAACCAGGTAATAAGCAAATTAATATATAAAAATATAATTAATACGTAGAACTAATCAGGGAGTGGGAGATAGGAAACAGGGGAGAGATGGCAATTATAAATATATTGATTGGAGAAGGACTCACCAAGGGCCGGTAGGAGATGAGGAAAGCATATAGATATCAGGGGTAACATGGTCCAGGCAGAAAGAACAGCAGGGAGAGGAACTCCGGAGCATCAGCGGAACAGAAAGGAAGCCAGTGTGTCCTGAGCAGAGTGAACCAGTGAGACAGGGGCAAAGAGGAAAAGGAGTCAGATCATGCAGGTAGGGTGACCATATAATTTATTGTTCCAACTGTGATCCTTCTGAGAGTGAAAGATGGTATTAAAAATAATCAATATTATATAATTTTTGAAATACCTATTTATTGACCAAAATTTTGATTTTATTATATTGGGAGACCTATAAAATAATTCTATTCAAAACTTATTTGCAACATAGAATGTTCCAGAATGTTTTCAAATGATACACAGTTATGAACATTAAAGCAAAATATTTTTTTAAAAAGTTTTTGTATTGAAACAGGTCCACAGATCAATGGAACAGAATTGAAAGCCCAGAGATAAAACCACACATCTATGGACAGCTAATCTTCAACAAAGGATCAGAGGGCCTCCAATGGAGAAAAGAAAGTCTCTTCAACAAATGGTGCTGGGAAAACTGGACAGCCACATGCAAAAGATTGAAAATTGACCATTCTTTTTCACCACACACCAAAATAAACTCAAAATGCATCAAAGACCTAAAGATTAGGCCTGAAACAATAAGTCTTCTGGAAGAGAATATAGGCAGTACACACTTTGACATCAGTTTCAAAAGAATCTTTTCGGACACTATAACTCCTCAGTTGAGGGAAACAATAGAAAGAATAAACAAATGGGACTTCATCAGACTAAAGAGCTTCTTCAAGGCAAGGGAAAACAGGATTGAAACAAAAAAACAGCTCACTAATTGGGAAGAAATATTTACAAGCCACTTATCTGACAAAGGGTTAATCTCCATAATATACAAAGAACTCACAGGGCTTAACAACAAAAAAACAAACAACCCGATCAAAAAATGGGCAGAGGACATGAACAGACATTTCTCCAAAGAAGATATAAGGATGGCCAATAGACACATGAAAAGATGCTCATCATCACTAATCACCAGGGAAATGCAAATCAAAACTACACTAAGATATCACCTTACACCCGTTAGATTGGCAAAAACATCCAAAACCAAGAATGACAAATGTTGGAGAGGTTGTGGAGAAAAAGGAACCCTCATACACTGTTGGTGGGAATGCAAACTGGTACAGCCACTATGGAAAACAGTATGGAGATTTCCCGAAAAGTTAAAAATAGAAATACCCTATGACCCAGCCATCCCATTACTGGGTATCTATCCTAAGAACCTGAAATCAGAAATCCCAAGAATCCCTTGCACCCCTATGTTCATCGCAGCATTATTTACAATAGCCAAGACGTGGAACCAACCTACATGCCCAGAAACTGATGATTGGATAAAGAAGATATGGTATATATACACAATGGTATACTACTCAGCCATAAAAAAAAGATAAAATGGGCCCATTCGCAGCAACGTGGATGGACCTCGAGGGTATTATGTTAAGCGAAATAAGCCAGTCAGAGAAAGACGAACTCTATATGACTCCACTCATAGGTGGAAGTTAATATATTGACAAGGAGATCTGATCGGTGGTTACCAGGGAAAAGGGGGGGTGGGGGGAGGGCACAAAGGGGGAAGTGGTGTACCCACAACATGACTAACAATAATGTACAACTGAAATCTCACAAGGTTGTAATCTATCATAACATTAATAAAAAAAATGAAAAAAAAGTTTTTGTATTGATTATCTGAACATTTAAAAATAGCACAATAGTTACAGACCTTATTTGGTTACTCAGTCATTGTTGTCTCTAATATTATGATGTGGAAATTTTTCTGAAAAAAGTATTTTATCCAATATGGTCTTATTTATTTTCATATTTTTTTATAAAATTGTGATCTTCTGCAAAGTTGCGTTCTATGGTTAATATATTTGAAATTGCGGACACTTTTACCTAATGCTTCTCTGTAGACCGTGATATTTTTAATTGAGAAAATACTCCCTCTCTAGATGCTGATGAACCTATTAATTCAGAGCCACTCCTTCTGAATGGATGATATTCTCAATTCTATTTTTTATATTAAAATGTGTAAATATTTCAGCCCCAATATTTTCACAGGTGCTCTATTTCTGCCTCCACTCAGAGCACCTTTCTTCAGGAATATTTTTACAAGACAGACCTCTTAAATTGTCTCTATTTTTGATCCTTTTTAAGATTTCATCAAATGTAAATACTGTAAAATCATAGGCCTTCACAATTTTATCCCATTCTTGCAGAGAATACAAATTTATCCAATTAAAATTAGGAGCTCTGTCAAAGTCAAGACTTTTCACAAAGTACAATTTTCAAATTAGGTAATTAAACCTTTTGAGCTCTCATCTTTTGATTTGCTCAGTTCCTCCCCAGCTTTTGCAGGGAGAAATGTGAGCTGCTTCCTTTTTGCAAGCTTTGTTTCACATAATTGCAACTTGCTAAAAGCTTCAAAAGCCGAGTTCTCATGTTTCATTCATTGAATAATCTGATTAAACATTTCTAACTGATTTTGCACATAATGTGACCTAAATTTAGGTTGCTTTACAAAGTGATTTTTTCAAAGGCTCAGGCTTTTCTAAACTCCAGCTGATGACAGGCAATACAGAGAGAAAATATACGCAGCCATGCTGAAATATTTTTAGATTCAACATCAGCTTCAGTTACAAAAGTTTAGGAGATGAGTTATATCTGATTGTGTGTGTATATATATGTTATGTATATGTGTGCGATACATAGGTATATATACATAATATTTGTAAATTTTGACAATTATAGTTTCCATTTTGATTGGTAGAACATTGCAACTTGTTTGGAGGCAGTCATGAATTTTGTGCACATCACAACCAATTCAAAGTATATTTTTGCTCCATAGGTTTTTAAGTTTGTAAGTTTTTACCGCAATGCTGTGCTCCACCAAAATTTGTATTCTTATTATCACCCCCAAAGAACATTTTATCTTCATTGTTGAACATTTCAACTAAATTTACAAAGGCATTAAAAATGCCAGATGTTTCATTTTCAACAGAAAAATGAACTTCTAACTACTTTTTTTTGACACTTTGAACTGGATGAAAAAATTAAACCATTTTGCAATTAACAAATTTTCTAACATAGGCCTCTGATATCAATCTGACATTATTTGATGGTTTGCAAAAGAGATCAACTCATTAATTCTCACCAGCTCACTTTACTTACAATCACAAGAAAACTTGAAACTGAAAATGAGTAAAATTAATTTACTTGATATAAACTGAAAGGTGTGCTTCACAATGACATATAAACACACCTCCTGCAGCTGCACATGTTGAATTGTCATCTTCAGGCACATTCTTCTTAAATTAAATATTAACTTTTGAAGAAGATAATGCTTCTTCACCATATTTGTGTCTTCTGGTTTTGAAAGAAACAGTGATATCTCTTTTGTCCCCATGACAGACAGTAAATGTTAACAAATATTTTGTGCAAACTACACATTTGTCATCAACTTTCTTAAGAAAATTAAACATGCAATTTGGGTTTTGGTTTCGGTTTGAGCCAAATGCTGCTAAATGTGTTTATTCCAAAATTAAAAAGCATTACTAAATAATAAATAGTTCTAGCATTACACATACAATTAACGACAAAAATGCTTTAACAAGAACATTTAGATTACACTACTCTATGGCAAGACTGATTAGCCTCTATTTCCTACATATAATTTGTACAACATTAAGCTACAATTTCCCATTATTTCTTTCTGACCCAGAGGACGTTCCATGCATCTCACAGGCCACCACATGGACCACGGCAAGGCATGAGCAAAGGTATAGCAAGTGGCCACAAGGGGAAAAAGCCTCAAAATCTTTCCTGCCACAACCTAGGACCAGAGTTAGCTGTTCCTGACTGCTGTGCTTGACCTCAGCTTTCACAGCCAGCACCCTGCATATTATCCTTGAAAGGGTGCTATCAGTTAGGTTTTGTCTGAACTAGATCAGGAAAACAGAGACAAGTTATCATTAGTCATCTTTTGGATTTAGCCATAATGAAATAAGAACTCTGTTCACTGCATGTGTGTTTTATATGCTACTAGATGAGACCATGAAAGAAGCCAGAAGAACCAAATGGAGGTCTATTAACCGATGCTGGTTTACTTTAACTCAAACACTAATAAGAAAACTTCATAAATAATAGAAAACCTGGGGTAAAAGGTAAAGCCAATAATAGAATGTCAAGAAAACAAACAAACCTGGGGCTCTTCCAAGTGAAGCAAGATATACGGTTGCCACACAAGGTCAGGGAAAAGATCACGGCTTTTACTCCAAATGAGATGCAAATTCATTGCAGGGCTCTCAGTAAAAGAAGGATATGATCTGATTTAACTCTTATGGGATCATCCTGGCTTCTATTTGGAGAATAAAGCGCAGGGAGGCAGGATAAGGGACCGGTTTGGAGTCTCTGGCTACAATCTAGCAGTGAGAACACACAACAGCTCCCTAGTAGAGAGACAGATGTGCATCCTTAACACTGCATGCATATAGCTGGAGGGAAGAAAAGCTAAAAGAGGAACCTACCCTTGGGCTCCAATTTCAGGTCTGTGCTACTAGTGATTTCATGTAGTGTATAAGCATGAATCAGAACATCATAGTTCAAAACTCACAGATACAAACAGCATCTACTTAATTCCTCTTACACTAATTCCATTCTCATCAAACAACTTTCTAATTATAAAGTAGATACACGTAGACTTATCTATAGGAAATGAATACATATATTAGCAAATACTAGTATCTGTTCTATGTGATAGTTTTAACTCTAACTAGAAATTAATAAATTGGATTTCTGGATTTTTTTATACATCATCTCTTATGAGATGTTTGTTTGTTCCCTTGAGCTTCATCATCTCTGGATATTCTAATAATTGAATTTTCTAATATATATAGCAGCAAGTAAGACCTGGGAAGTGGTGACCCTAAAAAGTCACCCTAAGAACACTTGTCTGAGCTGCCACCTGGACTTGCAGGTGATTTCTGGCCTGATCAAGTGCTATTCCAGACAAACTGCAGCATGCATCTCTGATGCCCTAACAGTAATATCAGAATATCCCAAATGAATTAGGGAATAGTCTCTGTTATCATGCCCTCACCAGAAAAAAGTCAGTTCTCAAAGGCTTATTCTTTTATAATGAGTTTCTCAACTTTCCTCCTCTTTCCAAAAACAAAGACCTTTAAGTTATCATTGAGGGGGGTCCACCCCATGGCCGAGTGGTTAAGTTCACGCACTCTGCTTCGGTGGCCCAGGGTCTCACTGGTTCGGATCCTGGGTGCGGACATGGCACTGCTCGTCAGGCCATGTTGAGGCAGCATCCCACATAGCACAACTAGAAGGACCCAGAACTAAAATATACAACTATGTACTGGGGGGATTTGGGGAGAAAAAGCAAAAAAATAAATAAATAAAAGAAGATTGGCAACAGTTGTTAGCTCAGGTGCCAATCTTTAAGAAAAAACAAGTTATCATTGAGGGATTTTTTTTCTCTTTCCTGGATATATGATTCTCCTTTCACATCATTTTATGTGAGATACAATTAATTTTCAGAAATGCACTCGAACATCTATATTCAAGGTATTCCAATAAATGAAAAGTTACCCGCAAGGGACTTGTGTCATCCTGAACAGAAAGGATCTTTGATGCCTCCTCAAGGTTACTCTCCTTTCTGGAATGCTGATCCAGGGGAAGAGGAGCTGGACTGGAACATTCATGACTGTCCTGGAGGGTGGAGCGTTCCAGTTCCTCTAATAAGGCATCTATATTAAAAGACATAAGAGAATCATAATATAGGATATGGAAGTCATCTGGAATAATTATCCCCTTAAATATCCCCACTCTGCCTCCATACATTTCCCTCTTCTCTTGGGTTAAGGCTATTTTCAAACATCTTCCTCTTACTTCTTATTTCACTTCAAGAATGTGGTTTATTCTACCAGGACATGTTTAATGCTTCCACCTACTGTATCCTCTTTCTTATTTCCTATAATGGCATTGAATTTCATAGTCTCACTCTATAATTTGACTTCTTACATTGCAGGGCATTAATTTTTATCATTCATTGAGATCTCCAATTAGAAAAAAGTAAATCCTACATATTTTTCCTATGAGAAAAACATAAGCAATTATATTAGTTTTTCAAAATACACCAGGACAGTAACATGTATTCTTAACTCTGATGATTTTTTTCTTATCCTAAGCACAGAACAAAATTCTCAAAACAAAATGTGTATAAATACTCTGTCTTTTAGGGTGTGGGAAAAAAGGTATTGAGGATAAAACAGATATTACAAAATCAAGCAAGAAGCTGCAATACAAACAGTTGAGATTTGTTTCTCTTGTAATCTTTTTGGGAAAAATCAATGGACTTTATAAGTATTACACATTTACCTTTCTGTTATGATGAAAATAATAATAATAATTAATAAAAATTAACATGACAGGCACTGTGCTCAGGAGTTTATATATTTCATTTAGTCATCCTAATGCTTTGATTTAGGCGATATTATTGCCCTTATTTTATAGATCAAGAAAGAGACAAATAACTTGTTTAAAGTCACATTGCTACTTAGTGCAGAACCTGGCTGTCTGATCCTGGGGTACATGATCCCTAGTCCCTGCACTAACTTCAAGTTTGAAATTCCAGTCCCCATTCCCATGTGGATTCTCTGGGTCATCTAGGCATGACATGCTCTTCTCTGAAGCCACCTCCTCACCTACATAATGAAGCAACTGTATTACAACAGTATTTTTCAAATTGGTGGACCTGTAGAGGATTTTTTACCAGGGGTTGCAGTTTTTAAAAGTTTGCAAAATACTGGAAGATATTATTTCTAAGGATCTGCCTAGCTCTGAAGTTCTCAGAAGATGAAAATGAACTTTGCAGGTCATTAAAAAAGCTTTTTCATTTATTTCAGGTGTTGGGGCATTTCTTAACCACATAAGAAAAGGGCTAATCATTTCTTAAGAATGAAATCTTCTACAGATCTTTCTCAATCACCCATCTCACAAAAACAGTGAATTTTATGTACCATTTTTGAGATAAGCAAACTGAGCTAAACTCTTCAGGTCAAATTGCCCTTCAACAATGATGAAATCCGGCCTATGTGACAACATGGATGGACCTTGAGGGTATTATGCTAAGCGAAATAAGTCAGAGGGAGAAAGTCAAATACCGTATGATCTCACTCATAAGCAGGATATAAAAACAAAGACAAACAAATACCTAGCAACAGAGATTGGATTGGTGGTTACCAGAGGGGAAGTGGGGAGGGAGGAGGGCAAAGAGGTGATTAGGCACAAACATGTGGTGATGGATTGTAAGTAGTCTTTGGGTGGTGAACATGAGGTAATCTACACAGGATTTGAAATATATTACAATGTACACCTGAAAGTTATATAATGTTATAATCCAATGTTACTGCAATAAAAAAATAAAGATTGGCACCTGAGCTAAAAAAGAAACAAAAAGAAACCAAAAATTACCCTTCAACAAATAAATTGTAACGGAAAAAAAGAGATGGAGGGGGAATTCACAGATCAAAAGAGACTTGAGAGACATAACTAATTTCAATGTATGAACCTTAACTAAATAAACAAAAAGAAACAATCGGGAACGTTAAACACTGACTGGGTATGCAAGCATACTGAGTACTGTTAATTTATTGTAGATGTGATAAGGATATTTGATAATATTAAGTAATTTAAAATTACTTTAATTTTTAAAAAGTAAGTAAAATTAACATTTTAGGTGTGATAATGGTATTTCATGAAATTAAAGAATTATTATTAAGGACTTTGTGAGTGATAATGTTATTATGGGTTTTCGTGTGTATACATATGTATATGTATATGTATATACGTGTTTAAGAGATCATGCTGAGATATTTACAGATGAAATGACACAACGTCTGAAATTGCTTTAAAATAATCCAAGAGTGGAAGGAATGAATGAGTGTATAAATGAAATAAGATTGGCCAAGAGTTGATGATTGTTTAAGCTGGTTGATGGATACATCAGATTTCTTTAAACTATTTTCTTTACTTTTGTGCATTTTTAAATTCTCTGTAACAAAATGTTTTTAAAAAGAAGAGAAAAGAAAAGAAAAATAAAACTAAGGTAGAATTAGAAAGTAAAATTTTTTTTTTCAGGACTTTACTAGTCAGACTGAATTCCAAATTTCTGATTTCCAAATTTTTATTCTGTATCCCTCTATTAAGATATAGCCCTTTTCTTTTCTATTTTCTAAGCTTTGTTCCAAGTAGAAGTCATGAATCCTCTTAGATTCAAAATAAAAAGACGCTTACAATAAAGATTAGGGGAAGAGAAGACCCTCTATAAGAGAAGTAAACCATACCACGAAGAGGAGAAGGTTACCCTCAGAAGCACCAGCTAACCAAAGTTGCTGAAACTCTCTCTTCTGGGTCATAAGTTAACAGGCCTTTCTCTTCCTGTTTCCTATGAGGGCACATACCACCAACATCCCAAGATTATTTTGCCTTTTGCAAGATTCTGTAATTTGAAGATGACTAATTTCAGTATGACAAACATGGGATTACTGGTGGTGGAGTGTATTATACTGAAAACTCTACGGTCCGTCTCTATAGCCCTTCATCTGGAGAAATCAAATAATATCAACGTTAACATGAAAGGAGTAAAGTGACATCTCTTCGGGGTCTCACCGGATTGTGATGATTTCATTCAGAGCCAGAGTCTTCTCCTGGTTCCCCTTTATCTAGCATCCTCATATAATGAGGATTTTGATAAAGCTGTCTGGGTGGATCTGAACTACTCATCTTGGAGGAAGTATTGCAGAGAGGAAATATTGGCCCGCCTGTTCTGACCTGTTCTCCATGCTATTTCTGTGCAAGGTGGAAGACCCACCCTAAGTCTTTTGGGTAGTAACTGGGCTGATGACAATTTGAAGAAGCAATTGGAGTTTAACCACCTGGATAATGTACAGGAATGTTACCTTCCAGGCTGCTTGGTATTTTCTGGACCAAATTTGTCTATGATTCATCCTGCTCAGGAAATGCAAAACTGTGCAAATCTATTATTTTGTAATTATCTGGGTTATTCTGTTGGCTGGAACACCTAAGCCAACAAACTTCTAAAACTGGAGAGCATCTTGTAGCTGAATCAGTTTTGGTGTCAGGTGCTCCAGAGAGTGATGTAGAACAAGTTATTTTGTTTTTCTTAGTTTTCTCACGTGAAAAATAAAGGCGGGGGGATAATACCTATTTCAGAGGTTGCTTTGGACGCTAAAATGATTAATGTATGTAAAAATGTCTAATTTTAGCGTAAGTCATTGAATAAGTATTAATTTCCTTTTGAATTACTTTCAGGAAAGCCATTAGGTATCCCTATAATAAAAAACCAGAGCTGGACTCCAGTGGAACTAAGGCAAAAGTGTGAATTTCCCTATCCCTCACACAGCACAAGAATTTGGATTCCACACCAAGCCCAAAATATATTCTACCCCAAGTATCAAAATGGACTTTACTTACAACCAATTCAACACCATCTTTTCATCATCAAAATCCCTTCCCTCCTGTAATTTGCCTTTCCTCCTCCCTCTACCTCTCCAGCTCTCAAATCACAGTTCAAATTTTTTTTTTAAAGACAATGTGCAAGAGATGTTTTTGTTGTCGTTGTTTGCACTTTTGACATACCCCAAACATACAAAAACTCACAACACTGCGGAATTAATAACACTTGGAAATTGGGTAAAGGTTAGTGACTCAGTGCTAGTAAGGCTGCCAGCAACAAAAGTTTGCAAAGGATATGGAATGAGTTTCAAGAATGACAAAGATTACATTACTCCAAAGGTTTGAAATGAGGAATTTCTCTGAGCAATGTGGCCAATAGTTTCACTGCTAGTTTTAATTGCTTTGGAGTGGAAGGAGCTATCATATTCACAGGCCATAGTAATCTGTTCTTTCAGAACTCCTTTGAATAAATGCTTAGCAACAGAATCCCTGGAGTTACAGTGCTATGTCTTCTTGATTTAATACTAAACCATGGAACAAATGAAACCACCCTGGCCTTTCTCCAACCTTTGCGGATCCCACATTCTTATACTTCTATTTCTCCTCATAACACCCTTTATCTCCCTCCCTTTTCTTTCTTTTGAAAGAAAGAAAACTAAATGCAAATTGCATTTCTGCAGTTGCCAACTGTGTGAACATCCTATGATCTCCAGTAGCCCCAAAAGGGCAAAATGCCCATAACAAAATGGCAATTTCAATCACAATTCAGTCGAAAAGTATTTGTGCAGAGTTTACTCTGAGGTTAGCACCTAAATTCTTTGCCTACATTCTGCCACTGAAAACAGTGAACCCATAGTTCCCCAAAACAATCATAGTTCCTCATGCTTCACTCTTGGTTGGGCTGAGGTCAGGAGAGAAGTGAAAATATACTCTTCCAGCACTACCCTCCAGCTGACTAGAAGTCCACCCCACCACACATGAAGATGGCAGCCAAGACTTCATTCCCTCCAAGTTTCTCCTCCAAGAAGGTCCTCACTCACCCAACTCTTCCATTGTCACACGTCCAAGATACTCTGGTGCCACAGGTTGTGAGGAACTGCTTTGGCATGTGTCGGAGAAGAGGACCACAAAGGAACTGAATGAGACAGCGTGAAGCAGCCTCTATAACCCTTTTTGGTTCCTGTATTTGCTTAGCACTTCCTCTCTTTTGATTTGGTGAGTTTTTTCTTTTTTTTTTCTTTTTTGTCGGTCAGAGTTTTAAAAATGGGACTGAAATGAAAAGGTGGGTAGGAAGATTTGAGTTCTGGTAGTGCATTGGCCAGGGTGATAAAGATTCAAAATTAATTTTGAAAAATTTGAACACCTACTATGTGCTAGGATTCATCTCGAATTCATGGAAATGGCATATTTGTACTTGCGTTTTTTCCCAATATGGGTATACCACTGTGACTGGGCATCAGGGAACCTACTTTTTTTTTTTTTTTTTCTGTAAAGCTTGTAAACTGCGGAGGCATAGCTTCCTTCATAGTTAACCAGCACCCAATTCATTTGGCTGTCTTTATTTCTTGAAGACATGCTTACCTGTTTCCTAAATAGATTGCAGATACATTAAAGGCAGGGCAGAGGCATATTCATGTTTGGGTTCTCAGGACCTGAGTTATTTCAGTGGTCCAAAATGCAAACAACTATAGGGGTCATTAAGAATGAAACCAGAAGATTTAAGACACCAGGTGCTAAACTGCAGACATCTCAATTAAGCATAATTCTGCCTAGTTACATTGCCTTACATTAGCTTCTCTGAAAAGTGACACTGAGGTTAGCTTTCAACTTTTTTACTGCTATGATTTTACTCATTTTGAATGAAACAGAACATTTACAAAAGGCCTACCATGAGAAGGTAGTATGTAAAGAACTATAATTATGGCCCTGTGAAATAGATATTATCCCCATTGTTACCAGTGGTGAAATAGACTCAACAGAAAACTGCTAAAATTAATAGAGTTAGCAGGTAGCTTTGCTACTTACTATAATCCAAATTTAACTTCAAATCCTGTGATCTTTCCTCTACAACACAGTAGTCTTTTTTAGGTTGATCTAAAGGAATCATTCATTCTCCATCCCATTGTGACTCTTAAGACCTTTTTCTTTTTTTTTTTAGTGGAAAAGAGAATCCACTCTGCATTACTCTGAGCAACCATTGGATGTCAGTGCTGTTCCAAAAGTCTGCTCACTGCAAAGATCGGTTTGAAAAAATCCCCATGCACAGGATGCCAGACAGTTTTAACAAGTGAAAAGCCATTAGCCTTGTGAAAGTGCGCAATACTCAATAGACATATAAAACATTTGCCGAATCTGAAGTGTAACTGAGCCAAAATACTAAAAGGAAAAATGCACTTCAGCACATCGCTTGCAAATATTGGACTCCATCTGCAGTTTAACTGAATGATTGTAAAATTTAGAATTGGACCCCCAAATCTTGTTTCCATCCCTTTCTTTTGGGACTTTAATCCTGGATGCTTTATTTTCAAGCGGTAAGAACCATTCCTGCAAATTGCTCCTTGATTATGATGGATGAAAGGAAAAAAGGAAGGAATGAGAGAGGCCCACTGCCATCGCCAAATGCAACTTGGAGATGAGCAAATGGAAACTCCCGTTTGACATATTAGAACAATTTATTTGCACACGCCAGTAAACAGCAACGTAATTTCTGACAAAGCTGCTATTCTGACTTTGCTTCCTGTGCAGCAGAAACATTTAAAAACCGCAGAGGCAGGTGGCTCCGGGGTGGGGAGCATAAGAGTCACGCGAGTCACGCTAACAACCCTTCACTCTTCCTTCCAGCCCAGGGACCACCGCCAAGTCAAGCAGCCGATTCCAGCTCCTTGGCCCCGACAAAGTCTAGTAACAAAGCAACTCTACAATTCTTTCTTAACTTTTATTAAGAATCAAACGAGTGGTGCGACTTGTGCTACGCCCCCCAGGACCCGACGGAACCAGATTCAGTCCCTGACCTCCAGGGACTCACAGGTTGGTGGATCAGACACAGGATGACGAGACGAATATTGCAGACACGAACGCTAACGGGTCCCAGAAGAGGTGCCACCTAACCAAACCAAGGTAAGGGCTGTTACGTGGCTACCCTACAAAAGCTTCGCTAACACCAACTGAAAAAGTAGACAAAACCATCGCAGGCAAATAACACAAGCAACTGGCTCAACATTTGTGCCCAAATGTTGCGTCGCGGCCTAACCCGGAACCACTTCCTCCCTGAAAAAGTTAAACTCACACTGCGCAAAGAGTAAACTACCATTCCCATCCTGCATCAGTCAATAGCTCCCAACATCCTCTTCGCCTCTGGTTTCCAATCTTTTTTCCTCCTGAATTATAAAATAAATAGGACTTCATCACCCAGCATGCCTTTGGGCAAGTTAACCATGCGCCTGCGCCAACAGGCGGGTCCTTCTTGCCCTCACGACCCCGCCTCTGTTCTGCCGCCGCCATTTTTTCAGAGACTTTCATCCGGCAGCCGACGGGGCTTTTTTTCTTAAAGGAGAAGCGACAGCTCAAAAAATTTTCCCCTTCTCCCCGCAAGACCTGGCGGCGTTGGGGACAGAAAGGCCACAGACAGGAAAGTGGGATCGGGGTACAGGCAGAAGAACGCCGAGGCTACTTCCGCGGCTTAAGGAAGAAGGATAGAGCCCTTGTGGCATTAGCGGCTCCTTAGGGAGGCAGGTGCGCGCGCAGCCTGGCCAGGGTGCGCGCGAGGCGGGGAAAGAGGTGCGTTTTCTTCCCACCAACCTCCTCGCGAGACCTGCCCCTCCCACTGTCCCTAGCGCACGTTGAGCTCCGGAGGGGGGATAAAAGGTGACTTTGGGATTGTCGCGAGACACAGCCGTTTAACGGTGAGAACGGGTGCGCGGGGAAGAAAACCTCGCGCGCTCCCTTGTAGCCGTTTCCTGATTGGCTGAAGGAAGGTGTGGGGGAGGGAACCCAGTACGCTGCTGCGTGAGAGACCGTGAGGGGTGGGGCGAAGAAGCGGTTCCCCTTCTCCGATTGGTCCGCTGAGCGTCTGTGTAGGGCGCGCGCGCGCGCGCGCGCCGCCAGCCGTAGCGGGCCTTGAGTGGCAGGGGGCGGGGGGGGTGCCCTCGGAGCCGGGAGGAGGGGAGGGGGGAAAGAGGAGCGCAGAGTGAGAGTGAGCCGGACGCTCCGGGAGGCGAGGGGGGCGGGGGGAGCAGCGTCGCGGCCGCCGCCGCCTCCGCCTCCGCCGCCTGGGATAAGGGGGTGGGGGACGGAAGAGTCCCGATGCCGGGGGAGACGGAAGAGCCGAGACCCCCGGAGCAGCAGGACCAGGAAGGGGGAGAGGCGGCGGCGGCCAAGGCGGCTCCGGAGGAGCCCCAACAACAGCCCCCTGAGGCGGCGGCGACGGCGCCTGCGGGGACCACTAGCAGCCGCGTGCTAAGGGGAGGTCGGGACCGGGGCCGGGCCGCTGCGGCCGCGGCCGCCGCCGCCGTGTCCCGTCGGAGGAAGGCCGAGTATCCCCGCCGGCGGAGGAGCAGCCCCAGCGCCAGGCCTTCCGACGCCCCCGGGCAGCAGTCCCAGGCCGCGAAGCCCCCGTCTCCAGCTCAGGGCAAGAAGAGTCCGCGACTCCTGTGAGTAACGCAGTCTTTCAGGCGGTGGTAAAGACCCCCCTCTGCCCGCACGCAACCCTCTCGGCTGCCGTAGCGCCCACTCCACGTGACATCCTGCCTGCTCTGCCCCCTGCTGGCTTGCACGCCAGATGTCACTCCGCTCCGGTTAGCTGTCTTATCGCGCCTGTCCAGCCTTGTGTCCTCCGCGCCCCTGCCCTCTGCCCTTCGGGCCGCCTCCCCACCCCGTGAAGTTGTCCTTTACTGGATACACCTCTTCTGCTCCCTAGTGACCCACCTCTTCCCTGTCGCCGCAGGCTTCTCCCGCACTCTGGCATCTGCACTCCCTTTGTCAGCCTATCCTTTCCCTCTTAAGGCGGCTCTCCAGTATTACATCACATCCCCTTTAGGAAATCAACAGCATGATCTTAGCCTTCGAAAGTGTGTCCCCCTCCTTCCCACTAATTAGTTCAAAAGCCAGTTGTATTAGTGTTTTCATGTAGCTTTTTTCACTCTACTTAATTTTCACATCATTTTTCACTCGTTTTAAAAATCTAGTATTTACCAGTAGGGTAAAAGCGTGGTTCTACCAGTTTTGTTAAATGTAGAGTCTTTCATATAACAAGATTAGGTGTATATTTTTAACTTCTTGTTTTGCAAAGTGGCATAGTTTTGTTTTTGCATGTTTTAATATAGAAACTTCACTTTTAAAAATTAGAGTAATCTGAAAGGAATTACTTTATTACCTGCAGATAATAGAGGAACCAGGAACATAAATATTTTAACTTGTTTATTAAAATGTTTTTCTATTGAAAATACTGAAGCACACGTGCTTGTAAACTCTAGAAATTAATCTCATTAGCCCTTGATTTCTTGACTGAAAACGTCATTTGTGTCTTTTGACTTTCAAGTGAAAAAAATTAGTGAAAGCAGAGAAAAGAAGGTGGCGGGGCGATCAGCTTCCCTCCCCACCAAAGATTTGGCTTGTACCAGACCTAGTAGATTTAAAATTTGAAACAACCTATTCTAAAATTGTTAAGTCTGTGACCTTGGCATGCTTGCCTTAGAAGCCTTTCAGAGAGAAATACAATTAGAAGGTGTCATGTTATGATATTAGATGTACTTTCAAATTTTTGAATGTTAACATAAGGGGACTGTGTAAACTACAGTTCTGTGGACAACAAAAATCTGTACTTATAAATGATAGTTATAATTAGGATTCTAATTGCTGTAGATAAATTTTATGGTCATAAAAATTTTAAGCTTCTATATTTAAATTCATAAATTTGAAAAGATATATCATTAGCCTCATTCGGATATAAATTCCCTGGACAAACTTCTCAAACTGTCAGTGCCTCAGTTTCCTCGTATCTGTAAGATGTTAATCCCTGTAAGATGTGCTTGTGAGAATTAAGTACAGCATGTGAAGCACTTAACACAAAGCCTGATATATAGAAAACATTAAAAGTTATTGTTTTGAGGGCCAGCCCTATGGCCGGGTGGTTAAGTTCACACGCTCTGCTTCAGCGACCTGGAGTTGGCAGGTTGGGATCCTGAGTGCAGACCTACACACCGTTTATCATGCCATGCTGTGGCAGGCGTCCCACATATAAAGTAGAGGAAGATGGGCACAGATGTTAGCTCAGGGCGATTCTTACTCAGTAAAAAGAGGAGGACAGGCAGTGGATGTTAGTTCAGGGCTAATCTTCCTCAAAAAAAAAAAGTTACTGTTTTGAGTAGTGGTGGCATGATAGAGGTATAAGTGGTGTGTAGTGCTGTTTTTCATCTAAGTTCTGCAAAATTTGATATTTTTTCTGTTTTTAAATATTTTTTCTACTGCTTCGCATAGGAAGGTTAATAACTTAAAATATTTGACCCATTTGAGAGTTAAATATACCTATGTCTCCTTGCCACATTTCCCTCCCACTGTTCCACCAGTTTTACTTATATAAATGATCTCTGAAGATAATTATACCAAGAGTAGTAGTTTTACCTGCTGTCATGCTTTATTTTTTCCCTACCTCTTGACAAAAAAGTACTAATGAGCCTTTTACTTCTACAATATAAGTAATAGAACAGTTGAACTTGGATGAAGATGACAATTAAATCCCTTCAGTTTTTCCTACACAAAATTCCTTGTGGAGAGGAAGGAATTGTTTTGGTTCTCAGTGTCCCTCCCTCTCTCATCCAGGATCATAAAAGACTGTACAGTAGTATTTTTTTACCTTCTTTTAGCCTCAGAACTCTCTCTTGATTAGGTGTTTTAAATTATGCAGTTTTGAGTGGATTGTTAAAGTAAATTTTTGTCATAATAATTTTTTGGTACACATTTTCAGTTTACCGCAAGTCCTGGAAATAAAGGAGGCCTAAAGCATTTCAGCTCAGTAAACTTGATTGAGTGGTACCTGGGCCTGATACTGTGCTGAGTTGGGCTTTATAAAGATAAATGAGACGTGAACTTCAAGGACCTTGCAGTATAAGGGGAAGATACACTGATTAGTGGAGATTTGTCAGACAGTGTGCATGGCTTATGTATTTTCAGTGATAAAATAAATTTTAAAACTAATTAAGTAGGAAAGTTAATTTAATCCCCTGAGACATTTCAAGAGGTTTTGAGTATCAGTTTACTGAACCTTGGTCAAGTGCCTTCTGACCTTGATTTGTCTCTAGTATTTTCCAAATAACGTTATGATGGTTTTTTAAAAAGGAAGTAAGAGATTTAATCCCTATATTAATTTCTTGTTCTATTCAGGTCCTTTTTCTGTATCTCAGCATTTGCCTGTATAAATTACCAGTAATCAGTTGTTTAACCTACATTTGGTACTCTTGATTGAAGAGACTACAAAGTGTCCAATAGCTTAAAAGATCAATATAGAGATTTGGATTAATTAAAACCTCTTTTCCTATTAGAAGGCAAAATAATATAGTGGGAAAAGCATTGGACTTTAGTCAGAAAGTTTCAGGTCCTGGCTTCACCATATGACCTTGGGCAAGTCACTTCTTTAAATCTGCTTCTTCATCTGTAACTGATAATTTATGATTTGTGAAATGATCTTTGTAGTTAGATGATAGTTATGTTACAGTTTATAAACTTTCGTAAGCTTATAACAACTTTTCCATTTGCATTGAAATGTTTGGAAGTTAAATGAAAAGAGCAGGACATCTTTGTGAAGAGAAATAAAAAAAAATTTTCAGTGAATGTGTTTAAGAGAAACGCACAAAGTTAAATGCTGGAATCATTATAAATTAAAACTTACGGGCTAATAGTAAGGAAAGGTAAGCCAAATTTGGAGAAAGGTTATGTATCAGTACTATCTAAGAATTAGGCTCATCGTTTGTCTTATTTTAGCCAATAAACCCGAGTTAAGATCCTTAGATTAGTGTATAAACATCTTCTTTTGAAATATAATTTTTTAAAAAAATATATATTCCACCAACTTTTTTCTGATTCGTAAGTTAAAACATCCATTCTTTCTACTAATATGCAAACAGTGTAATTGTTAGACTAGGTTAAAATGCAAAAGGATTCTTTTCATTCTACCTTATGATAACTCCTTTGTTTATATGGTGCGTTTCAGAATTTAAAACTTCAATAAATACTTTTTTAAACTTTTAGGTTAGCTGTTGAGTAACCCTGTTGGCCAAAACTGAGTATTCTTAGAAGTACTCCTGCAGGTTCAGATGGATTATAAATGAAGAAAACATATATTTTTCTATTTTGTGATACGTGGAATTCTATTTTTGTTTTATTTTCTTGCTAAAGGTGAAATGGCAGTAAACCTTTAGGTGACACTTTCTTGCTCTTTCCTTTTGTAAGGAAAAGGCGAGGGTCATGGATAGTGAGAATGAAGAGACGGTAATATTCTGAACTGAAAAAACTTTTATGGCTCTATGGAGAAGGCTTCAGTACAAGCCTTTAGTATTGTACAAGACTAAAATCCTGAATTTTCTTCCTCTCGTGATCAATATGATAATAGAAACATTGAACCATTCCAGAAGGTTTTTGGAAAGTTTATTGTATAATGTCTCAAAATTTAGCAGTTATTCTGTACTTTCATTTAGAGTTAGAATGATTGCCAGTTATGTTGTGTTAATTGTTAATTGGGACATTGGTAATACAATTTAAAATTATAATACCAAGCTTTTTAAAAAATATGTGGAATAAGAAAATCATAGTTATTGTTTCTAAACATTCTAAACATTCTTTCTAAACATTCTAAACATTCTAAACAGAATTTGGATTACTCCCTGGCTTCTGTATTTGCTCGGATAGTCTTTTGTGACACAAGAGTCTTCATTTGTATTAGGTTTACTTTCAAAAGAGGAGAAAACTTTGTACTGCTGAGAGGTATTGTGGGGCACCTTTATGGTAAAGATCCAAGACATGTCAACCATTTGAATTTGGGTAATAGCTAGAGGGAGATTCATTATACTGTACACAGCAGTTATGTATGATAGAAATTTTCCCAAATTAAAAACACGGGAATAATATTTTTTAAGTCAGTAGTTTATAACGTTAAATTCTTTACTATTGCTAGTTGTGTAGTTGCAAGTTATATTTATTTCTGAAGTCCAGTATTGCCTTTGTAGAAATAGATTTTGACTTGGGTTTAATAAAAGAATAATTTTAGGGTTTTCTTTTAGGTTCATTCAGTTTTTATCATGAAAATTGTGAAATATACACAAAGTAGAGAATTTGTCACCTAGATTTAACAGTTATGGAGATTTTACTATGCTTGCTACATCTATTCCCTTTGCCCTTCTTCTTCTTTCGGCAGAAGTATTTTAGAGGACATCTCAAACATTATTTCGTTTTACCCCTAGTTACTGCATTTGTGTAAAATAAGGACATTGTATTATATAACCACTTAACATAAAATTAGCAGTATTTTCTTTGTATTAATACATTTTTACAGTTAAAAACAACTATTTGAAATGATACTCTGTGTGCTGTCAGATATGGTAGCTACATGTGGCTGTTTAAATTTACATTAATAAAAATTAAAAATTCAGGTCCTAAATTACATTAGCTATTTCAAGTACTCAGTGGCCACATGCAACTACCATATTGAACAGTGCAGATAGAGAATATTTTCATCACTGCAGAAGGTTCTGTTGGACAGCATTGCTGTAGGTGCTTTCTGCATGACTCTGGCGATGAACATGAAAGAGATAAATATTTGTGTTTTAGGAAAGTGTATAAGATTGTTTATTTAATATTTGATTCTCATTTCTTTCAGATGCATAGAAAAAGTAACAACTGACAAAGGTAAGACTTGATCATTCTTACCTCTCATGTATGTTACAGATTATCTAATAATCTGATAGAAAATAGAATAGGCTTCAGCCTGATAATTCAAATTGTTCCCATTTAAAAATGACTTTTATTTAGTAAAGAATTACTGGAGTAGATCAAACCTATTTAGATAACAACAGGTTTGGACAATCGGATCATTTTGGCTTTATTTAGAAACCTAATAATGGGAAATCAGATTATTTGATGTCAATTTATGGCAGTTTTTTTTAAGCTAGTGAGTTTTTTACCAAAGTAACAAAGAGGAATGATACACAGTACAGAGTAAAATGTAGACAAAATCTTGATGCTGGTGGAGACTCAAATTATAAATGCAGTTTGAAGAATGTGGAAAGAAGTGTTCTAAGATTTCAGCCTGCTGAATAATTGAATGGGGTCATTAGGTTGTTTCTCTTTAAAGTGTTTTAGCAAACCAGATATATGTATTGAATGTAGTCTTCTGCTTATCTGGATTAAAGGGAAGCTAATGTTCACTTTTTTCTTTTTAAACAGTTTTTTAAAAAGACTATTCTGTTTTTGGAGATTGGGTTATTAACATTGCCCCATCATGTTGGGCCAGGTGCTCATTGATTACATGTTTTTATCTGGTTGTTGGCTGTGTTCCTTGATGCTAAGTTCAAATACACAGCATCCTTCTTAAAACTGGAACAAATATACTTTTAAGCATCTCTCATTTATTTGTCTGATCTTGGCCCGGTCCTGATGGGAATTTACTTAATAAGTGTGGGTTGACCAGTTAACTTATTATGTATGTGTTATATATATATATATATTATTCCTAATGAAGACTTTTCTGTTCATAAATAATGCTTTGAGAATATACATAAAACAAGTTTAAAATCTGGATTTTATGCCATGGAGAAGAATGACAGTATGATTAGGAGCCAGTAACTTGAATTGGTGGCTGCTTTGTAAATAATTAGATGTTAATGATCAGATTTCTTTTTCCTCTGAATTTTAGAATCTGAAGCTAGTTTTTCATAGTATACAAGGCAGAAATATATTTCACTAGGCAAATTTTTTGTGTAGAAATCTTTCCATGACTGTTTTGTCTAGCAAGTTTTTGGTTTTGTTGCTGTTGATACTTAGAAAATAGGGTATGTCTGCTAAGAATGGAAGCTCTCGTGTTTATTGTTTAGAGATCATCTTGGGAATTTTATGATGTGGAGAAAATGTAGAGAGAGGTAGCAATCAAGTACCAGAGCAGTTTTTATTAAAACAAAAACTAAAACCCCAACCTTCCTTTATCAGAGCTGAAATTACCTCATGTGTCTAAAGAGTACGTCTAAAGAAGTTATTTTGGGTTGCCTTGAGAACTCTCATAATGTGGTGGAAATTTTGAACCCCTGTTGCATATTAATTTAATTGCCCTTTGTGTAGATGTCTTAAACCAGAAATTGGCATGTTATGTAGTTATGCAGCTGTGAAGAGATTAAAACTGCGTTATGGGTAATTCAAACTCAAAATCAATCCCACTAGTTAAATGCTCTGGATCTAGAGTTAGAACTCAGGATTTGAATTCAAGTTCTGCCTTTTATTGCAAATAATTCAGTACCTGAAATCCAGTGAGCACTCAATAAATGGTACCTATTAGGTTTGTAAAATTTTGAAAAAATAGATTTTCTCCAACTCCCATCTCCATCTTTTCATTAGTTTACCTATCACGGTAGCTGTTCAAGTCTATGAACAGTATATAGGTACATAACTGTATCTTACCTACATTTATACAACTAGATCAGTGAATAAAGAAATGAGGACTGTAGTGGTCACCTTTTCCTGTGCTGTTTAGTATTTAGAATTCACTTCAGTTCTTTGCCTTGTCATTTAACTTCTCAAAAAGTTATTCTGTTACTCTAGAATAGTTTTCATGTTCAGTCTCCTGAATTTTAACTGAAGTAACTCATGCTTATTCCAGAAGTTGAAGTTTTTTCAAAACTTTGGACACTTTTTGATATTTTCTAGAGATATGACTATCTCTGTTTTATTAATATTGAAAAGATGTTTTCAGGCTTGCTTTTACTCTATTTACTCCAAATGACTTGAAATTATATGCTTTCCTTCAGCTACAGGTAAAACTTTTGACGTGTTTGAACAAATAAATAATATTCCACACACACAAAAGCAACTTACTATTGTTTTCAAATTATTAAATTGCCAAGTGCTATGTTCATTTTTCAAACTGAAATAGTAGTAAAGAAGCATGTTAATGTTGGTCCCTGTTTCTGCTTCATTTATTTAATCCTGATGGTAATATAAAACAAATGAAAAGTTGCTTTGTAAAAATAGTGTTTAGTTATTCATTCAACAGGTAATTGTGGAGCATCCACTGTGTGTCCAGCACCATTCTAGATACTGGGTTGTACTGGTAATCAAATAAGTGTGGTGAAGAAATTAAAAGAGTGTAATATGTTTGATGAAGTTGGAGGTGGGGAGGCTAAGTTTAGATAAGATGGCAAAGGATGACCACTTTGAGTATCTGACATTTGAGCTCATACCTGAATATACAGGTAGATATCTGAATGAAGAGCATTCCACAAACAAGAAGCAAAAAGGAAAAAGCTTAAAATGTGAAAGCTTAGTTTACTACTGCCAAGGTTTATCATCATCATTGTGGAGCAGAAATTTTGAAGGACAGAGCCTGCCTAGTTCATTTTTAACTTGCCTTTATATTTTCTTTCTCCTCCCTCTGTTTTGAACCAGTGTTATACTTATGGTAATGAAGTAAAGTGATGGTTTGTCTAAATGTAATTTATTAATAATCCCAGTGTTACATGATTCATAAATAGTAATTTCTTTAACTTTCGACCCTCTGACTAAAACTGCCCAAGATACAACATAAAAAAGGAGACTGTAGTATCTTAACGTTTACTACAGTGTGTTTCAAGTGTTTCATGGAATAATAATAATAAATATTACAGACTCAAATAAATGTGGACAGTGCTTGAGTCATCAGTGTTAGATGATTTATTCCAGGACTTCTGAGAGACTTTGATTAATACCAAAATATGCAGCAATTACGTAACTTAATTGACTGTAAGACCTTCCCCCTCTCGTTTTTTTTGGTTATTTTTAAGAATATCTCATAAAATTAGAGTTTATGGAAAACCTACTTTGGAGTACTGGGTGCTTGAAAATTTGATTATGTTAAACTTGAGGTCTCATCTTTTATTCAGAATCATTTTACTGTTTTCAGTTACTCTTCTTGTTATGTAGTGATATTTGGAAAAGATTGTCTAGACAGAATCATCAAATGAGTTCATAACAGATCTGGGAATTTACTTAGATTGTTTAGAGCTTTGACTGTTTGCCTTATCTGGTTTATAATCAGCATACTATCTGGAATTATTAATAAAATGTTAGCTTGTTTTGGTATTTTTTTCTTTCCTGAAACATCCTCAGTTTTTGTTTTTTATTGATTTAATCTAATTTTCAGATTATAGCTTTCCTCCTTTCCTAAAAAGTTAGAATTTATTTATTTTTAACAATTTTCATAGTTTTAATTTCGTCAGATTATTTCATTTTTCCTGTGTTGGAATACTTTTGTTTCATATTCTCTCATTTCCAGTATCCTTAAACAATATTCATCTTAAATACGTGGGGTTTTTTTAAGCCTCGGTTTCCCTTATTTCTCTTAATACTGCTGATATTGGCTAATATTTCAAAATGGACTCTTAGTACTAATTATTCATGGAAAACAAAGTAGAGCTAACTATAGAAATACACAGTAGAGAGATCGGGTTTCAGAAACTCAAGTTTCTGGCTATTGTAATAGTGCTCGTGTCTCAAATGGCTGACCGTACATTCGATAAGCATTTTTTTTTTTTTAAAGATTTTATTTTTTCCTTTTTCTCCCCAAAGCCCCCCAGTACATAGTTGTATATTCTTCGTTGTGGGTCCTTCTAGTTGTGGCATGTGGGACGCTGCCTCAGCGTGGTTTGATGAGCAGTGCCATGTCCGTGCCCAGGACTCGAACCAACAAAACACTGGGCCGCCTGCAGCGGAGCGCACAGACTTAACCACTCGGCCATGGGGCCAGCCCCCATTCGATAAGCATTTTATCTATTTTATTTCCTTCCTAGCCCTTTATCTTAAGGTAGCAGGAACTAAATTATTTCTCTCAGTATGAGAATGATCTCAACGTCTTACTCCTTGTTGAGAATGCCCCATATACTTTAAACCATTTTTCTGATTCAAACCTCCAGACCTGTGGTTCTTCCTCTCTGCTCTAGTCTCCTACAAGTACAGACATACCTCATTTATGATATATGTAGATTGTGACACAGGCTTAGAAAGCCTTGATTATCAGCTCGTTTCAGTTATGGAATGTTTTATCAGTCAGATAAATGAGTCTTTCTGTCCCTTACATACAAAGAAATTTTATAACAATTTGCCACTTGCAATTCAATTTATATAAGAACCCTCTCAACAGTTATTTTATTCTTTTATACACGGTAATTATTTTATATTGAGATCCTTTTCCCTGCCAGAACCACTTGAGAGTTGCAGCAGAATGCTCTAGTGGGAGGAAACTGAAGCAGAGCAAACCTAGGGTCCTGAGTGGGCAAACTTAAGATTCAACTGATAAGAATATGAAACCTCTAAGAGACACTCATCTCTTACTAGGGCATAACATTATCTTCTCATTGACATGATTCTGAGTGGACCACAAACCTCTGACATAAAGGAATTAGATCTGATTTAATGCCCCCTGACCTTTTTAAGTCCAAGAAGGATCAGTCTCCTCTGAATTAAAACTAGCCAGATGGATTTAACTACAGTACATCCAGGCAAAGACCCCTTTAGCTTCAGTGCGGTTAATTCTCTTAGAGGTAACTGTACTTCCATCTTCTGCCTGCCTGCCTTATTAAACCTGACTTGCTTCTTTGATCCTAGTTAAACTCCAAACTTGTAGCTTAGCTTCTTATTGGATGATTATGTTTGTAGAATTTCTCAACTCTGTTTTCTTTGCTATGTCTCTCCCTAAACTCTTGTATCAGTTATCTGTCCAGGTATAACAAACCATCCAATACTTAGTGATTTAAAATACAACAATTTGTTATTTCTCAGGTGGGCCATTCCCTCTCCTCATTGGTCTTTCAATTCAGTCATTTTCGTGTCATGGTGGTCTCAGGACAGTGTGCCAAAAGCTGCAAGGCATCTTGAAGCTTACCCCACAGCATACAAAAATCAGTTGATTTCTGTATATGAGCAACAAAAGATTGAAATTATAAAATTTAAAAATATCATTTAGAACAACATCAAACAGTCTGAAATACTCTGGGATAAATCTGACAAAAGATGTGAAATACTTACACACTAAAAAGTACGAAATATTGCTGAGGGAAATTAAAAACCTAAATGAATGGAGCAGTATACCTCGTTCATTGAATTGAAGACTCAATATTGTTAAGATGTCATTTCTCCCCATAATGATCTACAAATGCAATGTAATCCAAATCCAAGTCACAATTGTTTTTTTGTGGAGAGTTTTGACCTTGAAAACTTCTTGAAAGGATCTTGGAGACCCCTCGGAGTTTACAAACTACACTTTGAAAACCATTACCTTACACTAATCAGGAATCCCACCATGTTTCTAAGAGTGGGATGGATTCTTAAGAGAAAAAAGTGAATAGATAGTTTGTGGGCATCCAAACATATTACACGTGTGTTTTATAACTGATTTAGCCTCTACCTGATGGAAGGACGTTTGATATTTCTCACAGTTTTTTCTGGGTTGCAGGTGACTTTTTTTTAAGAAACTGTATTAAAATATACCATACATACACAAAAGTACACTTAAGTATGCGGCTTCATGATTTTTCACAAGGCAAACCCAGTGGTGTAACCATCACCCAACTCAAGAAACAGAATGTGATTAACCTCCCCCAAGTGTAACCACTATTCTGACTTTTAACAGCACAAATTAGTTTTGCCAGTTTTTGAATTGTATGTAAATGGAATAATGCATTATGTACTCTTGTGTAGGGCTTCTTTTGCTCACCATTATGTGACATTCCTCTGTATGGTGTTTGTTATAGATTATTTTTATTGCTATATAGTGTTTATTGCAGAAATATATCGCAGTTTACCCATTTTACTGTTGAGGGGCATTTGGGTAGATTTCAGTTAGTGATCTTTATTACTAGTGCTACAATGCATATTTTATTAATAAAATTTTATTGAAGCATAGTTTACATACTTAAAATTCACCCATTTCAAGTGTACAGTTCTGTCTAGATAGATTTGCCTTTTCTAGATGTTTTTATATAAACGGACTTGTACATACAATATATGTTTTTTTTATTTTAGGTCTGGTGTCTTTCACTTAGCATAATGTTTTTGAGGTTAATCCATGTTGTAGCATGTATCAATATTTTCATTCCTTTGTATGGAAATAGTTCATTTGATTTATCTGTTCACCAGTTGCTACACTTTTTAGCTATCACGAATAACGATACTGTGAATATTCATGGGCAAGTTTTTGAGTGGACAAATGTTTGTATTTCTTTCAGGTAGACATCTAAGAGTGGAATTGTTGGATTGTATGGTAAATATAGGTTTAACTTGAAGAAACTGGCAAACACTTTCTTAGGGTGGCTGTGATATTTATGTTCACCAACAGTTGATGAGGGCTTCTGTTTCTCTACAACCTCACCCATGTTTGTTATTGCCCTTCCACTATTCTGTCAAGCCAGCTGCTTCAGGATGGTAGGGAATGTGGTAACACGCATAGTGAATTCCACGAACATGGGTCTCTTGCTGCATTTCACTTACTGTGAAGTGAGTTCCTTGATCAGAAGAAAGGCTATATGGAATACCATGACTGTGGATAAGTCATTCTGTAAGTCCATGAATGATAGTTTTGGCAGAAGCATTGGGTGCAGGGAAGGCAAATCCGTATTCAGAGTAAGTGTCTGTTCCAGTAAGAACAAAACGTTGCCACTTCCATGATGGAAGTGGTCTGATGAAATGAACTAGCCACCAGGTAGCTGTGTGATCACCCTGGGGAATGGTGCTATATCAGGGAGTCACTGTTGATGTCTGCTGCTGGCAGAATAGGCACTCAGCAGTGCCTGTAGCCAGGTTGGCCTTGGTGAGACTCTGGGTTTGGTTTTCAGGAAACTTAGCTTTGCAGGTACAGGAAATAAGGATTTCTTTCAGGGCAGGCATAGAAACTTCCAGGTCATTTATGTGGTGCTTGAGCTGGGAATTTGAACCTCTGAGCACACCCTTTTCTCTCCCCACTTTGTCCAGCACAATTAGGAGCAACCAGCCATTTTCATTATAACTCATCGGTTTGAAATGTCCCAAAGTATCAAATGCATGATCAGCAGAACCTCTCCTCTTACTATAAGTATTTGATTTAGAAGTATCCATTGGTGATATTTTGCTTATTTCTGTTGTTACATCATGCCGTGGACTTTCAGTGCTCTCTTTACTACTGGAAATAAGAGTCATATTAGTGCCTTTAAATCTAATCAGATTAGAGAACCAATTAAAAAACTAATCAGTAAGATTCTGTTCCTTTAGAACCAGTTTCAGTACCAGAGTGTGTATTAGGGGTCTTCAAAGAAATAGAACCAATAGACTATATATAATTTATTTTAAGGAATTAGCTCATGCAGTTGTGGGGGCTGTCAAGTTTAAGATCCATAGGGCACACTAGCAGACTGAAAATTCAGATAAGAGGTGATAATACAGTCTGAAGTCCAAAACTCACAGGACTGGAAACTTAGGGAAGGGTTTCTGTGTTCATTCTTGAAGCCAAGTTACTTCTTCATGAAACCTATCTTTGCTCTTACACTTTCAATTAATTGAATGAGGCCCACCCACATTATGGAGGGTAATTTACTTTACTCACAGTCTACTGATTTAAGTCTTAATCGTGTCTAAAAAAACTACCTTCACAACAACTTCTAGATTGATGTTTGACCAAACAACCGGGTACCATAGCCTAACCAAGTTGACACATAAAATTCACCATTATAGGGGCTGGCCTGGTGGCATAGTAGTTAAATTCACACGCTTTGCCTCGGCCGCCCAGGGTTCGAAGGTTCAGATCCTGGGCAAGGACCTAGCACCACTTGTCAAGTCACGCTTCAGCAGCATCCCACATAAAATAGAGGAAGATTGGCACAGATGCTAGCTCCGGGCCAATCCTCCTCACCAAATAAATAAATAAATAAATTATTCTTAATTTATATCAGATTTTATGTTATTTCTTTAACTTCATCACTTTTGCTTTCTCTGTCCTTTAATTTTATACTTCATTACATTTCTTAACCCTTTGTATTGTTATGCTACTTTTTCAGAGATTTTCTCAGCTTAACTTCACATCTTTTCTTCACGGGTTTTTTTTTTCTTATATTTTTAATTTCCAAGAGCTTTTTTTGAGTGTACTTTGTTGAATAGTATTACTGTTGTTAATCTAATGATGTACTAGCCTCCTATCTGAGGATATATTTATATATGTTTTTCTGTACCTTGAATTGCCCATTTCTTTCAAGTTTTTTTCCCATTTGTTTATTTAGCCTCTTCTGTTAGAAATTTTCCTTAAGTTTTGGGTGTTCCCTAATTTTCTTTTGATTTTTAGAGTAAAGTACTAAAATGCTGATTGGAAGGTCTGTGTGCACAGGTTAGACCTGCTATTCTCTATTAAAGGATGATGTAGGAATAGTCTTTTTTATGGGTCATTTCAGTTTCTTCAGAGAGGAATTCTTGTATCTTGGTACATGTGGTAGGTGTGAGGTCGGTGAGGAGGGTCTTCAACATTTATTATTTTTGCTTCCATTTAATTATCCCTAGTCTGCCCTCACCTGAAACTGTTGATACCAGAGCCTTTGTGGTTTAACATCTCCTAAGTGGTAAGTCTCCATTCAGGTGGAGGGGTAGTTGCTGGCAGCATGGGAGAAAGGGGATTGGGTGTTCAGACTACTTTTAAAATCTTCAAACTGCTCTTCATTTTTTCAGTCCTACCCTGCATCCCCACTTTCCGAGGCACACTGTGACTCCAATTCCTGACCCTTTCTGAAGTGGTTAAAATGTCTATACATATATTGCTTGTTACTTGTTTGTTTCCCCACTTATAGTTTAAGTTTAAACTTTATTTGATGTTTAAAGTCATTTATCACTATCCTGGTTTTAGTCTTCTAAAATTTTGTTGAAGTGAAATCAGAGTTGTTATTGTCTCCTTTTGTGTTCCTTTGACTTTGTTAGCCTTGGTCATTTTTAGCCCTTTTCTGTCATTTTAAGAGGAAGCAGAGACAAAAAATGTATATCAATCTGTTTGAGACATATTTTTTTAATCTGAATTCTTTTAGGCAGTTAAGGGGGAGGTAACAAGAAAAACTTTCTCAGTGTTTTGTTTCTTAAAAATAATAAGCCTGAAATAATCTTCATGTTAGAGAGATGTATTTTGGGGTGGGAAATTTTGTTCCCCTTCAGCACACTCTGTGATGTTCACACAACGAAATCACCTAGGGATGCACTTGTCAGAACGCATCACCATTGTTAAGCAACATATGACTGTATAAAGGACAGTGAGAGGAGGAGGAGGAGAAGCTCCCAAGGAAAAGAGAAGCCAGGGAGTTAGGAAAAAGACCAAGAAAGTGTGATATGAAAGCCAACTGTCAAAAGATGATAAGTCAGGTAACTAAAAAACGTCAATTAGATTTAAGTATGTGAAGACATTGGGAACCTTAACAATAGCTATTTTAGTGGAATAGCAGGGCCTGAAGCCAGATAATCCATGTTGCCTTTTTCCTCCTTACCTCTGTATCTTACCACGATGAAGGTCTACCTGCCTGTTTTGTGTCATCCCCCTCCAACCCCCTCCTCACTCTATTAACCATTTGATCATTAACAGTATTTAGGTAAGCCCCTTATTAATTTTAGATCTGTACTATTACAGTGCATCCTATCTGGTCTCGTTAATTTCCATCTCTCAAATCACCTCCCATTTCTTATCAGCCCATCATGGGCTCTCTCCTTCTCCATCTCCATTCAAGTTATGTAACTAATTCTTACTTTAAAACTTTCAGAGATTCTCTACCAAATGTCTAACTTCATAGTTCTTTTTTTTTCTTTTTTTTTTTTTGGAGGAAGATTAGCCCTGAGCTAACATCCATGCCCATCTTCCTCTACTTTATACGTGGGATGCCTACCTCAGCATGGCTTTTGCCAAGCGGCACCATATCTGCAGCCAGGATCCAAACCGGCGAACTCTGGGCCACCAAGAAGCGCCACGTGCAAACTTAACCGCTGCGCCACCAGGCCAGCCCTAACTTCATATTTCTTAAGCTTGGATCCAGAGCCTCTACAATGTAGATGAATTATACTTTCATAGTGTTATTAGTCACAATTCTCCTTAGGTAGACCCCCAAATTTCTTCTATAATATTTCCTAACCCCCAAATCTCTGAGCTTTTCTGTTTTTGCAGCACTAGTTCTGCTTTTTCCTCAACATGCCCTCAATGTCAATGTTACACCCATACTTCAATACAGCTTTTTTTAACATGTCTCAGATACTCTGATATTTTACCATCATGGATTGAAAGAATGGCCTGAACAAAGCAAAATTGTAGTATGGGTATGTTTTTAAAATATATTTTACAGTACTAAAGTGCTACTGGAAGAGAAAAATCAGTGAATAAGTCAGATATTAGAAATAGCTAAAAACACATTTCATAAATATTGAAAATGACGTTTTATGTGGACCATGCTGAATCTAGACCATAATGCTGATGATTCCCAATGTTATATATGTAGCACAGACTCCCTCCTCTGTCTTTCAGGCCAACTGTGGTTTTACTCGGCAGACATTTCAAATTTAACATGTCCAAAATGGAACACATTATCTCTACTGTCTCCTCAAAACAAGCAAGAAAAACTATTTTCTTCTGTGAATGCTCCCACAATCCATCCAATTGTTCAGATCATAGATCTCTGACCCCTCTCTCTGTCCTCTTCTATCCCTTTATTAAGTCATTCTCTTGTGCTGTCTGCTCTGTCTCCTAAGTATTTCACATCTCTAATTCTTTCCATTTCCAATGCTGTTATTCTTTTTCAAGCTTTTATTATTTGTTGCCTAGGCTGTTGCAGTAGACGTTAAGCTGGTCTCCTTGAAATCAGTCTTGCCCCCACCTGGATCATTCTCTAGCCTGCAACCAGAGTGAACATTAAAACTGAAAATCTGATCGTGACACCTTCCTTTGTAAATTCTTCTGGCTTTCTGTGGCTATTAGGGTAAAATCCAAAATCCTGCAAGGACCTTCTTTATTAGACTCTTTCCTGCCTCCTCAGCAACATTATAAATGATGACAGTTTTTGTCCTCTTCTCTCAGCTCCAGTCATTTTGGTCATCTTACTTCAGTTCCCATCTCATGGTATTTACATGTGCTCTTCTGTCTTACTTCCTCTCGTTTTTCACCTCGCTAGCACTTATCCTTGAGAGTCCAGCCATATTTTTTCAAACTTAAATGCTAAATTTTGAGCTAATTGTTAGCTATAGATACCATTAAGTTAATGAACATTCATTTTGAGAGCCACAGTTTCAAAGAGAAAGTATCCTTTCATCTTCTCAAACCTATCCCTAAGCAAAGTCTTTTGAGACAGAACTAATACACCTGACTGTACTCTGAAACTAAATGGCGCTACTTTGTGATTCTAATTTTTTTTGCCCTACACTTTTAATGTCTGTAGGAATTTTGTAAACTCTCGTTAATATTTTTTATTCCTTACTTCCTTTCTCAGTACTCCAATAGCTCATGTCTGGTCTGAAATAAGTAAGAAAGAAAATAAAAACATAGATGTAGTAAATGATGAAAGAGATGACTAGAACAAGAAAGAAAAAATTAAGTATTAGCATATTTATAAAGATAAATACCCTTGTTGATTGAAAAATGAGTAAACCAGGGGGCTGGCCCAGTGGTGCAGCGGTTAAGTGTGCACATTCTGCTTCGGTGGCCGAGGGTTCGCCGGTTTGGATCCTGGATTCGGACATGGCACTGCTTGATGGGCCATTCTGTGGTAGGCGTCCCACATATAAAAAGTGGGGGAAGATGGACACAGATGTTAGCTCAGTGCTAGTCTTCCTCAGCCAAAGGTGGAAGATTGGTGGCAGATGTTAGCTCAGGGCTAATCTTCCTAAAAAATAAATAAATAAATAAAAATGAATAAATCAGATTAAAGTATATAAATACTTTAATTTCTTAATTAAAAGTTTGAAAATCTCTCAGCTTTTTTTCTGTTTTTAATCATTAAAAAATTCCTCCAGTTCTCTTTTGAAACATAAAGAAATACCACATGCAGTTTTAGATTAAAAATTCACTTTCATGGAATAATAAAACTTCCTTTGGTCTTTTAGGTCAGTATATTACATAAATGGCTCCCTGTCTTGGCACTTGAACCTATGTCTGGGTGGAAATGAGCCAAATCTGAATTAAGCCTTTGGACTGGCACTTTCCCGTTTCACTTCTATATGGTTAGGTGTGGTATAGTAGAAAGAATATAGACTTTGGACTTAGATATACCTGGGTTCAAAATCCCAGCTCCACAACTTAATATGTGAGCCTGGGAAAATCAGTTAATTGCTTTCCTCACCTGTAGAGATAAGAGTAATAATAATTACTTGACATGGTTATGAGGATAAATTTAGAAAAAAGGAAAAAAATATTATTATACTGTAGTAGAGGCTTGTTAGTTTCCCAGAAAAAATGGTAAATATTTGCATACATAGAGATGAGAAGACCTTTACTCTAGTTTCTTCCCAGCCTATCAACCAGCCACTCCCTGGTCACCCAACAATCAGTGTTAGCTTTGTAATCTTGAACAAGTCATTTAATTTCTCTAAACTTCAGTTAGAAAAATGGGGCAACCTGAAGGAAAACCGGTTCATGTTAGGATGACCCTTCTAACTTGAAGTATTTCATCATGATGAAGTGGCTATCACCTTTTGGAATTTGATGAGTTAGCTTGTTTTGAAAGAATTATCATGCTGTCTTTTACTACCTAGAAGAATTAGGAGAAGCGTTCTTGCAGGTAATACCAATTTGTCTCACTTCATAGTATCAATCACTCTTACTTTATCTCTTTTTCCTCTTTCGAGAATGTGGTTATATTCATTGTGCCTGCATGTTGCTCAGGCAGTGGCTTGCCTGATGTCTTCCTTCACCTAGGCTACCGTGGCTTTTTTTCTCTTTTTTCTTATTACTTATATATCTAGGAGCCTCCTCAAAGTCAACTGCTATTATGAGAAAAAGCAGAAATTGTCTTTGAAGTACCACACAGAAGAAACTTGACTCTTTTCTATTTGGTTGTGATTGTTTTTCCTAGTGTATGGGTTATCCTATTGTCAGTTTCTACTCTGGAAGCCTAATAGCGTTTTTTTCTCCCCTCTGTTTTTGTTGTTGTTGGCTTGTGTGTTTCTTTTTTTTTTTTTAGGTGACATTTGTGTAACAAAATTAACCATTTTAAAGCATACAATTCAGTGACATTTAGTGCATTTACAGTGTTGTGCAACCATCACCTCTATTTAGTTCTAAACATTTTCAACCCTACCAAAGAAAACCCATACCCATTAAAAGCAGTCATTCCCTGTTCTGCCCTCTCCTCAGCCTCTAACAAACATTAATTTGCTTGTGCCTTAAAACATTAATCCGACTTTACCCCTATTAAGAGTATTTCAGATAAATGGAATCATACTTATGTGACTTTCGTGCCAGGCTTCTGTCATACAGCATATTTTGAAGGTTCATCCATGTTTTAACATGTAATAGTACATATTAGTACTTCGTTCCTTTTTATGAGTAATATTCCATTCTGTGGATATACTTCATTTTGTTTATCCATTCGGTGTTTGATGGACATTTAGGTTGTTTCCACATTTTGGCTTTTATGAGTTGTATTCCTGTGAACATCCACGTACAAGTATTTCTTTGGATACTTGTTACTTTTGGGGATCTACACCTAGGAGTGGAATTGCTGGGCCATGTGGTAATTTTGTTTACGTTTATGTTTTTTATATTTATGCTATGCTTATGTTTTTGAGGAACTGCCAGCTGTTTTCCACAGTCGCTGCGCCACTGTGTCTATTTAAGTCCTTTACCATTTTTTAATTGGGTAGTTTGTCTTTTTGGTGTTGAATTGTAAGAGAGTTCTTTATATATTCTGGGTATTAGTCTCTTGTTAAATATATGACTTACAAATATTTTCTCCCATTCCATAGATTTTCTTCACTTATAAGAGATTTTTACTATTACCTTTTACATTTAGGTCTTCGATCCATATTTTTTTTTTTTTCTGCTTTTTCTCCCCAAATCCCTCCAGTACATAGTTGTATATTTTAGTTGTAGGTCCCTCTAGTTGTGGTATGTAGGACGCTGGCTCAGCATGGCCTGATGAGCAGTGCCATGTCCGTGCCCAGGATCCGAACCAGTGAAACCCTGGGCTGCTGAAGCAGAGCGTGCAAACTTAACCACTTGGTCATGGGGCCAGCCCCCTTTGATCCATTTTGAGTTAATTTTTGTATATGGTATAAGGTAAGGGTCCAGCTTTGTTCTTTGTATGTGGATATCCAGTTGTCCCAGCAACATTTGTTGAAGAGACTGTTCTTTCCCCATTAATGGTCTTGGCAACCTTGTGGAAAATCAGTTGACCATAGGTGCATGGGTTTCTATCTGGACTCTGAATTCAGTTCCGTTGGTCTGTATGTCTGTCGTTAGGCCAGTGCCACACTGTGATACTGATTGATTACTTTAGCTTTGTAGTAAGTTTTGAGATTGGGAAGAATAAAGTGAGTCCTCCAACTTTGTTCTTTTTTAAGATTGTTTTGGCTGATCAAGGTCTCTAGTATTTTCATATGAATTTTAGGATGAGGTTGTCAATTTTTGCAAATAAGGAAGCTGGGATTTTGATGGGGTTATATTCGGTCTGCAGATCTATTTGGGTAATATTGCCATCATAGGAATATTTAAGTGTTTATTCTTTTTAATTAAATTATAAATGGAATTGTTTTCTTAACTCCCTCTTTGGATTTCTCATTGCTGGTGTATTTAAAACAACTAATTTTTGAGTGTTGGTCTTGTATTCTGCAACTTTGCTAAATTTGTGTGTTACCTTTAATAGTTTTCTTTTTGCAGATTCTGTAGAATTTTCTTTAGAAATAGCATTTCATCTTCAGATAGAGTTTTACTTCTTCCTTTCCAATTTGGTTGCCATTTATTTTTATTGCCTAATTGCTTTTTCCAGAACTTCCACTTGAATAGAAGTGGAGAAACAGGGCATCTTTATCTTGTTCCTGATCTTAGGGAGAAAGCTTTCAGTCTTTTGCCACTGAGTATGTTAGCTCTGGGCTTTTGATAAATGCCCTTTATCAGGTTGAGGAAGTTCTATTCTATTCCTAGTTTGTTGTGTGTTCTTATCATAAAAGTTTGTTGACTTTTGTCAAATGCTTTTTCTACATCAATTGAGACGATCATGTAGAGTTTTTTTCCTTCATTCTATTAATGTGGTATATTAATCAATTGATTTTTATATCTTGAACCACCCTCGTAATCCTGGGATGCATCTCACTTTGTCTTAGTCTTAATATGCTTCATAGTCTTGTTATTCTGCTGGATTCGGTTTGCAAGGGATATTCGTCTGTAGTTTTCTTGTGGTGTCTTTGTCTGGCTTTGGTATCAGTAATCCTGGCCTTATAGGATGAATTGGAAAGTGTTCCCGCCTCTTCTGTTTTTTGTAGAGTTTGAGAAGGATTAGTGTTGATTCTTCTTTATATGTTTAGTAGACTTTACCAGCGAAACAATCTGCCTCTGGGCTTTTTTTCATTGGGAGATTTTTTATTATTAATTCAGTCTTCACTTATTGTAAGAGTGTTCCAATTTTTTACTAGTTTGAGTCTTCTCTTTTCTTTTTCCTCAATCTAGCTAAAGATGTGTCGATTTTGTTGATATTTTCAAAGAACTGAGTTTTGGTTCCATTGATTTTTCTCTGTTGGTTTTCTGTTTTCTTATTTCATTTATCTCTTTTCTAATCTTTATCTCCTTTCTTTTGCTAGCTTTAGGTTTAGTTTGCTCTTTTTTTTTTCCTTTTTAAGGTGTAAAGAATACTTCACACCAAAACAACAAATAACCTAATTAACAGGTTATTGGTTAGACGTGATTTTTTTTTTCTATTTTAATGTAGCCATTTAAGTCTATAAATTTCACTCTGAGCATTGCTTTTGCTGCAGCCCATAATAACTTATGGCATGTTGTTTTTTCATTTTCATTCATCTTTAAGTATTTTCTAATTTCCCTTGTGATTTCTTCTTTAACCCGTTGGTTAAGAGTGTGTTGTTTAATTTCCACATACTTGAATTTTCTTTTTTTTTTTTTTAAGATTGGCACCTGAGCTAACATCTGTTGCCAGTCTTCTTTTTCTTCTTCTTCTCCCCAAAGCCTCCAAGTTCATAGTTGTATGTTCTAGTTGTGAGTACCTCTTTGGTTGTGCTATGTGGGACACTGCCTCAGCATGGCCTGATGAGTGGTGCCATGTCCACTCCCAGGGTCCCAACTGGGGAAACCCTGGGCTGCCAAAGTGGAGCACACGAACTTAACCACTTGACCATGGGGCTGGCCCCATTTTTTTTTGAGGAAGATTAGCCCTGAGCCAACATCCATGGCCAATCCCTTTCTTTCTCTTTTTTTTTTCCTGCTGAGGAAGATTGGCCCTGAGCTAACATTCATGCCCATCTTCCTCTACTTTATATGTGGGTTGCCTGCTGTAGCATGGCTTGACAAGTGGTGTGTGGGTCCACACGTGGGATCCAAACTGGCAAACCCCAAGCCACCGAAGCAGAGTGTGTGAACTTAACCACTGCACTACCTAGTCGGCCGCTTGAATTTTCTAATTTTCCTTATGATACCGATTTCTGTTTTCATTGTATTGGATCAGAGAACATTCTCTATATCATCTTTTTTTTTTTTTAATTTTCTTTTAAAGATTAGCACCTGAGGTAACATCTGTTGCCCTTTTTTGTTTTTACTTCTTCTCCCCCAAGCCCCCCAGTACATCGTTGTATATTTTAGTTGTGGGTCCTTCTGGTTGTGCTATGTGGGCCATCGCCTCAGCATGCCTGATGAACGGTTCCGTATCCATGCCCAGGATCCGAACTGGCGAAACCCCAGGCCACAAAAGCAGAGCACACAAACTTAACCACCCAGCCACGGGGCCACACCCTCTAACTGAACCCCGGACTAGTCCTTCTATCCATTACTGAAAGTAAATTATTGAAGTCTCCAACTTATTTTAGTATTACCTACTTTCCCCTCCAATTTTGTCATTTTTTGCTTCATATATTAGGTATATATAGGTTTATAATTCTTTTATTTTCTTGATTGATTGACAGTCTTATCAATATACACGTCTTTCTTTGTCTTTAATAACAGTATTTGACTTGAAGTCTATTTTGTCTGATAGCAGGGCCATATGCTATGAGTTGAATTGTTTCTCCCAAAAAGGTGTTGCGTACCTGTGAGTGTGACATTATTTAGAAATAGGATCTTTGCAGAGAAATAGGTCTTTGTGGTAATTTGTTGTGGCAGCCCTAGGAAACTAATACAGATTTCAGTACTGAAAGTGGTATCTTGCTGTAACAAAATACCTAAAAATGTGGAAATGGTTTTGGTGAGTGGATACTAACTGGGAGAGTTCTGAGACGCTTATTCGGAAAAACAGCCTGGATTGCCTTAAGGAAACAGTATGCAGAAATGTGGATGTCAAAGGCAATCTGGGGAGGCTTTAAAAGGAAATGGTGAACATGTTATTGGACAGTAGAGGAAAGGCGATCCTTGTTAGAAAGTGGCAGAGACTATGGCTGAATTATGTTCTGTTGGATAGAACTTTTATGCAATGAACTTGTATATTTAGCTGAAAAGATTTCCAAGCAAAGTGTGGAAAGTGCAGCCTGGTTTCTCCTCCTTGATGGAGGGTTAGGTTGTTTTCCAGTGTTTAGCTGTTATAAACATGCTACAATGAACCTCCATGTGCCAGTTTATTTTCCTAGGGGTAGATATTTAGAGATGGAATTGCTGGAAGTAGTTTTGCACCTTCCCTGGAAGAGACCAGTATTTATCAATTTCTTACATGTTTGTCCAGAAGTTTTGTTACCATATATATCATATATATATCTTACACGCATATGTATTTATTTCTATATCTATATAACATGTAAAACATATATATACATGTATCTAATATTTGGGTATTATATGCATATGGGTTTTTCTGTGTGTAGTAAAGTGTCATGGAGTTGACTTCATGCCTTTGCCCATTGACTAGATGTGTCGTAATTTATATAACAAGTTCCCCCGATAGTTTTCTACTTTTTTACTACTAAAAACATTCCTATAATGACTGACTCTATACATAAGTCATTTTGTAAGTGTGATTGCAGTTTTATAGGATAAATTTCTCGTACTTGAAAGTTTTGATAGGTATTGCTAAATTGTCCTTCATAGAGGTTTTGCCATTGCACACACTATCTTCTGTATTATAGTGCCTGTTTTTCTACAGCCCTGCCAATACAGTGTGTTGTCAAACATTTGGATCATTGCCATTATGATGGGGAACAGTACTATGGCACTGTCATTTTAAGTTTCTCTTGTTACAAGCGGATTGAGCTTTTTTGTCGTTGTTTGTTCACCATAGGTTTTTTACTGAGCTGCCATTTTTCTACTGAGCTTTTAGACTGCTTCTAGTGGAATTTGCCATATGTAAAATTGTTTTTATGTTTAGGTAGTCAGGTATATCAGTCTTAAGACCTGAAATTTTGTGCTGTTCTTAGAAAGCCCTTTTCCATTCTGAGATTATTTAAAGAATCTTCCATAGTCATAGTAGGCTCAGTTTTACTATACTAACTTAATGTAGTTCTAAGTAATAAGCTACTCTAGATATGAACACGAATTTTTAATGATAAGCTTTTTATTATCACTCAGGAGGAAATGACCTTACATTACCTCATTTACCCTTTCAAGCATGGAGAAATATAGGGTAACAAACAGATTGTATGTGTGCCTGGATGTAGCATCTCATAGGTGAAACAGAACAGCACTGAAGCTGGACATTGTCATGATTTGCCCTATGGATTAATTCAAATTCATGGTGTAATTCCAAGTGAAATTATTGAATACGGTCAAGGGAAGGCATTCTTATAATGGAATTTCTTTTTACAAATTCCTTGCACATTGGTTGTAAAATCATCTAGACTTGTGATTCTTTTTCATGCCGTAGTTCTGCTCTTCTTTCTGGGACCACTCAACTCAACTTAGTTTCTTTTGTCTTAGATCTAAAGGTTAGAATTCCATGAATTAAATTACTTAGGTATAGTTTGCCTACTTCTCTTAGCGTTCCATTTTTCAGTAGATAAGGCAATATAAAATTACCACTTTGCAACATACGAAGTTTTTTCTATAGAGTGATGACAAAAAGGGTAAGTTTTGTCTAATTTTCCTCTCATCTTGTTTCTGTTATTTCAATAAAAACCTGAGGAATTTTCTCAAAAGAATTTATCTTTTCATTGATTGTATTTAATAGTAGACATAAAAAGATAGTTATTGGTTAACTGTAAACTTAAAAAGAATTGTATATGTTTTCATCTAGATCCCAAGGAAGAGAAAGAGGAAGAAGACTCTGCCCTCCCTCAGGAAGTTTCCATTGCTGCAACTAGGCCTAGCCGGGGCTGGCGCAGCAGTAGCAGGACGTCTGTCTCTCGGCATCGTGACACAGAGAACACCCGAAGTTCTAGGTCCAAGACTGGTTCATTGCAGCTCATCTGCAAGTCAGAACCAAATACAGATCAGCTTGATTATGGTACAGTGCAAGTAGATTATGGTTATTTAATAACCAGTGCCTGTAGACTTTAAATATAATGTTGAATATTTACCAAAACAGTTTAACTTTCATGGGTAGGTATGGTTATATAGGAAAGATTTCTTTTCGACAATTTGCAGATCCTCTCCTTTTGCATAATGACTACAGGCAGTAATTTGCTATGTATCTCTTGGCTGCAGAAAGAAAATATCTTTATCTACATAGATAAACTTTTGTTTTGGCTTTATTTTTCCAGATGTTGCAGAAGAGCATCAGTCTCCAGGTGGTATTAGGTAAGAAACTTTTCATATTTCATATATAAACCCTTGGAGACAAAGAGCACAATCACATTATATGATTCAGAAGCTGTTTTCTACTTGAAATAATTTTGAGCTGTTAAAGAGAAATTAGCTTCAGTTTTGGTATTCAGTTTTTAGATTGCATTTTATTCTTGATTAGAGCTTTAACCATGTAGTCTTTAGTTATGTAGTTCAGAAACCATGTCTTAAGTACCTTCTGTGTTCTGACTTATTCCCTGCTAGACAGGAACATGAAATGGGGATGTTTTGACCAGGGTTTTGAAGTGTCTTCCTTGATAAGTCATTTGATTCCCACCAACTTTTTTGTGTGTGTCTGTTCATAGGTCTTTTTTGTTAGAGCAGATTACTAGACATAGAATTATAAAGTTAATTTTTTTAACTCTTAGTGCCGTTGAACAGTCATCACCTTACCTTTATTTAAGGAAGTGATAGCATTTCTAGGATTTATGTGTTTTTAGTTCCAATTATTATTCTTTAGGATAAAGCAGCTAGATTGCAGTCCAACTAGACCATGAGGATAAAAATCCTAGATAACTTACTGTGAATCTTTGGCTACCTCTAAATAAATTACCGAATAAAATTCAGTTAGGTAGAATCCTTACAACTAGAATTTCTAATCTCTGTTTGCTGCTTTTTAGTAGTGATGAGGAGGAGGAGGAAGAAGAAGAGATGTTAATCAGTGAAGAGGAAATACCATTCAAAGATGACCCAAGAGATGAGACCTACAAACCCCACTTAGAAAGGCACGTCTCAGATTTTACTCCAGACATGTCAATGAAAAATAAGTTAGGAAAACACCGTTGCATGCTTTTATTTTCCCTTGTTGCCAGACTAATGAGTATAGACTTAATTTTAAATGAATAATTAATTATGCACTTGTTTTGTAAATCTAACGTCATCTTATTACTCCCTCATACAGACCTCTTTTCCATTTTTAGAACTGTATTTTTGATCATATCCAAATTAAGATGTCTGCATGTTTTATCTTAATAAGATATCGTAAATTGCCTAAGTACTTAGTTTTTACTTTTGTCTTGATTCTCTTTACATCTGTAGTGAGATTTGATTCTAGATTTGATTCATGATCCTGGTGGAGTCATCTCATAGGCTTTAAATATATATCATTCCTATGCATATGAGGAATGGTTGGCCAGAAGTCACATTTCATGAGCTGAGGACCATAATTTTACATTAAAGTGGTGATAACCCCAGGCTTTATCCTCTTGTCACAGTTTTCCTTGAAAGGGCCTTTTGTGGGACACCAACGTTGAAATGCATTTGTGTTTTCAGGGAAACTCCAAAGCCACGGAGAAAATCTGGAAAGGTGAAAGAAGAGAAAGAGAAGAAGGAAATTAAAGTGGAAGTAGAGGTAGAGGTGAAAGAAGAAGAGAATGAAATTAGGGAGGATGAGGAACCTCCTAGGAAGTGAGTAGACACTTACTGCTAAAAATGGAAACTTAACAGATTTTGAAGCCACTGGTAGGAAAAGGGTGGGGGCGGTGATGAGGAAGGATGTTGACACATTCATATTGCTGCCTCAAGCAGCCGACCATTTCATTGGAGAGACTCTTCTCAAAAGCTTGAAAGCTTAATTCAAAGCCATACTTAAAGACATCCAAATGAGCAGGTAAGACAGTGGCTGTAGCGATGCAGATGTAGTAGAGACAGCAAGAAAAAGTGTAGCAGTGTGGATCCTCTAAAGAAGGGCAAATAAGGCAAATGATGCAATAACTTTGGGCAAAAACTTTCTGCCTAGCAATCATTTCCTATTGTGGAAATAAGATTTTTTAAATATTTAGGCTTTTTGGTTCTATTGCAAGGAGAATATAGTTTATATTCTTAGGGTTTTTAGATAATAGACTCTTTTATTTTACTTCTTAAGTTGATTAAATTTAAGTGATAGACTTTTCACTGAGACGACTCTTCAAATAGTGATCTTGAGATTTATCGAGTTCTTCCATAGTAATGCATAGTTTATGAAAGGTATATAACTTGTGATGCAGATTTATTTGAAAGTGAAATGACTTCAGAATGAAATCTTTGGTTTGTCAGATATGTCTCTGGATTTTTGTATTCTGGCTTATCCTTTGTTTCTGCCCCCTGCTCTTTGGTCTTGAGTATATGTCTTCAGCCATCCTTCGTTGTCGAAGCCTCAATCCAGAATATGTGGACAGTTACCATGTTCTTTAATTTTAGGAGAGGAAGAAGGCGAAAAGATGACAAAAGTCCACGATTACCCAAAAGGAGGTGAGTAATTTATACTTGTACTATGTTGTACCTTATTTCTGGTGATAGGTACTTTACTTACGTATTTAGCCCTCATAATTATCCTGCAGGAATGGCTGTTTAAAAATTTCTCAGAAGCAACTTCATTAATGTCCTTATTGCGAAGTTACTGTTTTTATTTCCATTACAGGATCTTAAAGTTCCTAAAAATCTTAATACTTTTTCTTTACCTTTTGGAGGGTTACTAGTTTATTTTGTGCTTTTTTTTAAAAACTCTGTCGAGCATTTGGCAATTTCTGATTACTTCTAACATAAGTTCTGTGGAAGCTATGTACTAGTAAAGAGATTTTAGTTCTTCATACTGTAAAATAGCTATTTCCTATAGTGCAGGTCAAGTTAAAGGCCATTGTGCAGAGTGCTGCTTTTCTGTTGCTAACTTTTCTCCCACATATTGATAATAGAAAAAAGCCTCCAATCCAGTATGTCCGTTGTGAGATGGAAGGATGTGGAACTGTTCTTGCTCACCCTCGCTATTTGCAGGTCAGTGAAGTTGTTTTGTAAGGTAGCCTTTCAGTTTATCTTTCATGACTAGTTCTCATACTTCATGAGTCTTTATAGTTTGTGAAGTTGTGTAGGCTTCATCATTGACGTATAAGGTTGAGAAAAATGTTTTTTAAACATAAAATTATTTTAGTTATGCTGTTAAAAAAAAGAAAAGTGACTAAGAACCTGAGCCCAAATAGAAGATTTCCTTGGAATCTTGGAATATCCCATTGTTTCCCATTGTGTAAATACTTCTCATATATAAGATGTGTTGTTAGAACACCCTAAGACACAGATGAACAGATTTTATTTTGGTGTGTATTTTTGAAAAATAGCAATCAAACCAGTAATTTCTTGAGTACTATTTAGATTTTTTAAAATTAGTTTTTAGGGGTTTTTTTAAGTGAATAGACTTTTAAAAAACGAGTCAAGATAGATTATATTTAGGTCTGGCAGAAAACCTGAAAGTGAAGTACTGCTTACTGAAGCTTAAGAAATGCCTGTTTAATCTTTAGCAGCAAGTAGACCAAGAGAGTAAGGCCTTACTTTCTGGTTCTGGTTCTGTCGTGATAATGACAGCTACTCTTCTTTTGCCATGTGCTGTTTGCTGCACTAGGCAGCAAACAATATATGATCTCTATATTCTCATAACAGCGCTATGAACAATTATCGTTATTTCCCTTTTACAAATGAGAACTGAAGCTTAAAATATTTAGGTATGTCTCCTAAGATCACACTGCTAATGAATGACCCAGACTAGAATCCAGATCTATTTCCATAGCCTAGGTTCTCAACCATTTTATTATACTGCCTCCCCAACCATAATATAGAGTATTCGGTTTTCCTTCACCACTTAAACTTTGCAAAAGAATGAGCTTTCAGGGGGCCTGAATTTTTATCCCTCTTCACTTTCTTTTACTGTTTTAGCACCACATTAAATATCAGCATTTGCTGAAGAAGAAATATGTATGTCCCCATCCCTCCTGTGGGCGACTCTTCAGGCTCCAGAAGCAACTTCTACGACATGCCAAACATCATACAGGTACTTTTTTAAGATTAGTAATATGTTTTCCTAACATTAATCTTAAGAATTTGCAGTCAAGTGTGGGAGAAAGATATGAAAATAAAAAGCGATAAAACATGAATTTTACAAGGGTTTAACTAAGTAGGGCTTTTTAACTTTTGTCCTTTGGCTTCTTTAAGAACTTTTATGCTTGGAGAATTATCTTTTATTGAGCATGTACTCTGTCAACTGTGGACTAAACACTTTACATGTACTATTGCTTATCCATCTATTAAACATCACCAGGTTTGCTTATATTAGCCATACGTTACAGCTAAGAAACCAAACCAAGGCCTACCAACGTTAAGTAACTTGCCTGTGGTCACAGAGCTAGTTTTTAGCAGAACTAGGATTTTGTAATTCTGCTTCAGGTAGATAGTTGTAGTAGCTCTTATGGACTAAAAGTGAGAAGTATGAAGAGACAGCCTAAATGGTAAAGAAGCTTACTTACAGTTTATATTAACTACTAAATAGCCGCCGGGACTTCTGCTGCTGTTGAAATCATAAAGGCTAGCTATTGAATTCCCACATAACCTCCTGTAAGAGTTATTGACTAAAAGAGAAACTATCTTCATAATACATATTAGAGAATGGATTCAAATTCCATCCATCTTTAGCTACTGACAGTCTCAGTGCAGTGCAGCTAATAGGAACAAATTGTGCTGGGTATTACAGCTAATTGAAGAAGTGCCAAAAACCTGATTATTACATGTTATCTTCTCAATTTTAGAGGATAAGGAATTCCAGTTGCAGAGATGTCATGTCTCCAGCCCAAGGTCATATTGATCTATGTTCCCTTTGTATCATTTACTAAATGTGTGACTCAGGCAAGTTACTTAATTTGTCTCACTTTTCCTCATGTGTAAAATAAGGGTAATAGTGATACCAATATCATGGAGTTATTATAAGGATGAGATAACATATAAAATGCTATTTACTGCACAGAGCCTGGCACATGGTAGACTTTGAAAACACCAGGATTTGAACTCAGATCTCAATCACTCCAAAGTCTACAGACTTTGCATCATACTATGTTTCTTCAGAGAGAATGAATCTCCACTATTTCTTGATCGGTGCTGCTCATCCTTCTCCCTTTTGCCATAGAAAAGTAGCTTCTAACAACCGGTTTAGACTATTTTAGCTAAATATCCACAAGCCTACTGTGACAAACTGTTGTAGAAATTTAGTCCATTCCAAATATTTATATTTGATTAATACAATTTTATGATGTCAGTGTTAGAGAGTTTACCTTTTTCAGATTAGTTTGTATAGACTCCCTTTGGAAATATATGAATTTATTTAAGCAAATCGGTGCCCCACCTGGGTTTACCATGCTACCTCAGGGAGCTAGAAAAGTGGATGAGACCTGAGAAGTACTAAGAGTTGTCCCTGGGTTAGAACTGTGCATTTTTAGATCTTGCTACTTATCGTGTATAACATAGACCAGCAAGTGTTGGCATCACTTGAGCTTTTGTTAGAGATACAGGATCTCAGGCCCTGCCTCAGACCTGCTGAATCTGCATCTGCATCTAATAAGATCCCCAAGTGATTCCTAAGTACCTTTAAGTTTGAGAAAAACTTGGCACTTCTCCCAAACTTGGTTTTAGAATTGTTTAAGATGGAGTACAGGATGAAATTGGATATTCTTTGCCTATTAATTTATCCTTGTGTTTTCACTGTAACTATTTCTATTAATTTTAAGTGAAAGGCATAGAAAATGTAGTGGTCATTCATTCAACAAATATGTATTGAACATCTGTTTTCCACTCTTTCCCCAACCAAGTGATAAAGAAATAATTGAGTACAATGCTCCTTTGCCCCATAGATTCCACACCATGTTATCAAATTCATCAAAAATCCTATGAAATTTAGGGGGACTGTGACATGAAAGAGGGAGGTAGTTGAATGGTGCAGAAGATCTGAGGGTGGAGAACAAGGAAAAGAAATACAGGTGCTGTTTGCATATATTTGATAGCAGCTACTTGAATCTTTGGAGAGAAGTTTAGATTGTTAGGTAACATTTTTTAAAAGTGAAATGGAAGATATGATTATCACTATAGATGTGGATCACTTTTCTTCTAGGGAATGCCAAATTCTTTTGTTGTTATTGTTGTTTGAATGCCAGGTTTTTTATATGTAAGCATTCAGTTTTCACAGTCTGTGAAAAAACTATTTTAAAGAATAAAATTGATGGAAAATTTAGCTGTTTACTTGCTAAGCAATTTATCCAAGATTTGGATTACTGATAAAATTGAGGTTAGGATTCCAGTTCTCATATTTCTTTCTAGGTTTTGGCGTGTTTGTTTAATAGATCCTTATGCCACTGAGTGTATGGGCTAAAAAAAAAAATGATGAAAGGTATTTTTTTGTTATTTTGTTTTTGTTTTGTTTTTGATTTTTGTTTTGTGAGGAAGATTGGCTCTGAGCTAACATCTGTTGCCAATCTTCCTCTTTTTGCTGAGGAAGATTAGCCCTGAGCTAAATCCGTACTCATCCTCCTCCACTTTCTGTATGGGATGCTATCCCAGCATGGCTTCATGAGCCGTGTGTAGGTCTGAACCCAGGATTCGAACCAGCAAATCCCAGGCCACCAAAGCAAAGCACGTGAACTTAACCACTACGCCGCCAGGATGGCCCAAAACTGTTTGTTTCTTAAATTTTGTTCATACATTGAAAACAATATTGCTTTTACTCTAAATTGACCTGCCTGAGATCAGCCTACTTACTTATGCAAGCTAGGCAAAAATACTTACAGGGATTCTAAATAGAACACTAACCACATTATTCTTTTCCTTAGATCAAAGGGATTATATCTGTGAATATTGTGCTCGAGCCTTCAAGAGTTCCCACAACCTGGCTGTGCACCGAATGATTCACACGGGCGAGAAGCCATTACAGTGAGTATTTATTTACTTGTGAACATCTGGATGAGAAGTGCATATACCCTACTTGAGAGTGAGCCCCTTTTCAAACATTTCTGCTGCAACTGCTCTTTACTTTTACCAAGTTGAAGAGTGAGTTATTTCTCTATTTGATCAGCCATTTCCTCTTCCACTCTCCTTAGATGCGAGATCTGTGGATTTACTTGTCGGCAAAAGGCATCCCTTAATTGGCACATGAAGAAGCATGATGCAGACTCCTTCTACCAGTTCTCTTGCAATATCTGTGGCAAAAAATTTGAGAAGAAAGACAGCGTAGTGGCACACAAAGCTAAAAGCCACCCTGAGGTGCTGATTGCCGAAGCTCTGGCTGCCAATGCAGGCGCCCTCATCACCAGCACAGATATCTTGGGCACTAACCCAGAGTCCCTGACACAACCTGCAGATGGTCAGGGTCTTCCTCTTCTTCCTGAGCCCTTGGGAAACTCCACCTCTGGAGAGTGCCTCCTGCTAGAAGCTGAAGGGATGTCAAAGTCATACTGTAGTGGGACAGAACGGGTGAGCCTGATGGCTGATGGGAAGATCTTTGTGGGAAGTGGCAGCAGTGGGGGCACTGAAGGGCTGGTCATGAACTCGGATATACTCGGTGCTACCACAGAGGTTCTGATTGAAGATTCAGACTCTACTGGACCTTAGTGGAAGGGAAGACTTTGGGCACTGGGACAGCTCAGACTTTGTATTTAAAAGATAAAAAGGACAAAAAAAATTTAAAGCATTTAAAATCTAGTAAAATAACTGAAGGGCCTGCTCTTTCCATTGTGGATCACAGCACACACACACACATACACCCACCCCTACTTCTCCCTCTATTGTCCTCTTTATAAAATTGGTCTTGCCTTTACCAGAAAGGTAGATTAAAAAAATAAATAAATAAGCAGCAGCAGCTCTTAAAGTGAGGGTTATACTCAGTTCCAGCCAGGCAGACTTCCTGCTCGTTGGCAGATCCCCTTTTCCAACCTGTAACTCTGATGTGCTCTGGATCAGCTTCTAACTCTTAATAGTATATTATTGTCTCCTAAACCCCTTCTCCTCCTCTACTGCTGCCCCATGGTTCTGGCTTCTACCCACTGCAGCACACTTATCCTCAAAGTATCATATAATTCTAATCTCTGGAGGCTTGCAGCTTGACTTGGCACTTTAGGGCCCCTTATCAGGGTGAGCTGTTAAAACAGCACACATCTCTCACCCCCTTCTCCTCCATTCCCCATTGGGTTTAGGAAAGGAAGGATACGTGGGGACCACCTCCCTCCTCTGACCCCAGCACCTCAGTCCCCCTCCCAACACCTCCATATGGTTCTCAATGGTGCTCACTTGCTTGGAAGCAGGCTCCCAACAGGGAGGGGGCTGCCCTCTACATGGCCTCTCTGACCGTAGGACAGGGCTCTGGATCAGTGAGACAGTGAGAAAAGTCCCAGACTAATCGCAGAAATTTGCACTTTGAACATGTGTGTTTTTGTGTTGTGGAACCTGAGATTCCTTATTTATTAATGGAAAAAATCTGATTTTTTTTTTTTTTTTTGTCTTTCTTGCTATAATTTTGTGGGGCTGGGAGAGATTAGATTATTCTGATGTGGGGTCCTTTCCATAAGAGGTACTTTTGAAGGCAAGATACAGGGTTGAAGCAGCACAGCCCACCTCTGTAAAATCATAGCTCTCCAGTGGCCATTAAAGAAAGCTGGTCCTCAGCACTAACAAAGTCACTACAGTAGCCTAGTGCTTTTCCACGAGCCTTTTTAGGGAAGGGTGTTAGGTTTGTGGTAATTAGTGCTCCTTGAGTTTTTAGAGCATTGGGATTTAGGAATTTGGTGGAGGTGAGGAAGGTTCCTTGTTCAGGGTCTGAATTACAGATAAAAGACTCTCTCTTGTGAATTTATTTTCTCTTTTGTCCCCATCATTTCTTTACACATGCCTCCCTGTTGGCCCAACTCTGGTCCTTTGCTTTGTTTTGCTTTTGCTTTGCTTTATCATTGGTTCATTCCAGCTCCCGATTAGTGAAGGACACTGCCGTTAGTGAAGGAATAGACTGAGAGTCATACAGTTTTAAGTCAAAGAAAATTGCTCTGTTTTGTTTCCCTTTTAATAACACTTCAGAAGAGGAAAGGCTTCAGTAGACAAAGTTAATAATCTGTATAATAATGGCTTTGGCTTTCACCTGAAATTCTGGGAATTACCACTTCCCTTGAGAATAGGGATTTTCATGAGGTGGATTGCTTATTACTGTCCACAGGAAAGACTGGTAGTGTTTTGTACAAATTTGTAACTCCCAGAAGACTAAAAACATATTTTGGCTCATTTTTAAAGAATTAGAAGGGCAGTCTCTATCCTTCTGTATACCTCAGAAGCTGGAATTAAAGATTTGCCCTCTTCATTGTTTGTCAGAAATGTATGATGGTTGTTGGAAAGAATGAAGTTTTGCTGAGAACAGAATAAGGAACAGCTTGTTTTTCACAAACACTAAAACTACAAAGTTTATCAATTTTCTCTTTATTTTTTCCCAAAAAGAGGGGTAACAAAATGTCATCTCTGAAAGAGGCTTACTTTACACCCACTAGAGTCAGTGGTTGGGATGCCAGGGAATAGGGAGTGAAACACCTACAGTGAACAGTTTTAAATGCACTATTGTTCTTTTCAGAGTGTTGTAGATTTACCGTCCTTCCAGTGTGGGGATAGAAAATGCAATAAAGATAGAAGGGGTGTAGATAATGCTTTCCTGCCCACAGTAAGGATTTGGAGTTGACTTTGGTATGTTGGGTAGATTTGAAAATACTATAAGATTGATTGGATGAGTCTACAACAAGGGTGTTCCACTCCCATATAAGTCCAGTTTGTACTGGCTTGACTAGCTAGCATCTATACCCTGCACTTACCTTTTTGTCTTTGTTGTGTTGATCTTATCCCATGTCTCCGTAAATTACCTTTGCAGTGGTTAGTCATCAGATGTTTTAGCCGCTTACACAAAAGCAAACTGCATTAAAAAAAAAAACCCAACTATGAGATAGAGGGAGAATATTTTCTTCCTTCTGTCATACTCCTTCCCCCACCAAAAGCAACTAGGTCTAATAATGAGAAAGTTTCTGTTCTTTCTTTTTTTTTCGGTCTTCTTCATAGCTACCATTTGCCTACAATTTACTTCAATAAATTATTGTAGCAGTTTGCAATAAATTTTAAAATACTTTTCTTGGACTTTATTTTTTGCCTTTTGAGAAGACGATGCTAGCATAGTTAAGAGTTGGTGTAAGTAAACTATCTTATACTAGGCCCTCTTCCCTTTTCCTTTCTGCTCTTCATGCTGTTTACTTCTTTGTCCTTCTAAGGAGCTCTTATAATCTTAAAACTGCATTTCCTACTCTTAGTCAAATTCTATTACCTTTTTAATAACTCTTCCCACTGCATATTCGCCATCTTGAATTGGCAATTCTAAATTCTGAAAGTGTCATTGAGATGCAAGCATTATGTCTGGGAGATGTGCCTCCCCGGGTTTGTGGTTGCCCAGGGTTCTTTTGAGACTTAACATGCTTCAGAGTGTTTAGATAAACACTGGCCAGGATTACTGGGAGTAAAAAACATATATATATATATATATATATGATGGTATGGAAAAGCATCCACATAGAGCACTTGAACCTCCTTTGTACCTGTTTGGAGAAAAAATATAAAGAGTGTACTAAACCTAACTGAGGTTATTACAGTCTGGTTGTTTGAAGTACCATTTTTCCCTCCTGTCTTTTCCAACTTTCCAATGTACTCAAGAAAAGTGAAAAATTGTAATGGATCAATTTAAAATATTTTATTTCCTGAAAGCCTTTTTTGCCTGTTGTAATGTGCAGGACCCTTCTCCTTTGGTGGGAGAGACAGGTAGTTACCTGAATCTAGGTTGAAAAGGTTATGTAAAAAGAAATTATAATAAAAGGGATACTCTGCTTTTCAAATCCTTGTTTTCTCTTTATCTAGGTAAGGAATATCCAAAATAAATATGTAAAGAAGAAAAATAAAAGTTATCTTCATGGAAGCAACTGGTCTTCCTTGGTTGTACTGAGTTACAGTGAAACAATTGATTTTGCCAAATGAGAAAACCAAGTACCTTCAGAGCAAAGTTTCTATGGCATATACTGTTGTTTCCTCTTGTTGAGAATCATGTAGTTAACTTTTGACTCAGTTTACTTCCTGATTTCTGATGCTGAGATGCCATACGAATCTGTGATCATTTGGCACACTTGGAAATCCCTTCCATGTTTTGACAGACTTTTTTTTTTTAAGATTTTTTTAAAAATTTTTTTCCTTTTTCTCCCCAAAGCCCCCAGGTACATAGTTGTATATTCTTCGTTGTGGGTCGTTCTAGTTGTGGCATGTGGGACGCTGCCTCAGCATGGTTTGATGAGCAGTGCCATGCCCGCGCCCAGGATTCGAACCAACGAAACACTGGGCCGCCTACAGCGGAGCGCGCGAACTTAACCACTCGGCCATGGGGCCAGCCCCTTGACAGACTTTTTTACCAGGAAAGGTGGTCGTATTAATCTAGTGGAGAAAACGTTATGAAAGCTGTGAGTTTAATTTTCGTTCTGATGACAAAACCTTGAGTAACATTTAATGTCAGTGCTTTCTCACAAAACTCAATGTCCATATAAGGTACTAAGTTAACGAAAAAACAGAATCCTCCTACCTTCTTAAAAGGCCTACTGTGACAGCTGCCCAGGCCTCATTCTTGCTCCTTTGCATCCATTGTTTATTGTTTACCCATAGAAATTTGCCCTTGAGAAGGGATGCATTTCAGCTTAGAGGCAAGGAAATAGTGAAATTAATTGATTCATTTGGGGATGAAGCTTGCGACTCTTACCAGATTAGCATCATCCTCTCACCTGCTGAGTTAAATGCAACAGAACAACAGCTCTCCAAGTACTTTTAAACTCCTTACCCTCATTTCAAAGCCCAGCTCATTCTCTTACTTTGTTAAGAAGCAATGTGGTATGACTGGGATAAAGAAGGAAAAAGCATGTTGTCACTTGAGTGAGACTGCCTTAGAAATGTTAGCAAGTCAGGGTTGGGTGTTTCCTGTCTTTTGGAAGAGAACAGGCCTAAACAGTACCTTCCTCATCCTATACCTACGAGGAAGGAACCATGGTTGAGATTAGAGATGCTTCCTTAGCCGATTTTTTAATCAAATGTAAATTAAACTAACTTTAAATATATACCAAAAGGATGGGAATGGAAAACATAATGTATTGTTAAAGGACCTATTTCATGTAAATTTTTGTTTCTTGAACAAAATGTGAACTACCTAAAGAATGAAATTGGAAAGTCAGTGAGAGGAACTGTAGAATCGAAGACCGATATTTAAATTTTGAGCCTAGTAGTTGGATTTTGTGCACATTGTTTATGTGTCGATTACTTCTTGTGTAAAATGGGGAAAATATTTACCTCATAGAATTATTTTAAAGATCAAATAAAGACTTTAAAGCCTTTAGGGCAGTGTCTGGCCCAGGGTAGGTGCTTAATAAATGGCAGCTTTATCAATAATCATAACAACTTAATGTTATTGAATACTTCACCAGACTGAAAACAGAAAGAAAGAAAAGGACATAGGGAGCACAAGTGAGGGTGATAATAAAATGAACTGATTATGTGTATATAAAATAGATTACATTAGGCAGGGATGTCATGAGGATTAGTGTGATAGTGACCTTGTTGCTAAGTGGAAAAGCAAAACAATGACGTAAAAACAAGTACGTTAGAACAGAGTGGAGGAGAGAGAGGGAGGCAGACGCTGCAGGAAAAAAAAAGCTGATTAAAAAGGGGCCTTTGATTCCACAGGCACAAAAATCCACAGCCAGGAATTTGCTGCCACCTCTGAGTCAGGCAGGGGGTGGGGGTGGGGTGCACAATCCCATTAGTAGAGAAATGCCCAGTGGATTTAGTCTGAGAGTCACATTTCTTATTTGGACCAGTGTAGACAGAAGCAAGCCCAGCTCACTTGTTTCCTGGGACAGTTGAGTTAGGGGATGGCTTTCGCAGAGCATTCAGCGCTGACCCCTCACCGCCGGGACCTCTGTAGCCGCTCTATCTGGCTAGCAAGGAAGATTCGTTCAGACCTGACTGCTCTTACGGAATCTTATGTAAGTTGCCTATTTTGCTGTTGTCTATTTTCACTTCGTCTCTTCTGATCCAGCCTCTTACCATCATGCTCCAGCCCCATTACCAGTTATGAAATCTCTAATTGTACAGTCATTCGTGTGTTGGACATCTATTATTTGACATGGCCCCTTGAGGAAACATGAGCTTTATTTTCTTTCTCTAGACTGTTTAGGAGACATGTTCCTTGAATAAGACAATATATATAGGGTTCTAGATCGGATTGGCTACATGTCTTGGAGGCTGTTCCTAATCTGATTGCCTACAGTCTGAATTCTACCAGAATAGATTAATCATGGGCCCTCTAAGTTTGGGTTTTTTACCTACCTTGTTCTGAATTCTTGAGCTGTGTAAATGAAAGGCAGAGTGAGGTTTATAGATAGGACTGGGAAAAGAGCAATATAAACCCAACCAATTTCCATACAGTATTAGCCACCCACTTTTTAATTACATACATTAAAAATATCCCCCTGTCTAAAGAGAAAGGTAACCTACACTATCAGAAAGATCCCTTAGAAGATTCACTGGGGAATTGGGGAAGTGTCAAATTCTTAAGGAGCCAACCATGGAGTTCCGGATTGGTTTTCTGATGGAGGGAGATCCCCATCAATCTCCACCTAAGGCCTGCTGTGGAAATACTCCACATGCCTTTGGAGAGGTCTGAATTTAGATTCTCTGTGAATTGGTTTATCTTCATACAGCCCACCAGTCACAAATCAGACTCTCTGAAGTATTTTTTTTTAAATACTAAATCTCACTGACTTCTTTAAAGAATTGGCCTCAGCTTTGAGAGTGGGCAATGGAGGAGAGGGCAGTTCAAAAAATTCTACAGTGCCTACATTCTAGGGTTGCCTAGGTGTGGCCAGTATCTTTCAGTATGTTTAAAACAGGTAAACTCCAGTATGATTAAAATGTATCAGTTTCCAGGAGGGAGTTTGAGGTGGGAAGGAGAAATTACTCTGGACCAGTAGTTTTCAAACTTTAGAACCTAATGAAAGCTGCAGATTCTGCCAAGAAAAATGAACAAGTAGCCAAAAGCAGTACATATAATTTCAGGGAGAATAGGGTCTTCCTAAGTCCAGTCACGGACTCCTGTTGAAGAGTTCCTGTTCTAGACTTTTCATTTTCTTTAAAATTTGGATCCTTGACCAGGGATGTGAATAAGATTCTGTATGAGCTTTAGGGATTGAGAATGGTGGGGTGATTACAGAAGATGTGATGTTTTTCTGTATCGTTGGCCAGGTGAAGCAGCAGGGCCTGGACGAGAACATGAACCTGGACTTTGTGGGTGGTGTGCCAATAGCAAGCACTGTTCGATGGAGTGAGCTGACTGAGGCAGAGCGACTCCAAGAGAATCTGCAAGCTTATCGTACCTTCCACGTTATGTTAGTCAGGCTTTTAGAAGACCAACAGGTGCATTTTACTCCAGCTGAAGGTGACTTCCATCAAGCAATACATACCCTTCTTCTCCAAGTTGCTACCTTTGCTTACCAGCTGGAGGAATTAATGGTGCTCCTGGAACACAAGATCCCCCCCAAAGAGGCCGATGGGATGCCTATTATTATTGGAGATGGTGGTCTCTTTGAGAAGAAGCTGTGGGGCCTAAAGGTGCTGCAAGAGCTTTCACAGTGGACAGTGAGGTCCATCCATGACCTTCGAGTCATTTCTTCGCATCGGACTGGGATCCCAGCACATGGGAGCCATTATGTTGCTAATGACAAGAAAATGTAGCAGTTACCCCTCTTGCTTTCTCTTCTAATGGAATATATGTAGTTCTCTGAGGCCTCACTTTTCTATTCTTAAGTTTTTGAAAACCTTTAAGACCACAGGCATTTTCGTTAAGTAGGGTTGGAGACATGGACAAATGGACATAACATTTTACCCTCGGGGGGGGGAGGTGTATATATGTGTTGGGGCCATAAGGGAGTGGGACAGAGGTAACATTCTTCCACCTCAGTGCTCTAATCTTTTCTACCCATTAAGTAATCTTTACAGGCATTTAACAACCTCACAGGATAAATATATTTTTGACTCTAGGATGACTCTTCTGAGAAGACTAACAGTGAATTAAAAATCATGGACTCTAGCCAATTCAAACTTGGATAATAAAGATAGTAACTAACGTTTGTTAAGTATCTGCTGCATTGAAGTAAGATGCCAGGGGCTTTATGTATATTATAATTTTCACAGCAACCCTCTTGAGGGAGGTGGTGTTACTCCCATTTGGCCGATGTGAAAACAGGCTCTCAGAAATTTACAACTTGCTCAGGGTTACCCACCTAGCAGATGGCACACTAACTTTGAATCCAGATCTTTCTTATTCCAAAGCCTATATGCCCTTCACTTTAGAGGCCTGATTATGAACCTCTGTCACTGCACTTCTTGGCCACAGAGGGTTGGAAAATGTATCCATGTAGTCTAATCCTAGCACTGCAGGAACAACCCCCATTACATGTCCTGAATGGCACAATTTTAGTGTTAAAAGCAGTAATTAATTGTTGTCCATACTTGGCAAAGAAAGCAGTGGAAATCTTAAGATTTTGTTTGGGGCAAAGATTAGGCCCACCAAGCTTCGGAATTTAGGAAGCTGAGGATGTGCAGTAATACAGCCTGCTTTAAAGTGTTCACTGATGCTCTTCTCTGGGGTTGAGCACAGCGTTGTACCAGGTTACGTCACGTTTATTACAGTCAGCAATGCAGTGGTACAGACACTGTAACGCAAGCGTTCATGGACGATGGGTGGAATACTGCTCAGGTTAAAAAGTCACAGAACTCCTTCACCACACATTCTCAGGACTTAGTCATGAAGAGAGGGTGAGGTCCACTCTGTCCCCAGTGGGAATGCCAGCGATTCTGAAACAATTTACAACAAAGCCTTCATGCTTCACAACAAAGGGGCAGAGCTCTGCATTTAATAGACACACAGTGTGAGAGGCACCAGCTGGTAAATGTGGACATTTGCAGTCAGGCCTATGAACTAGTCGTGCAATGTGAAATCCAAGTTCTCAGGAATAGTTTGTTTCACACTACCATTTAGTTAAAACTCAACATCTTGGATTAGGGACCCAAATCAATTTTGTTTACTTATTTTGGGCTTCTGTGTTCTTTTTTCTTTTTCTTTAAGATTTTATTTTTTCCTTCTTCTCAAGGCCCCCCCAGTACATAGTTGTTTATTTTAGTTGTGGGTCCTTCTAGTTGTGGCATGTGGGATGCCGCCTCAGCATGGCTTGATGAGCAGCGCTAGATCCGTACCCAGGATTTGAACCAGTGACACCCTGGGCGGCCAAAGCAGAGTGCGTGAACCTAACCACTTGGCCACGGGGCTGCCCTGGGTTTCTGTATTCTTAAATGAACCAGGATTCAGAGAGGGCTAGCTCCCAAAGGTTACAGAGGTGGGATGGGTGATTAACTTGTGTCCTTCCCCACATGGGTTCACATCCAAATCTCCACAAAGTCAATATTATGGGAGGACTCTGGGCTAGGTATTGTGTTGGTACAGGGGAAGGAAGGCCCTGCTTTCTAGTATGCATTTGTGTAACAAGGTTCTATGCATGTAGGAGAGCAATACTAAGTTGGAATTGCAAGGCACAGGTGTAAGTGTTATGGAGTTAAAAGGAAGCTCAATGAAGGCCAGAAATCGCTTTCTGGAGGAGGGAGGAGTTCAGTTCTGTCTCAGAGGTTGGCTGAGCACCAAAATAAAGAGAGATCATGAGAGGAGCAGGGAAGAGTTGCCTGCTTAGAAGAAAGTGAGGCAATAATAAACATTTGAGTCCAGCAACCACTAGAGGTTTATCATTTGCTTTTATTTCATTTGTGATTTGGGTATAGGTAGGTGGTTCCCCAGTGAATGCATAGAGGCTTATTTGATTCAAGCTTTTCCTTATTTAAATTGTTCCTTCTGCTTAAGAGCAGTATTTTTGATTGGTAAAGTACCTGCTTATTAATGTGAAGCTCTTAGATTTATTTGCACAATATTTTATGCTCTTTTTGTTTAATGGTGAAAGATTGACTAAAATTTCTTAATGAGGAATAACTGATTACACACTGGCTGAATCTGAAAGGTGTGACCCCTCTCCAAAGTGTTTTGTTTTTATATTCAGCAGATATGGCAGGGCAGACATCTGTGGAAGTTTCAGGAAGTAATAGAGCATGGCTTAAGCTTTGCTGAGTTGCATTGTGAAGGAGTATTTATGTGTAAGAGGCACATTTGTAGTAGCAGAGGGTCCAGAAAAGATACAGGTAATAACTTGAATAGGAGGGAATAAGAAGGTGTGTAAGTCTCGATTAGGTCACAAAAGCAGCAAGTCTATTATTGTGAGTGCTTTCCCAGCTCTGTGCTAAGAACTGTGTTATCAGTTTCTCCTTGAAGAAACTTGCAATATGCCTCAAAAGAAGTGTGGAGAAGCTCCTTAGAAAAAGGTAGATAAAGTAAGGGAGAAATGAGAACTTAGCCGTAGTAACAAAGACATAAACATATGTGGATCTGCATGTGTAGACATTGCATCATGCTTATCTGAAAGGGATGAAACAGACTGAATAAGGGACTGACAATACAGCAATGCTCTGTGGTGTGTGTCTCATAATACACATAGGGATAATGGTGACACAGTGGACCTATTTTTTTTTTTTTTTGAGGAAGATTAGCCCTGAGCTAACATCTGCTGCCAATCCTCTTTTTGCTGAGGAAGACTGGCCCTGAGCTAACATCTGCGCCCATCTTCCCCTACTTTATATGTGGGACGCCTGCCACAGCATGGTTTAACAAATGGTGTGTAGGTCCACACCCGAGATCTGAACTGGTGAACCCTGGGCCACTAAAGTGGAAGGTGCAAACTTAACTGCTGCACCACGCCGGCCCCACGTATATATTTTTTAAGAATCCACAACCCAAAAGAGATTTTTTTTTTTTTAAAGATTCTTTTATTTTTTCCTTTTTCTCCCCAAAGCGCCCCGGTACATAGTTGTATATTCTTCGTTGTGGGTCCTTCTAGTTGTGGCATGTGGGACGCTGCCTCAGCGTGGTCTGACGAGCAGTGCCGTGTCCGCGCCCAGGATTCGAACCAACGAAACACTGGGCCGCCTGCAGTGGAGCGCGCGAACTTAACCACTCGGCCACGGGGCCAGCCCCCCAAAAGAGATTTTTGATCTTCAGATTTTAGTTCCCTTGTTTCTTAGATCTGTATATGGATAGGATCTCTGGGGAATCATATTTTTATATACATATAAACTATATCATATATATTAATGTATATATTTGTATATCAATAAGGTATTTAAAGGCATAAATTTAGTTCCTAGCCCCTAACTCTTATTTTGTAAAGAGGATTCCTTCCATCCCACTGTCTCCAGAAAAGTCTTCTCTGGGGGGAGAGATTCAGTTTTCCTGAATCTGTCAAGGAATTGCATGTGCAAGAGTTGATAAATTCTTTTTGCATTGACTTAGGGTGATTTGGAAAAGACTTGGAAATTAGCACAAACTCAAAGGTGAAGCATGGAATAAAATTAGCTTTAGGATAATCAGGTTTGAGGGAAGTGAGAGTTTTAACACAAATGGTAAGTGTCAAGTCATAGCCCTGGTATTGCTGTTATTTCAGGCTGCTGTGGATTCAAGCCCAATGGATGACTCATTGTTGTGACCGCTGGTCAAACAAAGAGAGGTCAAGTAAATATTTCAGGGAGATATATCTGCAAAGTTGTTTAGAATGACTTTTGTTTGTGAATCCTTAGCTCCTCATGAAGAAGCTGAGTGCCTTCTCCCTCTATTGAGGAGTAAAATAGAAATGCACCAGGATGAGAAAGGGATTGGTGAAGAGGAAAAGGAGGAAAAAAGTAAAATCTGGATATCACTTCAGTTGATCTGTTGTGTGTGTGTGCTACTAACAGTGTTTAAGCCAGGGCCTAAAAACAGTCGTTTGGCCTCCTGCCTCCTCCCACCTCAGCTTCAAGCATAAGACCCAAGAATGAACCCACCCTCTGAATGTTGGTACATTGAAAAAGCGAAAGTGATAAAAATTTCATCTCTCCACTCAAAAGCTTCTATAGAGCTCTAAGGTTTACAGATAAAGACAGAGTAAAAATATAATTTGATCTTTTGATGAAATTTGTGTGGGGCATGAGATAAGAAAATCCACGTGCATGCAATTCTAATATTACTTGGATCGATCTATTTTTGGCAGATAGAAAATAAAAGATTCAAGAATGGCTAACAATAAAAATCTTGCCTCAGCAAGACCATGAGTTGCTTCTTTTATTTCTGTATCTTTGGATGAACAAGAGGAATTTCAAGTGATTTCAACACTGGATGAAATGTAATCCTCCCAGCCAAGGCCAGGCTCAATCGAGCATGTTGGGTAAATCTCCATGATGTCAGGCCACTCGGAAAAACTAGGGCCAGTCAGCCTAGAAGGTAGATTGCCCCTATGCCTATCAGCTAGCCTGCGGGTGAGGAAGATTTCCTATATGGTTTAATTTCAAGTATTTAATTTCAAGTGTTAATTTCAATTTTACTTCAGGTATTCCCAATGAAGCCTTTGAAAGACAGAAGAATCCTGACTAGCCCATTTCTATTCAGTTTGAAGGTAGAAACTAAGTTGTGGGAAAATCACATCAGGGAAAATATGAAAAATTGCTAAGAGATTCTATATTTTTATCCACATGTGCAAGGCGGTATCAAACGGAATTCTGCAGTTCCTTGTTATGTCAGGCACCTTACACTATTGTATGTCATTTAGTCCTCAGTTACTATCTCTCCTTCACTAATGAGGGAAATAAAAATGGACATTGACTTGTCCAGGTTCTCTCTTCCAGTATATGAAAGGATTAGAGTTTTAATTCTGGCTCCAAAACTCACTTCACTACACCCCACTGCCATGGGACACCTATACAAATCCATTCTTCATCTCTTATTCACTTTTCTTGGATAAAGCCAGCACAGACTTGTACCAACTCTTGCCCTGTGACACACTCTATTAAGTTCCCAAACTTTGGGACAAGTCACTTTTTCTGAGCTTCCTCATTTATGAAATGGAAATGACAAATAACTAACTTTACAGGTGGTTATGTGGTTTAGACAAATTAAGGATCTGAAAGTCCTTGTAAATGACATAAATATCAAATATATTTAACGGCTCAAATAGCTTGGATTGATGTAAGACTTTCGACTGAAGAGAGAGCTCTGTAAGTATCTCAGAAAAATGCCAGTTGCTTCCCAGGATCCATCTGGTCACGGGGTAGACTTCACTTTGTTGCAGCTGTGAGCCTTTGGCCACTAGAGGCCGACCCAGTCTCATTCACAGCCTCCAGGAGTCATCGACCTCTTTGGAGAGTTGAGACTCAGGCTGTTCACTACACCCAGAAGAGATGGCTTTCACAGTAGGTGAGGTCAGACAAGTTCTGGAGAAGCCCAGCAGGCTCTCTAGAGAGCCAAGGAAACATGCAAACCAATGCACCACCCAGGATGTGTTACAGCATGCATTTAGAGTTAGAGTCATCCTGCTATATACTTGCATTCTCCTCAATACCAGAAGGAACTCAAACTTCATTTAGTTTAATCCCATTATTAAACACATAGCACAAGGGAGCCAGAGAGGTTCAGTAATCTGCCCTGGTGTCCTAGCTAGAAAATTGAAGAATTAGAATTAAACTTAGTCTGGGGCATTCCGCACTGTACCTTGTTGCTGCTCCATTAGACCAACCTCACCCTAGGAAATACGGTCTCTCTGTACATCCTTTTCCCTCTTGTATCCAGTGCTCTCTAGCACCCTGACCTCTAATAAGCCCTTGGAAGCTCTGGGAACAGCAACTCATAACCCAGACTTCTCTTGTCACTCCCATACCCACCCCTGCTATAATTTGTTGGTCCTATATCTCATCCTTTCCTGATATTATGGAAAAAGTGGGACACATTCTGAGATAGTGGTTAAATATGTTATTCCTTCCAAGATAAGTGTGTTGTTTGAACAAGGGATCCAGGGAAGTGTTTAAAAATAAATTTCTGAGGCAGGTGTCTTATCTTTAGGTCAGACCAACCCTTATGCCACACCACTAGGTAGAGGTTTAGGACTACTTTCTCTTCTCTTAGTTAACAATCTCTGGCTCCTATCCCCAAAGCTTGCAGTGGAAGGAGGGTTGAGAGTTACGTAAATAACTTAGTAGGACACAAAAAAAAATTCCCAGCCTGGTTCTAAGCTCTAAGGCTCTGTCTTTGGGAAGTTTCCTGCCCCACTCCAACCAAATTCAACAGCAATACATACTGATGCCTACTTTGGGCGTATACTAAGGATACAGAAATGAATATTAATGATAGTAACAAACATGTATGTGGTGTTCGCTCTGTGCCAGTCATTGATCTAATTCCTTTATACGAATTATTTCATTTACTCCTTACAAGAACCCTATGAGGTTGGTACAAAGATTCTTATTTTACAACTGAAGAAACAGAGGCACTGAGAGCTGATGGTTCCCTGTCCTGCAAACACTCAGGGCCTCCTGAGAAAGAAAATAGGTATACAACCAACTGTGACAGAAGTCAGGGTGTGGTTAGTGATCCCAGGAATATAACAAAGAGCTGCAGGAGCCTGGAGGAAGGAAGGATTGGAGAGAGCTGGAGGGGCTAGTCTTGGAAAAATGACTGGGATTTTGTCCTCAGGAAAATATAAGAACATTTTTGAAGTAGAAGCAGCAGCACTTGTCAAGGCTTGGCTGCCGGAAGGCATGTGTCGTGTTCAGGAATGTTGACCGTGACTGAGGCTCAGTGTTCTTCAAGAGCCACAGTGGGAGGAGAGACTAGAGGAGTGAGGTGATGACACCACGAAGAGAGACACTATGAAAGATTTTTGAAGAGTGATGGTGCTAGCATCTACCCTTCGTTTTAGAAAAGTAATTCAGACAACTCTGTAAGAGCTGTATGGGAGATGAAAGTGGCTGGAGGTAGAGAGATCCATTCAGAAGATGCTGTTAGGCTCAAGGGAAGATATGTTCCAGTTATTCGTGGAAATGTTAGAGGCACTAGGATGCAGAGATGAACACGATATAGCCCCTGATCTTTAAAAATTTGCATCCTGGTTGGGGCAGATAACATAATTTAGAGGGTGAGAAGAATTACATAGCAACTCAAAAACGTGATATTATAGAACTGAGAATAGGGGCCATGAAGGCCTTGCTCAAGTGGTTATTTTCCCCTGAGAGCTGAATGATGAGAAGGAGCCAGCACCAGGAGACCTGAGGGTGTGGTATTTCTGTGGGAGGGAACTGTTAAGTGCAAAGCCCTTAGGCAGAAATGAGCTTCCTGTCTGCAAGGAACTGAAAGGAGGCCAAGGTAGCTGAAACCAGGTGAGCAGGAGAACAATGCCTGTGCCAAGGCCCTTGGCCAAAGACCAGGAGAAACACACCTGTAGTTGAACTGGTGGGTTTATTACTTGTTGCAGGGAGGAGAGAGTGTTAGAAAGAACCTATGATAGGATTTAGGCTTTGGCTGGGTGATTTTGGGGAGGGCTTAAGGAAGCAGAGGTTTGCTCTGATTGGATAATGTCAGACAGTGGGGGCAGTTCTCTGACGGGATATTTTGTGGGTGGCACAGTGACCTTGCATTTGTCTGTGATTAGACAAAATTATGAAATGCCCTTGTTTTGTTTCATTTATCATGGTCTCAGGGTACATCTATGTGAGGTTATTCTTCTATGAGATCGTTCAGATTTGTAGGCTCCCTGGCTGTGAGCCGCAGACCACCTTGTGATAATATCGCAGTCCCAGCTGTGAAGGTCAGATTAATTCTGGACATCAGAGGCTACCTTTTTTCTCTCTCACTAAGATTCTGTGTGGAAAGGGATCTGGATTTTATTCTAACCTCTGAACACAGACAATGGGTTTACAACCAAGTCTGACTGAAGTCAGTATGTGATTAGTATTTCCACACACTCAACAAGGAGCAGCTCTTCCAAGATAGAGTGATCAAGATGCTCAGTTATAGAATTGCCCTTCCTTTCTGACAGCACCCACTCCAGAGCAAAGCTATGCTTCACTGAATCCTTCCCCAAGCTAACCCAAGTCCAAATCCCTCCTAACACTTCTTTACAGAGGTGCCCCAAAGTCTCTGACAATGTGCTGTCTCTCTCATTGCAACAAGTCAATAAACGCAACTTTGTCTGATATAGGCATTGTCCTGGTGGTCTTTGGCTAAAGGGTATCAACAGTGCAAAGAGAAACCATTGGAAAGTCTTACACAGTAAAGTGACATGATAAGGTTTATATTCTTAAAATGAACACTCAAGCTGCTCTGCACAGATGGTTTTATGGGGGCAGGATTGGAAGCAAAACATCTATATGATGGAGAACCTGAATTAAAACTGACAGCGGGGGTGGAGAAAAGAGGACAGCTTTGAAAATCATGACTGAGGATTTGGCATGGGAAGTTGGGAAGAAAGGTAGTGAGTTTTAGAAAGAAGGAGGAACCAAAAAGCACCCCCTCCCAACTAGGAGGATAGTGAGTAATTAGGCAAAAAATATGGAAGAGGAAACATATTAGGGGTAGCACAGGAGATTGCAAGTCTGATTTTTAAATATGTTGAGTTGAATGTGGAGCATAGGAAGCACAGAGGAAGGGGTGGGGAGGTGAGTAAGTGGAAGTGAAGATGGATAGGAAGGTTGAGGCTCAACATAAGGGCCTAGAACACCATGCTGAGGAATTTAGATTCATTCTATAGGCATTGAGGAACCATTCAAGGCTTTAGATTAGTGACTCTCTTAAAGTCAGCATAAAAGAGACCATGATAAGAAGGAAGGAAAGGAAAAATAAAGAAAAATCCCCAGTGGTCAGGTCAGCAATTCTACCTTAGTCCTAAAGGGAAGTGAAATGATCCCCTTGCCCAAATCAAAGTGCAGAGCCCCCTCTGATTCTGATGGTCATGAGAGTTTTAGTAGACATAAAGCATACCAGGCAACCACCCCACTCTGCATCTTCCATCTTGGGCACATTCTCAAGAAGGATTTCATTTTATTCATTTTATTCTATCTGTGCCCAGACCTCCCTCTCCACATGACTAACTGCTGTTCCTGCTTCAAGATCCAGATCACACATCACTTGCTTTGTGAAAACATCCCTGATCAATACATCTGTATCATTGTCCTCTCCTCTTCCCTGTGACTTGCACTTTCTACCTAATTTACCATCACTATTGCTCTACCACTGATTACCATTACTACCACTGCTACTGACAATTATATTAATATTGAGCTCTGACACTGAACTAGATGCTCCGCATATAGCAGCTCATTTGATCCTCACAACAAGCCATTGCACTTGATGGCATTATCATTTCTACTTTACAGATGCGAGAACCGAAGCTCAGAACGGTTAAACGGCTCACTCAAAGTTGCAAAGCTGGTAGTTGGCAGAGCTGGGATTCCAATGGAGGTATTTGGGTGTGCAGGCCATGCTTTTCTTTACACACCTATTCTATGACTTAGCACATTGCATATTAATTGCTTGTGTGTATGCCTCTCTCCTGGTGGAGTGTGGGCTCCTTGAAGGCAGGGGCTGTGTCTGCCCTGGCATAATGTAGATGCTCACCAAAATGTAACCTGAATGAGAGGAGGGAGGCAGGGAGAGAAAGTGATGAAGAGAATGGAGGGTAGTGTGCTGTGGAAGAATGGTTAGTTTTAGACCAATGCCTCCCAACCTTTTTCACAGAAATGATAATGTTTTTATGGTACACTGGGGTAAACTGGAGGGGATCTGGATTCGGAGGGAGGTGCTCTAGGCTGGAGGGAACTGGACCGTGGTAGGGATGGTATGTCTGGCAGCCTGAGTCCCCACTTGGTTACTGTAGTGTTGAAGGGATCAGTACATCTTGGCTCCCATTGGACAGTCTGTGCTTTATACGAAGTGTTCACAAACTATTTTATCGACGAAAACCATAACCAATCTATAAATCAAAATTGGGGTGAGTTTATTATGAGCAAGATCTGAGGACTAGCTTAGCTTAGCCCAGGGCCTTCCTTCCCCAAGGAAGGAAGGGCACCAAAGAAGTCGGGTGCAGAGTAGCTATATTCCACCAGCTTGGGACAAAGAGCATACATCACATATGATAGAAATTCCCCTTTTACAACAGTCACGAGCTTGCCCAGCCGGCACAGCACAGCTATTCACACAGCAGCTAGTAGGTCTGCTGTCTCAGTTGACACAGCAGGGTGGCAGGTCTGTTGTCTAGAGCTGGGTGGTCACAGAGTGAGCGCGGTAATTAATCCCTAGCCTAGGGAGAGATGCTTATCCTTAAGGAAATGCCAATGTGGGGGAAGTTGCATCTTTACTTTAAGGCCATTCGTTCTTGTCTTTGGGACAGAGCAAATGCTTAAAGCAGATATACGATGCATGCTCAAGGGCCGCATCAGAGCTTTTTGGAAAAACAAGGCCAGGCTGAATTAGGTTTACACCAAATGTCTTCCTCATATACTCAAGTATCCTATTGCTTGCCATTTATTTATCAATTTCTTAAAGGGCCAGATAGTAAATATTTTAGGCTTGTGTGCTACAAGGTCTCTGTTGCAACTATTCAGCTCTGCCATTATAGCATGGGAACAGTTATAGACAATAGTAAACAAGTGAGTATGACTGTGTTCCAATAAAAATTTACTTACAAAAGCAGGCACCCAACCTGTGGGCCATGTTTGCTGACCTCAGCTTTATACGAAAATTATACTTCAGAGTTTTGGGTCCTTCTCCTTTCAGCCCAGTTTTTAATTTTGATGAAGCTGTAGGGGAGGAAAACTTTACCCCTGCTCATCTTAGGTTTTCAGCTGGGACTCTGGACAAAAGAAGAGATTAGAACAAAGACAGAAGAGAACAGAACAGAATAGAACAGAACAAAAAGATTAACAGGAGAAAAACAGTTTATTAAAGCATGCAGCACACATCACGAGGGAGAAACCTGAACCAAAAGCAACTCAAAATGCTGGGATAGAATTCCAGCTGATATAGCATCTTCAACAAAGAAGAATACATTTGCAGAGAAATGACAGGACAAAGGAAAGCCTAGGCTTCCCAAGGATGGCAAAGCGTGGGAAGGTAAATATATGGGAGGAAACTAATGGAGTAAGGTTTTTGTGCAGATGCCTCTGGTGCCGTCTCTGGGCTGATCAGAGTCTGTCTTCAGCAAAAGTAGAATTTACAGTAGTTACCCCTTATACACAACAGATACATTCCAAGACCCCCAGTGGATGCCTGAAACCATGAATAGTACCAAACCCTATATATTCTGTTTTTTCCTATACATATCTGTGATCAAGTTTAATTTATAAATTAGGCGGAGTAAGAGATTAAAAACAATAAGTAATAATGATAACAACAATAAATAATAATAAAACAAACTAAAATAATAATACAAAAGAACAATTGTAACAATATACTGTAATAAAAGTTACCCTAGATCTTAGCAACCAAGATACAATTTTTTTCTTTCAAGCCTAGAACTTTCACATTTTCACATAAAGGAAGCACTTTATGGCTTCTCTTTGGCATATCCGAAATGCCAGCATCACTACTCTTGCGCTTTGGGGCCGTTATTGAGTAAAATAAGGGTGACTTGAACACAAACACTGTGATACAGGCGATCTGATAACCGGGATGGCTGCTAAGTGACTAATGGGCGGGTAGCATATGCTGCGAGGTTGCGCTGGACAAAGGGATGATTCACGTCCCAGGAGAGATGGAGCCGGAAGGCCCGAGATGTCATCGTGCTACTCAGAATGGCTCACAATTCAAAACTTATGAATTGTTTATTTCTGGAATTTCTCATGTAATACTTTCTGACCATGGGTAACTGAAAACACAGAAAGCAAAACCAGGGGTAAGGGAGGGCTGCTGTGTATCCTGACTTTAAGCAGAAAAGGGGCAGCTTTTTTTTGTGTTTGCTGCTTCTTAATTGCTTTTAGCTCAAAATAATTTTTATATTAAAGAACATATTTGGGGATGACATATTCTGATTTCCTTCAAAGTCCAATTTATTAATTTGTTCTTTTATGGATTGTGCTTTTGGTGTCACCTCTAAAAATCTTCACCTAACTCAAGGTTACAAAGATTTTTTCCCTATATTTTCTCCTTGAATGTGTTTTATCTTCAGCACTTAGTCAAGGGTTGTCTTTCTTAGGAGCCCCTTAGGAATGAATGAATGAATGATTTAAATGCTTTACCTCCCTTACTCCTGGTCTCCCCACCCTGAACTCCCCAAACCGTGAAACTCAGCAGAGATTCCTTAAACTCCAGTCTAAGTTTTGAGCTCCCAACCTTGCTGATTTGTTTGCCTATAACTTAGTGATTCTCAAGCTTTTGATGCTGCATAACTTTATTTTCATAACATACACACCTCACTTTTATTTGCACCCCCAATCTGTTTTAACAAAAATTATTCCCTAACGTAATTTTAAAATTAAATTTTAAATTAGTTTTCATTGTCATATTTTCAGGAGTTCCTCCTTGAGATAACAGGAGACTATCCGATCTACAAATTCCCTCTCCATGACATAAAGAGAACAGTCACTACCAGGATGGATTTGGACCCAGTCTGAGGCTAGAGATAGTGAGACTGTGGCTGAGATAAGGGGTGGGCTTGGGAGGTGGGGCTCAGAGGTTTATCAGGTCCTCCCTCACGAGTCTCCCCGGAGAACTGCTCAGCTCTGTATCCATTTCCCTTTATTTTTTAAAATGAGTATATGATGTAATTTTTCTTTTTTTCGTGAGGAAGATTTGCCATGAGCTAACATCTGTGCCAATCTCCCTCTATTTTGTATATAGGTCACGGTGACAGCATGGCCGCTGGTGAGTGTTGTAGGTCTGCACCCAGGAACTGAACCTGGGCTTATGAAGCAGAACGTGCCAAACTTAACCACTACACCATGGGGCTGGCCGCTATATGGTATTTTATGTAAATACATACCTTATAACATAAAGTTTTGAAAAATGAGTTGATCGAGAGGGAATCTAAGGGCAGAAAAGTTGCAACTAAGATTGAGTTTAGCAACAAAAATGTTGTAGAAGGGGCCAAACTCTGGTTCTAAGTTCTCTAGAAGTCAAAATAAAGAGAAAAACCTCTGTTTTATATGACTTGCAGTGTCCATAAGATAGGAACAACCCAGTTGTCCAAGAGAAGCCTGTTCCAGAAGAAGACATTGTATAATATCCGAGGAGCAACTGCTGACAGCAGTCCAGGAGTCTACACTCTATCACCAGCCGGGATGGGATTTCAGCAGCCTCTCCCCGTTACTCAGAGTTCTAAAAGGCATGGTGCAGACCGGGTGGTTAGACCGCACTGCCACCTCCCCCTCCCGTCCCTTTTAGGTTTATTTTTTTGTCTACTTGCCTAGAATATTTTGAGACTGTGAAAACTGAGTTTTATTCATCTTTGTATTTATTCCAGCACTTATAATGGGCAAAACAGGGCTTAAAACTGGTTTACTAATGAGATAACAATACATTTAAGAATCCAAGAGGGGCAGGTAACCTAAAAGGATTTGCTAGCTGGGTCTTATCACCTGGAGCCTCACAAGATTTCTTGTTTTCTTTCATTCAGCAGACTTGTAGAGCGCCTGAAGGTGTTGTGCCTGATGCTGAGCTCTGGAAATAACCAGGATGAACACCACACCATCCCTCCCTCCAGTCAAAGAGCTCATATCGAGGTGGGTAAAGAACTCACGCAAGGTGACATGCTCATAGTAATATGCTGCTAAAGAGGTTAAGAGGAATAAGAGATGAATTCTTCCTGGGAGATTGAAGGAATGTGTGAAGGTAGACGAAGAGGAGGAAAATAGAAATGTATCCTCAAGGGAGGGACATTTGAACCCAGGCTGGGTTTTTGTTTTGTTTTGTTTTGTTTTTTGGTGAAGAAGATTGGTCCTGAGATAGCATCTGTTACCAATCTTCCTCTTTTTTTTTCACCCCAAATCTCCAGTACATATTTGCATATTTTAGTTGTAAGTTATTCTAGTTCTTCTATGTGGGGTGCCATCTCAGCATGGCTTGATGAATGGTGTGTAGGTCTGTGCCCAGGATCTGAACCAGCAAAACCCTGGGCCTCTGAAGCAGAGTGTGGGAACTTAACCACTAGGCCATGGGGCCAGCCCTCTGAACCTTGATTGATGAGTAAGATTTCATCAGGCAAAGGCAGTCAGGAATTGATGTGATGTGGGGATCAGTGTGTGCTGCACAGTAGGTCTGTGTTATGGGTAAAGGCTAGCTGGAGATCAGGGTGGTAAGGTGGGTCAGGGCCCAGTGGCAAACACTCGCCTATCAAAGTGGAGTGACACATGTTCTTGTTAACGTGTCCTATAAAATTACCAATAGCACCTCCTTTCAGTCTCAAGAAGAGTCCAGATTTGGATGATCAATTATATGGCCACCCTACTTAGAGGGTAGTCCATTCTGCCCCTCTTCTTTTTTATCCCACACCAACACCTTCCGTTATGCCCTGATACCCACCTCACCCCTCCCCTCAATGGAGGAGTTCAGTTTTGGAGCCCTGGGGCTCTTCTAGGAGATGAATTGAGACCATCAGAAAGGGGCATTCGGTTGCTGTTGAAAGGATCCTCCCAGGGTAGCAGAACTGAACGAATTTGAAAATGTGCCTGGCTGAGACCAGGAGTCCCATCCCATCCCATCCCAGAAGCCTTACCAGCACCTCCCCCCATTAGAATTTGTGTCCCTCATTCATTTTCCCAAAGTGTTTTGTTTGAAACTCTGTAACATTTTCACAATGAGTAATTTATATTTGTGAGTTTCTGACCCATTCAACTGTGAGCCCTGATCGTACATCTTTGTATACCCATCACTCTGCTGATCACCTCTACACATCACTGTCAGAATTATCCCCACATCATGACACCTCCCTGTGACATGCCAGACACTGTACTAAGGGATTTTCTTGCATTATCTCGTTTAATCCTCGTAAGAATTTATGACATCAGTTTTAGGATCCTGGCTGTGGACCTAGCATTGCTCATCAAGCTACGCTGAGGAGGCCTCCCACACAGCAGAACTAGACGGACCTACAACTAGAATATACACAGCTATGTACTGGGGGCCTGTGGGGAGAAGAAAAAGAACAAAGAAAGACCAGGCTGTTCCACTGTGCTTTACATCCATTAGCTCATTTAATCTCTCAACTAACCTAGGAATTTAACACGCTAACTCCATTTTATTGAGGACCAAACTGACGCACAAAGAATTAGGAGAGGCCAATATCTGACCCAGATCAAGCCCATAGCTTTACGGCTATGCTCAGCTGCAGTTTCCTAAAAAGGTACTTAACTTCTCTGAGCCTCAGTTTCCTCTCAAGTAAAATAGGGATATTCCCAGTGCCTAACTAAAATCAGTTTTCAAAGAATTAAATGAAATAATCTTTGCAAAGTGCAAATGCTAAATGGCTACTAGCCATTGTTATTCTTAATATTCGAATCATGTGACTTTGGCAAATCACTTAACCTTGCTGAGCTTCAGTTTTCTCATCCATAACATGAGAATTACTTATCTTTGGGTTCGTGGAGATGAAGTGAGATGCTATTATAAAGGTATTTTTCACATAGAGAAAGTCTCTATAAATGGTGATGACCACAAGTCCAGAGGAGGCTCAGAAGAGCCACCAGTCAGTCAGTCCTTAGCTGACACTCGGCTCCAATGTGACCACATCAGACCAGTGGGAGAAATAATCTCAAACATCCCAATATTATTTGGATTTAAATGCCTCTTCCTCTCAGAACTCAGAGTTTGCACCAATACTTTCTCATCAGTATCTTGATAAATTCCAATTTGCAGCTGGAGTGGTTGAAACACCAAGAAGTAAAATGACTCACGTATGTCACCCAGGTGAGGGATGTGGGGTCTTGTCAACCTGTGATGACACACTTCCCGACTACCAGAACCTATAGTCTCTCCATGTGCCTTCAGAACTGACTTTAAAAATTCACACAGGGGCTGGCCCCGTGGCCGAGTGGTTAAGTTCGCGTGCTCCGCCACAGGCGGCCCAGTGGTTCGAATTGTGGGCTTGGACATGGCACTGCTCATCAAACCACGCTGAGGCAGCGTCCCACATGCCACAACTAGAAGGACCCACAACGAAGAATATACAACTATGTACTGGGGGGCTTTGGGGAGAAAAAGGAAAAAATAAAATCTTTAAAAAAAAAAATTCACACAGCATGGGGCCCATTTAGACTAGGTCCTGCGTGCCCTGTGGTTCCAAAGTTAGGGTTTAATGGGACACCTTCAGTTTGTTCTTGTGACAACCAGAAATCCACACTCTAGGGTTAGAGTGCCACGAGACCTGTGTTCCAAGAATGTTATTATAACACTGAACCTCATCCCAAAGAGATTTCGGTCTTAGGTTAGAGAATGGCAATTTATCCTGGCATGCTTGAACTAACAGCACCTCCAAATGGAAGTCTCCTCTGTAGGGATGACTAGGGGTGAAAGAGAAGGGTAAGGACTCACATAAGTTTTCCAAAGCTGAGCTTCATGGAACATCATGAAAAACAGTGGCTTTCAAATGTTTTGACTGTGATCACAGTCTGAAATATATTTTACAGTGTGACCCAGTACATTGATACATATACACTAGTTTAAAACATACAAAACTGCCATTTTTTTTGTGAGCCAAAGTGGTTAAGTTCAGTGTGCTCCACTTTGGTGGCCCAGGTTGTTGGGTTCAGATCCCAGGCATGGACCTATACGACTGTCAGCCATGCTGTGGTGGTGACCCACATATAAAGTGGAGGAAAATTGGCACAGATGTTAGCTTAGGGCTAATCTTCCTTAGCAAAAAAAAGAAGAAGAAGAAGATTGGCAATTTTATATGATAAACTTAATATATATGTATATATAACTGAAACAAAATTTCACAAAACAATTCTTATATTTACTTCATGCAATGAACTATATTTTCTTTTGTATGTCATTTAAAAAAATGCTGGTCACAAACTAATTCATCTCTTGATCCACAAATAGGTCAAGCTCTAGTCAAAAAAACCCCTCTAACTTAGACCAAGCACAAGAGAGAATTTTTGAGTCCTTGGGTACAAGGCAATGATTCTGGGAAAACAGATCGATATCATGAATTTTATAACAATTATAAAAAAAAAAAGTCCAACTGCAAAAGCTATGTCATATGTCCTGGGGTCAATGTCAATTCTGTTTTTTCCTGTTGCTTCCCCTCTGCCCAAAAGCACCAGGAATACCCCTGTGTTTGAACAAAGTTGGGTTTATTGTTTCCTTGCAACAAGGGAGGTAGCCCACCTGGGAACACACCATGGAGAACACTTCTCTGCACAAGGCTGTTAGGGGAAGGCATTGAACTTGGGTTAGGTGATTTGGAAGAAGATTGGAGGAGGCATAGTTTAGTTCAAGACTGGTAACTTCAGAAAGTGGGACCAGTTCTGTGGTTGAGTATCTTACTTTTTTTCTAGTTAGTAGAAGGAACAGAATGGGCCAAAGCTTAAATTAGTAATGATGCAGCTGTCCTCTCTGGTTATTTTTAAGGTTTGGACAGAATTCTTGTCATTGTCTGTGCCTTCAGACAGAGCCAGGCTCTGCAGTGGTTTCAGTGGTCCCATAGCCCCCCTGTTTCTCTGTGAGGATGCCCCCCTGCAGTCTCTTGTAGCCCCCTTTCTTGTAGCGCCTGAAGCCATAGCTTATCCCCAGAGCGACAACCACCACAGCCACTAGGGTGCCCACCCAGCTGCCAGCAATGGCCCCGATGCTGGGCTTCGAGCCAGCCTGGCTCAAGAGCTTGGCTGCCAGGGACAAGTCATTGATGTTGGCCTGCTGCCAGCAGTCAGAGCCTTGCAGCCTCACCCAGACCCGCTGGCCAGTGGAGTCAACCAAGACAGAGAGACTGTGGGCGCTGCTGCTGTTAAGCAAGGGGGGCCAGGGAAGAAATGGGGGCATCCGGACAGCTGCTTGCTGCTGGCCCAGGAGGGCCCCAGCCCTGAGGCAGCAGAAGATTTGGCAGCCATTGCTGAGGTAAGCCTGGTGTTGGCTGTACCCTGCTGGGCACTTCATGGGGTGGTCAGTAGGGCTGTCCTGGCAGAACATCTCCTGCAGGAGCCCAGGGCTCTGGTCCTTCAAGAGGCCCACCAAGGGGTTGCCCACTTGACTGAAGAAACCCCCAAAGGGGACTGCCTGGGCTGCACCCAGCTCTAAGTCACTGCTGACACACACCTTGAGATCACCAAAGAGCGTCAGTGCGTAGAAGTAGGAGGGGCAGGCCTGGGCCTTGGTGAATGGGTTTGAGTTGCCAGGGCTGTAGAGGCCTCCGAAGAGAAAGCCCGAAGTGGCAGGCAGGGAGGCCTGTGAGTGCACGCACCAGGAGGCAGCCAGGCGCACCACGCTGCGCTGCTCGTGGGTGGCACACACGGTCTGGCAGCACTGGAAGAAGAGCCAGCACTTCCGACATTGCTGCTGGCACTCAGGGCGGGGCTCGCTCCACGTCTTCAGCTCGCTGTGCAGGGCACTAGCTGTGTAGCTGGCTGGGCAAGAGGCATAGCCGGTGAGCGGGTTCGGGATGCGATAGGCCTGGCAGAGGTGCTTGGCGTCCTGCCCGGACACGGCCTCGCACTCCTGGAAGACCCCCCCAAAGCTGAAGTTGGAGCGGCCGCCTCCGCAGGAGCCGTCCTCCAGGTTGGCCTGGGGGTTGAAAGCGGGCGCCCCGCGCCTCAGGCAGCCCGGGAGCGCGTTGACCGCATAGTAGCAGTGGATGGCGCGGCGCACAGCGGCTGCCACGCGTTGCACGGCGGGCGCCGGGAGCTCGGGCAGCGCCTCGGGCTGGAGCAGCGCGGGCAGGGGCAGCCCCGACCTGCCGATGGCCACTAGCCGGTTGCTGATGCCCTCCTGCCACTTCTGCAGGGTGATGCCCGGGTAGAAGGGCACCCCGCCGTGGCTGCGCATCTTGGACGCCACCGTGTTCCGCACGTAGTCCTGGAAGAGCTGGCTCTGCGCCTGCCAGGAGGCCGCGTCCCCAAAGTTGACCATGTGGAAAAACACGGCCGAGGCGGTGGACGGGACGTTGTTCCTCTCTCCGGCCTGACTGTCCACCAGCTCCCGCCTCACCTGGTCCTCCTGCACCAAGGTAGCCCCGGCCTGCACGTCGGTGAGGACATGCGTGCCGTACCAAAGCACAAGCATCTCTGCCAGGTACTCGGCCTCGCGGATTTGATCGTTCTCCAGGTGGTCGCTGAGGGCCAGCAGATGCTGCCGAAAGGTGGGCTGGAAGTCGGGGATCTCTGGGGCCTTCACAGAGTAGATGCTGTGGCGGACCTGCACCCTGGCTGTAACCGTCTGGTACTCCAGGTTGTACTTCTTGACGTTCTGGCAGTCGATGGAGGACTTACCATTGAGGCTGGGGAGGAAGGAGAGCTCAGCGTTGATGGAAGGTGTCGGTGTAGCTGAGCCACTGGTTGATGAGCTCCCCGCGGGTCTCCACGAAGCTCTCCCGCTGCGGCACCACGTGCAAGTGGTCTTGGATGAGGTACTCGCCGTCCTCCGTGGTGAGACACTGTGAGTAGTAACGCCGCAGCACCAGCTCCAGCTCCACGTTGCGCAGGTTGTCCCAGCCACCTCCTGGCAGCGCCCCCAGCACCGGGACATTCAACGTCTGCTTGCAGCCTTGGAAGCCGGGTGCTCCCGGATCCCCCATGCCACCGCGCTCGGCAGAGAGCAGGCCCAGCAGCGGCACAAGGCAGAGGGCCATGGCTGGAGGAGAGCTGTGCCTTGGCAGCCTGCTACCTCTCAGCTCCTCCATGGCTTGGGGTCGTGGAGGAAAAGTCCTTGGCCTGGGAACTGAAATAGCTCACCCGCAGGGCAGTGACTCAGCCCGGTTGGAGCCCCTCCCCAGAGAGCAGTCCCCTCCCAGGCTGCTGTCCTTGAAGTCTTCAGAGGAAAGGATAGCAAGAACATCCCTTATCAAAAGTACCAAGGGGAGTGACACCGACAGATTCCAGGATTTGGGCTGGACCGGGGGGGGGGGGGGGGTTGAACTAGGTGAAGAGCTGGCTGCCAGAGGGCCCCTTGATTCAGCTCTATGAAGAACAGCAAGCCTCATCTATTGAGCACCTGGTATTTTAGCTTCTCACTGGCTCCTAGCCACGGATGCAGGCAGGGTCCTGCGAAGGGAAGTGTCAGGCTCAGACTGGATGAGGAAGTGGCCCAAGGGGGCAGCCTGGAAAACTGGGCCTCTTCCCAGTTGACCAGCTAGCCTATAAGGTCATTCACTCCAGGCTGATTTTCTTGTGGACTTTCAGTAGGTATTCCAGAAAAGAGCCCCTTTCCCAACTGGGGAAGGCTCAGGGCTGCTCAAAGAAGTGAGGCTTGGCCGTACCAATGCTCCAGAGCCCTGGCCATGGGCAGGAGAGAGATTCTCAAGGGAGGCTTAGCACACTGCATAAACGGTCCAGGACCCAAGAATTTTCCTCCTCTTATTCCATCTGCTTGGAGCCCTCTAGGGGGCCCTCCCGCTGAGATCAGCGGCTGCCCTAAATGAGACCTGAGCTGGGTGCTTTATAATTCTATTTTAACCTCTCACCAGTCTTCTTTTACACATTAGGAAACTGAGGTCCAGAGAAGTCAGGTAAAGTACCCAGGGTCACAGTTAGGTGCACCATGGAGCCAGCATTTGAATCCAGGTTCATCTGATGCCAAAGCACAGTTTCTGTCCACTGATCTGTGCTGGTGCCTCTCCTTACTATTCAGTCAGAGTCTTGATGTTTATCCCTCCTCGGGCTTTTGTAGTGAAAGAAGGCTCCTGGAAAGTGCATAGGAGTTCACTTAACCCAGTGGTATCGCTCCTGGTTAGACCTAGTTGCAGCAGTGTGTTTGGAGCAGAAAAGTCCTTTCTCCCCATCATGCATGGGAGAGGCAGCACCATCCAGAGGAATGGGTACCAGCCTTGACTTCTCAAGATCTGGATTGGAATTTGCGCTCCATCATGTCATCGGTGGAGCCCTCCCACTAATGTGGCTTTCTTCTCTGAGTCCCACTTCCCTCATCTGTTATATGATGATGAGAACAATACAGAGCTCTTCAGGCTTGAGCTGTTGGCTGTGAAATGCTCAGCAGAGTGCCTGGCGCAAAGTAGGGTGTTCATTCAGTAAAGTGGGTTAAGTGACTTGTTCAAGGTCTAGTTTTGCATGTAGATTGGTCTGAATCCAAAGCCAAGTGCTTTTTCTGCCACCACATGGTTCCTTCCAATCTCTGCTTTTGCATTTTGTTATTAAAAAGTGTGATTGATTTGTCGTAAGGTAATTTGGGATGGATTATTTGTTAGAAGAACTATTCTCTGGGAAAATAGTAAAGCTTTTTTTCCCCCTCTTGGTGTGTCTTCCTATGACAAGGACAAGTAATCATGCTGTTTTCCCACATCCCGCTCAGTCCCCTAGGTTCATGACTTAGGAACAAACACCTCACGTCATTATCAATCTGAAGGAGGCTGGAAATTTATCATGTTTGGTGACAGCTCTTTCCCAGAACCTGGGGCGTGTTCGTGGGCATTTTATATCAGTGGATACAAGAGAAGATAAACATGCTCTGGCTGAACAGTAGCTAAGCATTTGCTGACTTGGATCAGTGCCAGCAGGAGGACAAGGAAAACTCCATGAGGATGTTCTGTTACCAGTCCCCAGCAGCATCTGCTGAGGCCCAGGGATTAAGAGGGTCAAACAGTGCCCAGCGCACACATCGCACCATTGTTCAGGGGCAGCATATGGAACATGTAGCCTGGACAGCCTTGAATCAGATGCCAAGGCCCCATGTGACTTAGGATAAGAAGTGTGACTTCCTGAAAGTAGGAACAAATAGGACTTTTTTTTTTGAACTCTTAAAAATTGCAACAAATGCTTGTTATGGAAAGTTGAAAGAGTAAAGAGATTAAAGTGAAAAAGACCTCCTTCCCCCAGTTCTACTCCCCACAGATAACCACTGTGAGCAGGTAGGTATCTATCCTTCCAGACGTGTTTCCCTGTGTGTACATACATATGCACTTTTCTTTTACAAAAACAGTACCAGGCCATACACCCTTTTATTTGACTCATGGAGTAGCTGAGTCTCAGGGAAAGTGATACGCACAAGGTCACACACAGATAGACTGTAGCAGGGCTTATCTGAGTCCTTGTGTCTTGACTCTAAGTTGCAGGCTCAGTCCACTCCACACCCTACCCTGCCTTACAACCTAGGGCTGTGCGCATTCCAACTGAGCACCCGAGGGGACACACAGGTAATTACATGTAATTACCCTGGCAGATAAGCAGAGGAAATAGTCGAAATATTCAACGCCCTGCAAGTTGCAGGCCCAGTCAATCAGAACCAACACTGGCTGCAAATGACCTTCCTGAGGTTACTGGCTAAATATTAGCCCTGAATGTAGGTGTCTTATTTTACACCCGATGAGTCTCTCGGTGCATATTTGGGGAAGGAACACATGAATGAATGAGGATGCAAAGTAGTCTTAAATAATACCACAAAGAAGGAAAGAAATGTCTTTCATAGAATCACAACATTATAAACTGCAGCATCATCTATCTATATATTTTTAAAATAAGGACGAGCGACAAGTAATCATGCTGCTTGTGAAAGGGGAGAAAACACTAATGACTAAGTGAAGAAATAGGTAGAGGGAGTTAGTTGGAGTTTGGCAGAACTGGATTCGGGATATAGCTTTGCACTTAGCGGCTCTATGGCCTTAGACAAGAGACTAAATCTCCTTGAACTTCTTTTGTGTAAACGTCTGTGAATGTGAAGGGGAGGAGGGGAACATAGAATAATTTCACCAAGGTTACGCCATTTAAGGATCAGATGGGCTGAGAGTCCAGGGGGCTTTAGTCTGATGGGCTTATAGTTCAAGTCAGGGGTGGCCCAGGGATCCTAGATTCCAGATGGAGGTCTTTAGGCCCTTCTCACCCTGAACTCAAGCTGATGAGGATTCTGGGTTAAACCTGTAAATAACTCCTATTCCCTCTGTGTCCACCCCACCCCACCCTGCCAAGCATACCCAAGAGTCACTAACCAAGGAACCTGTAAGCTCAAAGCAACTTCCACTTCCCTCTCCCCACCTTCCAAAGGCACCTGGGAATCTCTGCTTCCTGCAGTCTCCCTGCTTTTCCTGTCATACTTTTCCTCAAGGATTTTTCCTGGGTTCACCTTGCTGGTAATGGATATACATGTTCTCTGCAACTTGGCTTGGAGAAGACCCAGAATCACAAAAGAAATGAGGAAGACTGACAGGAGGAGACAGAGTTGAGAAAAGCCTTGACCAGCCAGCGTCATTGAATTAACTCCTGTTGAGACCATCATCCTATCTCATTTGGATGATTACTGGACCCTCCACACAAGTGCCTCCACTTCCTGAAGTGCAGCTGGGATCCAGGCAGACATATAGACAAAAAAACCTGCAGTGGTTCATTGCTTTGTAGAGGAAGAAAAACGATTTTCCCTCTACCCTTCTGAGTTCTTGACCGAGACTGTAACGAAAGGACCTCTAGGACCAGTTCAAACTGACCCTATCTTATCATCAGAAGGTTTCTCAGGGGCAAGCCAAAAGTTTGAAAGTCACGTAGCCAGAGCATGCATAGAGGAGAAAATCTTGACCCAAAAATGACACCGGAACCAAAGATTCTCCCCTCCATGGAACCAAAGGACCAGGGACCTGACTGGAACTTGAAAGTCAGACTCTTATCAGAGCTGAGGGGTTTGTTGTCTAGGAAGATCCAGTGTTGAAGCCCCTTCCATACCTTACCATAAATGTGTAAAACCTTGTCATAAATGTTTAAAACATAACCATAAATATTTAAACCCCTCACATCAAAACCTGCCCTACCAGAATATCACATACCAGCCTGTTCTCCCTAATCTCTTATATTTTGCTCCAAATCCTGCGTTGGAGAGACAGATCTGAGAGCTTCCTGTCTCCTGTCTCCTTGCAGGTTGACCTGGCAATAAAGACTTTTCTCACAAGCTGATGCCATAACAATTGTTTTTTAAAATGCACATCAGGCTGAGAAACCTCCCTTTGTGCGGTAACAATTTTGGTGACCACAAAAGGACTAAGTCCTGTGACCACCTCCCCAAGGCTCTGGAGCCTTCGACAAGGTACAGAGTCTTTTCACTGACCCTCAGTGGCTACCTCGATAATTTTGTCTGGAGGCTCAGCTGAGTGGATTCCTGTTTCCCGCCACAGAGTCCCAGACCTCTCAAGCACTCTTTTTTCCTTTTGAGAAAAGAAACAGCTCCAGGATGAGATGTCTTTTGGGTGAGTAACCTCTTTAAAATGCACCTGTGCCTAAATGTTTAATAATCTCATCAGAATTGTGGGTTAGAGTCCCCACTGGGGAGATTTTTGCTGGATTAAAATCCTAAACCTAGAATTCTGGGTTTGAGTCCCACTCCAAGGGAGATAATATGAGTTACAGCTGCTGCTGCATTCAAAAGATTGGGTTAGAGTCCCAGAATATTGGATTACTGTGTCTGCTCATGTTCGTCTGTATCTGACTGTTTTATTTGTTAAAATTGGCTGTTTGGGGACTGAGTTTCTCAGTGACTGTAACAAACTCTCTTTAGAAATTACCTTGTTTGTTGTGGCCCCTTTGAGAAAAGCCCCCTTAAATGGGAATAACTGTAAATGACTGGCAAGATAACCCAGGATAATTTAAAATTACAGTGGCCACTTTGGGCACCTTTTGAGATTTCAAATCAAGAAACAAAGAAATCTTTAATCTTTAAAGGGTCATGCATGCCACCTTCTAGCACAATTGCTCAAAATCGAAAGGGCCTGGAAGCTGTAAATATTTACAAAGAACTGAAAAATCTTACCAAGCTTGTTTTGTGTCCTGAGGGCTTGGGGCTTGACAATCATCAGGCTAGGAGGTCCCAAAATATGGTTGGTCAAAAATGCAGTTGCACCTTACTTTGTGGTCAGAGGCAGTCAGACAGAAATGCGGTTTGCACTCCATTCATTGCTAAGGGTCCTACCAAACTGCCACCAGCCTCAGGGGAATTACATCAGCCATTAGAAAGAATGTTCCAATTAGATAAGATCATTTGAAAAGTGCATTTAAAAGCAGAAACTCCAAAATTCCACAATAACCTTAATGAAAGTTTTGTTGCAAAAACTAGTAGAAAATTAAGCTATAAAAGGTATACCTTCAAGAAAAACATATTATAGGGTCAGCCTGGTGGCATAGTGGTTAAGTGCACATGCTCTGCTTAGGTGGCCCAGGGTTCATAGGTTTGAATCCCAGGCATGGACCTAGCAGCGCTCGTCAAGCCATGCTGTGGTGGCATCCCACATAAAATAGGGAAAGCTTGGCACAGATGTTAGCTCAGTGACAATCTTCCTCACAAAATCAAAAAGAAAAGCATATTAGGTCATGGCTTTACAGACATCTCATAATCTACCTTCAAAGGATGGCCCAATATGAGCCCTCTCAGAGTTAAGGAAACTCAGAGATTTTCTGGGAAACTACTAAGTTAAAGATTAATGGAGTTGTTCAATACTGCCATGTATGGCTACTGCTCATCCCAGCTGAAACAGAAAGATATTTAAAAGGATTTAGCAACTTACAATCAGAAATTTGGCCAAACTGGAAGCTGATATTCAGAGCCTGATAGGATTTTTTTAGGCCTTCTTCCCCAAGTTAAAATAAAACTAAGCACCCAGAGGGAAAGAAGCAAATTAGGGATGATGTAGTTGGACAGGTAGATCAACCTATGATATCACTTAAGTTATAATCCAGTTTCTGAGGAATTAAGAGCAAGTGTCCTTAAAAGAAAAAAATCCTTGTAACACTGGAAATTCAGCTCTAGAGGCAGTTCAGATTCCATCCATTTTCCTGTATCTTAAAAAGCTTGTAACCTCTCAGGAACTGTTATCTAGCCTATCACAAATTCCTAAGACTGAAGAAAAAGAAAAATGGAAAAAAGAGAGAAAATCTCCCTATGGGGAGCCTTTTCCCAAAATCTAGAGACTCAAAATCTTGAGTGTCTTCTCCATAAATATTAATAGAAAAAGCTTAAAACAAAATTTAGATTCAATTATTTTTTCATAACTACTGAGCTTTGTATTACTGTACCTGGTTCATGGCAGTAATTTTATTTTATTGCTTTACTTACTATTACCAGTTTGTTATAAAGGATACAACTCAGGAACAGCCAAATGGAAGAGATGCATGGGATGAGGATCAGGGGAGGGAAGGTGCTCAGAGCTTCCATGCCCTCTCTGGGTGGACCACCATGCCAGCACCTCAGTGTGTTACCGACCTGGAAGCTCTCAGGATGATGAGGTTTATGGGTTTTTATGGAGGTTCCACTACATAGGCATGATTGGTGAAATCATTTGCCATTAGTGATTGAACTCAAACTCCAGCCCCTCTCCCCTCCTCACTGTCAGGTGGGGCTGAAAGTTCCAACCCTCTTAATCACATGTTTGGTTCCTTTGGCAACAAGTTCCCATGCTGAAGCTATCTAGCGTCCCCCCAAGAGTCAACTCATTAACATAAACACAAGTATGGTTAAAAGGGGTTTATTGTGAATAAGAAAAGATACTCTTCTTACTTCTGTCACTCAGGGAATTCCAAAGGTCCTAGAAGCTCTGTGTCAGGAACAGGAGAAAAAGACCAATAATATTTCTTATCATGTCACAGATATGGACAATAACATCCATCTCAAAGAGAATTCATCCACATGTCAGAGAAGGAAGAATGTTAGTAGGAGTCTGTCTGGTGCCCAATTGTGCAAGGCAGCAAAGATATAATATGATAACGATCATTTGTTGTCTACTATGTCACAACATACCTAGTGCTTCATTGATCCTGAGGGGCCATGGTGTGACATGTGCACCCCTGGACTTAACTGGGCAGAGGCAGAAGGGCATGAGAAGGGGAAATTAAGACTATTAGGGAGTGGGGAAGGAAACCAGTGTTTTCTGAGTGTTCAGTATGTAACAGGCCCAGCGTGATTATCTCCCTTTTACGGATGAGGAAACGGAAGCTTGGAATAATGCAATGATTTGTTCAAGTTCAAAAACTCTGGGTCCCAAACTCTTGCGCTGTGACTTCCTAAGTGATAGAGGTGCTAGGAGCATCGTTTATTCTAATATTTGGTCCTTGATCCTGGTTCCTGACACAGAGCTCCCAAATCCCTTGGAATTTCCTGTGTGACAGGAAGGAGCATCCTTTGTTCTAATGAAGTGACTCTTTTTTTTTCAATCATTATATTTTGGTTTCTGTGTAGATTACATCATGACCACCACCCAAAGACTAATTATAATCCATCAACATACACATGTGCCTAATCACCCCTTTTGCCCTCCTCCTTCCTCCTTTCTTTCTGGTAACTGCCAGTTAAATCTCTGTATCTATGTGTTTGCTAGTTATTGTTTTTATCTTCTATTTATGAGTGAAATCATACGGTATTTGACTTTCCCCCTCTGACTTATTTTGCTTAGCATAATACCCTCAAGGTCCGTTCATGTTGTTGCAAATGGCAAGATTTCATCTTTTCTTATGGCTGAGTAGTATTCCATTGTGTGTATATACCACAGCTTCTTTATCCATTTATCCCTTGATGGGCGCCAAGGTTGCTTCCAAGTCTTGGCTACTGTGAATAATGCTGCAGTGAACATAGGGGTGCATATATCTTTATGCATTTGTGTTTTCATGTTCTTTGGATAAATACCCAGCAGTGGAATAGCTGGATTCTATGGTAGTTCTATTCTTCTTCTTCTTCTTCTTTTTTTTTTTTTGGTGAAGAAGATTGGTCCCGAGCTAAGTTCTGTTGCCAATCTTCCTCTTTTTTCTTGAGGGAGATTAGCACTGAGCTAATATTTGTGCCAGTCTTCCTCTATTTCTTGTATGTGGGATACTGCCACAGCATGGCTTGATGAGCAGTGTGTAGGTACCCGCCCAGGATCCAAACCCGAGAACCCCAGGCCACCAAGCAGAGTGTGTAAACTTAAACACTATGCCACCAGTCTGGCCCCAAGTAGTTCTATTCTTCATTTTTTGAAGAATCTCTACACAGTTTTCCATAGTGGCTGCACAAGTTTACACTCCCTCCAGCACTGTATGAGAGTTCCCTTCTCTCCACATCCTCTCCAACACTTGTTGTTTCCTGTCATGTTAATTATAACCATTCTGATGGGCATGAGGTACTATCTCATTGTAATTTTGATTTGCATTTCCCTGATAGTGATGTTGAAAATCTTTTCATGTGCCTGTTGGCCAAATGTATGTCTTCTTTAGAGAAATGTCTGATCAGATCTTATGCCCATTGTTTAATTGGGTGGTTAGTTTTTTTTGTTGTTGAGATGTATGAGTTCTTTATATATTTTGGCTGTTAAGTCCTTATCAGATATATGGTTTGCAATTATCTTCTCCCACTTGTTAGGTTTTTTCATTTTGTTGATGGTTCCCTTTGCTGCAAAGAAGCTTTTTAGTTTGATGTAGTCCCATTTATTTATTTTTTCTATTGTTTCCCTTGCTCAGTCAGATATGATACTTGAAAATATGCTGCTAAGACTGATGTCAAAGAACGTACTGCCTATCTTTTCTTCTGGAAGTTTAACGGTTTCAGATCTTACATTCAAATCTTTAATCCACTTGGAGTTAACTTTTGTGTATGTTGTAAGATAAGGGTCTACTTTCATTCTTTTGCATGAATGTGCAAGTTCTCCCAACACCATTTATTGAAGAGACTTTCCTTTCTCCATTGTATGTTCTGGGATCCTTGTTAAAAGTTAGCTGTCCATAGATGTGTGGGTTTATTTCAGGGTTCTTGATTCTGTTCCATTGATCTGCATGTCTGTATTTGTGCCAGTACCAAGCTATTTTGATTACTATAGCTTTGTAGGATATTTTGAAATCAGGGTGTGTGATACCTCCAGCTTTGTTCTTTTTTCTCTGGATTCCTTTGGCTATTCTGTGTCTTTTGTTGTTCCATATAAGTTTTAGGATTCTTTGTTCTATTTCTGTGAAAACTGTGGTTGGAACTTTGATAGGGGTGGCATTGAATCTATAGATTGTTTTAGGAAGCATGGACATTTTAACTATATTAATTCTTCCAATCCAAGAGCATAGAATATCTTTCCATTTATTTGTGTCTTCTTCAATTTGTTTCAACAATGTTTTATAGTTTTCAGTGTACAGGTCTTTCACCTCTTTCATTAAGTTTGTTCCTAGGTATTTTGTTCTTTTGTTGAAATTGTAAATGGGATTGTATCCTTAATTTTCTCTTTGTGCTATTTTGTTGGTAGTGTAAAGAAATGCAGCTGATTTTGTACGTTGATTTTGAATCCTGCAACTTGACAGTATTCATTTGTTATTTCTAAAAGTTTTTTGGTAGCTTTTTAAGGGTTTTCTATATATAAAATTATGTCATCTACAGATAGTTACACTTTTACTTCTTCTTTTCCAATTTGAATCCCTTTTATTCCAGGCAAGGGAAATAGTAGAAAAAATAAAAAAATGGGAGTGCGTCAAACTAAAAGCTCCTGGACAGCAAAGGAAACCATCAACAAAATGAAAAGACTAACAATTAGCAGAAGAGAAGTGCAAACCATATATCTGATAAGGGGTTAATATCCAAAATATGTAAAGAACTCATACATCTCAACAACAAAAAAGCCAACAACCCAGTTAAAAAATAGGCAAAAGATATGAAGAGACATTTCTCCAGAGAATACATACAGATGGCCAACAGGCACATGCAAAGATGTTCAACATCATTAACTATCAGGGAAATGCAGATCAAAACTACAATGAGATTTCACCTGGCACCCATCAGAGTGGCTATTAATAATCAGACAAGAAATAACAAGTGTTGGAGAGGATGTGGAGAAAAAGGAACACTTATGCACTCCTCACAGCATTGCAGACTGGTGCAGCCACCATTGAAAACAGTATGGAGATTTCTCAAAAAATTAACAATAGGACTACCATACAGTCCAGCTATTCCACTGCTTGGTATTAATCCCAAGAACATGAAAACACAAATGCATAAAGACACATGCACCCCTATGTTCATTGCAGCATTATTCACAATAGCCAAGACTTGGAAGCAACCTAGGTGCCCATCAAGGGACGAATGGATAAAGAAGGCGTGGTGTATATATACAATGGAATACTACTTAGCCACAGGAAAAGATGAAATCTTGCCGTTTGCAACAACATGGATGGACTTTGAGGGTATTATGCTAAGCAAAATAAGTCAGAGGGATAAAGTCAAATACCGTATGATCTCACTCATAAATAAAAGATAAAAGCAATAATTAAGAAACACATAGATACAAAGATTGAATTGGCGGTTACTAAAGAGGAACGGGGCAGGGAGGAGGCTGAAAGGGGTGATCAGGTTCATATCTATGGTGATGGTTGGCAATTAGTCCTTGGGTGTAACATATACAGAAATTGGAATATAATGATGTAAATCTAAAATTTATATAGTGTTATAAACCGATGTTGCCTTATTAAAAAAAATAAAAAATAATTTCAAAACCCCTTGGTGACTTAAAACCTTAGAGTTTTGCTAAATTAAGTTAAGTGATAAAATTTATTCAGTACCTGGGTCATTTCCACATAAGATAAAATATTTGATGTTAGTTACTTAACATAATTTTATTTACTTTAGCTTTGTATTACAGAGAAACTGGAAAATTACTTGAGTTTATTGATAAATACATTTTATGCCATGCTGAGAAATTTTCTGTGAGATGGCATATGTTTCTAGACAGTATTTGTGGATCTGCCAATCCACAGGATGCCAATATATATATAAAAATTAAGGAAAGTAAGATGTGTGTTGTCAGTAAAATTGATTTTAGAAATGGAGATATTTTTGTTTGTTATGTTAGGAAATATAAATTTGTCCTAAAGTACTAGGAGGTAAGAAGGAAGACATGGGACAAATTCTGAATGTGAAAATAAAGTTATAGAAGGCTTGTGGAAAAGGAGCAATGAAGAAGGACTTTCGTGCATGATCAAGTTAGCTAAAATTAAAATAAATTCAATTAAGTGAATAAGTTTTAATATCAAAAGTAAAGTGGTACAAAAATTAAAATTTGGTTTTCTTTCTCTTAAAAGGATAATTTTCCTGGACTTTTAGTCTGCTCTTGATAGAGAGATTACAAAAGGTTCTTTTTTTACTTTTGAGTAAATCTACCTAAAAGACAGAAATCCTATGTTTTGTCAAAATAATTTCCTATGTTCTGAAAAGCTGGAATCTTTCTTCTAAGAGAACTAAGAGTTTTAGGAGAACTAAGGTTCTTAAAAGCTGTTTAATTCTGTACATTTGCCTTTAACATCTTCTCTTGTCTCTTTGGTTAAATGGATACTAAGCATTGTTTCACAGTGACCTATGATCCTATTTGACCAAGTGTTTAAAACTTTTTTTTTTTAAAAAAAGATTTCATTTTTTCCTTTTTCTCCCCAAAGCCCCCGGTACATAGTTGTATATTCTTCTTTGTGGATTCTTCTAGTTGTGGTATGTGGGACGCTGCCTCAGCGTGGTTTGATGAGCAGTGCCATGTCCGCGCCCAGGATTCCAACCAACGAAACACTGGGCCGCCTGCAGCGGAGCGCGCGAACTTAACCACTCGGCCATGGGGCCAGCCCAAAACTTTTTGATATTTTTGACAAACTTCTCCACAAATTCAAATCCTAAATAAAGTCTTTCTTTTGACTTGAAAGTAACTTTAAGAATTACCAGTGGGAAAGTATTAAACTAATTAGGCTTTTTAGGTATGTTAAAGTACATGGGAAGCATTTTCAAATAAATGATGATAGTCTTGTTAGGTTGTATTGCATGGGTTACTGTTATTAATATGTGTCTAAAAAATGATATAAAATTCCTAAAATTCTGATCTATCCTGATTATCAGTCATTATTCTAGTTATTTTAAATTGTTATATTTCACAGAAATAACCAAATTTTGGGGCTGGCTCAGTGGTGTAGTAGTCAAGTTCACATACTCCACTTTAGTGGCCCAGAGTTTGTGGGTTTGGATCCTGGGAAGGGACCTACACATTGTTCATAAAGCCATGTTGTGATAGTGTCCCACATACAAAATAGAGGAAGATTGGCACAGGTGTTAGCTCGGGGACAGTCTTCCTCACCAAAAAAAAAAAAAAAAGAAGGAAAGAAATAACCAAATTTCTTTGTCAATTGCCTTTTTAAAGTCTTTTATCATTTGCTGACAGTTGTTTTATTCTGAAGTTTTTGCAAATTTGTTTCATATTCAGAGAAATTCATGGAAAAGACTCTGACACTTTCTAGAATACAAGTTTCTGGTAAGCTTCAGATTATAAAACTTAGCTGGATAGAAATTATAAAATTCTCATGGAGAAACTGATGGCTTCATAAAACTGCTAACAGAGGGGAGAAGATCCAAGATGGTGCCGTGAGTAGTCCTCTTTGTCTCTCCCCCTTCGAGTCTACAATTATTTGGACACTCATCACTTAACAAAGGATATCCAGATAGCATCTCAGGACGTCTGAGAGACCCACGCGACAATACATTGGAAGGCGGACGGACTTCCCTCCAGGAGGAGGTGGAGATAGGTGAAAACTCTCCGACCCTGACCGAACAGCCTAGTACCTGCAAGCGGCTTTCTTCCAACGGACGCCCCTAGAAGATCAACACACACCTAAGGCAGGAGCGAGCACACACCAGAGGAGCGACGGTGGAAACAGGTGACCAGATCCCTACCTAACCCCCCCCCAATTACTCCTAAACGCAGAGGGAAACTCTAGAGTTACACACCTGAGCCCACGGGGAGAGTCTCGCCCTGCCATTGGTGGGGAGATCCCACCTGGTGTCCACAGTGCCTGGAGGGTCCCAGAGAGAATCACAGAGGGTGTGGAGGCCCCCCAGCTGCCACTGCCTGCACGGCGGGGCAAGGGATTGCCGGTGATCTCGGAGAAGACTGGGGCTGGGTGAAGCTCCAGAGGCTGGCTCTGTGGCCCAGAGGGGAAGCTCCAGAGTTCCGCCCGGGCAGCAGACAAAACTCTCTGTCTGCCATTAGCGGAGGGGCCACACCCAGCATTCACAACTCCGGGAAAGACCCGGAGAGAATCCCAGAGGGTGAGGCGACCCCCAGCTGCCGTTGCCCGCCCAGCAGGGCAAGGGATTGCCGGAGATCTCGGAAAGGACTGGGGCTGGGTGAAGCTCCAGAGGCCAGCTCCACGCCTGGACGGGAAGCTCTAGAGTTCTGCCCGGGCGGCAGACAAAACTCTCTGTCTGCCATTAGCGGAGGGGCTATGCCCAGCATCCACAAGACCAGGAAGGTCCCGGAGAGGAGAATATCAGGCAGGGCAGCAGCTGACCACCTACCACTGAAATCAGGATCTCCGGCTATCCCCCAGTCAGGGCAAAGGGCTCCCTGAATTCCTGGGGAACAAGACTGGGGCTGGGTGGAGTTCCAGCGACCTGGCTCTGCAGCCTAGGGGGAAACCCTACAGGCTCACAGCAGCCTCAGCGAAAGCCTCTGCACAGCACTAGTAGAGAGCACCCATCCGGCAGCCACAAGGCTAGAAGACCCTGGGACAAAAGTAGCATAGCTAGGTGAGCTAACCACAGACTGTAGAAGATGCCAATAGCTCTTCTGTGACCCATAGTGGACAAGTGAGATTTTGTGGGTGCCGACAGTGACGGAGCAGCAAATATAAGTGATCCTACCCCTGGCTGCTGGAAAAGCCCATAACACCATTGCAGACCCCAAGGAGGGAGCACGTCTAGGTGGGCTGCAACAGTAGGCACCAGCAGCCTGAAGCCCCCCCGTGACAGCCCCCACGGCAGAAGAGGGAATCCAAAGGACCACTGTGAATACAAGGAGGGGCCCAGGCCCAGATAGCAACTGCGGATAGGGTTCCTGGTTGGTGCAGTATAAACAGCTGCTCCCCCACCACACCAGCAGAAACAAGTGGAAGGAGCGACTAATCTCTATCTCTATGCGGAGGCACAAATCTACAACATCAAGCAATATGAAAAAATACATTAAATCTCCAGAACAGAAGGAAAATAACAAATACACAGAAAACAATCCCAAAGAAAATGAAATATATAACCTAAATGACGATGACTTCAAAACAGCCATCATTAAAATACTCAATGAGTTAAGAGAGAATTCAGATAGACAACTCAATGAGTTCAGGAGCTATGTCACAAAAGAGTTTGATACTATAAAGAAGAACCAAACAGAAATACTGGAAATGAAGAACACAATAGAGGAGATTAAGAAAAACCTAGATGCACTGAACAGTAGGGCCGATAATATGGAGGAAAGAATTAGCAATTTGGAAGATGGGAATATAGAAATGCTGCAGGCAGAGGAGGAGAGAGAAGTAAGACTAAAAAGAAATGAAGAAACTCTCCGAGAATTATCAGACACAATTAGGAGATGCAACGTAAGGATTATAGGTATACCAGAGGGAGAAGAGAAGGAAAAGGAGCAGAAAGCCTATTCAAAGAAATAATGGCTGAGAACTTCCCAAATCTGGTGAGGGAGATGGATCTTCAGGTGACAGAAGCCAACAGATCTCCAAACTTTATCAATGCAAGAAGACCAACCCCACAGCATATAGTAGTGAAGCTAGCAAAAGTCAACGACAAGGAGAAAATACTAAGAACAACCAGGCAGAAGAAACTAACCTAAAAAGGAACCCCCATCAGGCTATCAGCAGATTTCTCAGCAGAAACTTTACAGGCTAGAAGAGAGTGGAATGATATATTCAAAAATCTGAAGGACAAAAACCTACAGCCGAGAATTCTCTACCCAGCGAAAATATCCTTCAAATATGATGGAGAAATAACAACTTTCCCAGATAAACAAAAATTAAGGGAGTTCATTGCCACAAAACCACCTCTTCAGGAAATGCTCAGGAAAACTCTCATTCCTGAAAAATCAAAAAAAGGAAAGGGGCTACAAAACCAAGAGCGGAGGAGATAATTAGAAGGACAACAACAGAGAGGAGCAGCTCTTCATCAGAACAGATTAAACCATGGGACGAGAAACAAAGGAAATTGAAGAAAACTGGAAAACAAGACATAAAATGGTAGTGGTAGGCCCCCACATCTCAATAATCACTCTAAATGTAAATTGATTGAACTCCCCAATCAAAAGACACAAAGTGGCAGGATGGATCAAAGAACAAGACCCAACAATGTGCTGCCTCCAGGAAACACACCTCAGCCCCAAAGGCAAACACAGACTCAGAGTGAAGGGATGGAGAACAATACTGCAAGCTAATAATGAACAAAAGAAAGCAGGTGTCGCTATACTAATATCAGACAAGGTAGACTTCAAAGCAAAACAGATAAAGAAAGACAAAGAGGGACAGTATATAATGATAAAAGGGACTCTCCACCAAGAAGACATAACACTTATAAATATATACACACCCAACACACGAGCACCAAAATTTGTAAAGCAACTCTTAACAGAACTAAAAGAAGACATCAACAACAATACAATAATAGTAGGGGACCTCAACACACCATTAACACCAATGGACAGAACATCCAGACAGAAAATCAACAAGGAAATAATAGAATTAAATGAAAAATTAGACCAGATGGACTTAATAGATATATACAGAACACTTCATCCAAAAACAGCAGGTTACACATTCTTCTCAAGTGCACATGGAACATTCTCAAGGATTGACCAAATTTTGGGAAACAAAGCAAACATCAATAAATACAAGAGAGTTGAAATAATATCAAGCATCTTTTCTGATCATAATGCTATGAAACTAGAAATCAACTACCAGAAAAAAGCAGAGAAAGGTGCAAAAATGTGGAGACTAAACAACACGCTTCTGAACAATGGATTATTGAAGAAATTAAAGAAGAAATCAAATATTATCTGGAGACAAATGAAAATGAGAACACGACATACCAAATCATTTGGGATGCAGCAAAAGCAGTCCTAAGAGGGAAATTCATCACAATACAGGCTCACCTCACTAAACAAGAAAAAGCTCACATAAGCAACCTCAAATGACACCTAACAGAGCTAGAAAAAGAAGAACAAATAAAGCCCAGAGTCAGTAGAAGGAGGGAAATAATAAAAATAAGAGCAGAAATAAACGATATTGAAACAAAAAAGACAGTAGAAAGGATCAATGAAACAAAGAGTTGGTTCTTCAAAAAAATTAACAAAATTGACAAACCTTTAGCAAGACTCACCAAGAAAAGAAGAGAGAAATCTCAAATAAATAAAATTAGGAATGAGAGAGGAGAAATCACAACAGATACCAATGAAATACAAGGGATCATAAGAGAATACTATGAAAAACTATATGCCAACAAATTGAACAACCTGGAAGAAACAGACAACTTCCTAGACTCCTACAACCTCCCCAAACTGAATCAGGAAGAAATGGAGAATCTGAATAAGCCAATCACAAGTAAGGAAATAGAAACGGTAATCAAAAACCTCCCCAAAAATAAGAGTCCAGGACCAGATGGCTTCTCTGGAGAATTCTACCAAACATTCAAAGAAGACTTAATACCTATTCTTCTCAAACTATTCCAGAAAATTGAGGAAGATGGAGTACTCCCTAATACATTCTATGAAGCCAACATCACTCTGTTCCCCAACCTGAGAAGGACAATACAAAGAAGGAGAACTACAGGCCGATATCACTGATGAACATAGATGCAAAAATCCTCAACAAAATTCTGGCAAACCGAATACAGCAATACATCAAAAAGATTATACACCATGATCAAGTGGGATTTATACCAGGCACACAGGGATGGTTCAACATCTGCAAGTCAATCAACGTGATACACTACATCAACAAAATGAAAAACAAAAAACACATGATCATCTCAATAGATGCAGAGAAAGCATTCACCAAGATCCAACACCCATTTATGATAAAAACCCTCAATGAAATGGATATAGAAGGAAAGTACCTCAACATAATAAAGGCCATATATGACAAACCCACAGCGAACATCATACTCAATGGACAAAAACTGAAAGCCATCCCTCTGAGGACAGGAACAAGACAAGGGTGCCCACTTTCACCACTCCTATTCAACATAGTACTGGAGGTGTTGGCCAGAGCAATTTGGCGGGAAAAAGAAATAAAAGGAATCCAAATAGGTAATGAAGAAGTAAAACTCTCGCTGTTTGCAGACGACATGATCTTATATATAGAAAACCCCAAAGAATCCATAGAAAAACTATTAGAAATAATCAACAACTACAGCAAAGTAGCAGGGTATAAAATCAACATACATAAATCAGTAGCATTCCTATACACTAGCAATGAACTAACAGAAAAAGAACTCAAGAACACAATCCCATTCACAATCGCAATGAAAAGAATAAAATACCTTGGGATAAACTTAACCAAGGAAGTGAAGGATCTATACAATGAAAACTACAAGACTTTCTTGAAAGAAATTGATGACGACATAAAGAGATGGAAAGACATTCCATGCACATGGATTGGAAGAATAAACATAGTTAAAATGTCCATACTACCCAAAGCAATCTAAAGATTCAGCGCTATCCCAATCAGAATCCCAAGAACATTCTTCACAGAAATTGAACAAAGAATCCTAAAATTCATATGGGGCAACAAAAGACCGCGAATTGCTAAAGCAATCCTGAGCAAGAAAAACAAAGCCGGCGGAATCACAATCCCCGATTTCAAAACATACTACAAAGCTACAGTGATCAAAACAGCATGGTACTGGTACAAAAACAGGTCCACAGATCAATGGAACAGAATTGAAAGCCCAGAGATAAAACCACACATCTATGGACAGCTAATCTTCGACAAAGGAGCAGAGGGCCTACAATGGAGAAAAGAAAGTCTCTTCAACAAATGGTGCTGGGAAAACTGGACAGCCACATGCAAAAGATTGAAAATTGACCATTCTTTTTCACCACACACCAAAATAAACTCAAAATGCATCAAAGACCTAAAGATTAGGCCTGAAACAATGAGTCTTCTGGAAGAAAATATAGGCAGTACACACTTTGACATCAGTTTCAAAAGAATCTTTTCGGACACTATAACTCCTCAGTTGAGGGAAACAATAGAAAGAATAAACAAATGGGACTTCATCAGACTAAAGAGCTTCTTCAAGGCAAGGGAAAACAGGATTGAAACAAAAAAACAGCTCACTAATTGGGAAAAAATATTTACAAGCCACTTATCCGACAAAGGGTTAATCTCCATAATATACAAAGAACTCACACGGCTCAACAACAAAAAAACAAACAACCCGATCAAAAATTGGGCAGAGGACATGAACAGACATTTCTCCAAAGAAGATATGAATATGGCCAATAGACACATGAAAAGATGTCATCAGGGAAATGCAAATCAAAACTACACTAAGATATCACCTTACACCCGTTAGATTGGCAAAAACATCCAAAACCAAGAATGACAAATGTTGGAGAGGTTGTGGAGAAAAAGGAACCCTCATACACTGTTGGTGGGAATGCAAACTGGTACAGCCACTATGGAAAACAGTATGGAGATTTCTCAAAAAGTTAAAAATAGAAATACCCTATGACCCAGCCATCCCATTACTGGGTATCTATCCTAAGAACCTGAAATCAGAAATCCCAAGAGTCCCTTGCACCCCTATGTTCATCGCAGCATTATTTACAATAGCCAAGACGTGGAACCAACCTACATGCCCAGAAACTGATGATTGGATAAAGATGATATGGTATATATACACAATGGTATACTACTCAGCCATAAAAAAAGACAAATTTGGCCCATTTGCAGCAACGTGGATGGACCTCGAGGGTATTATGTTAAGCGAAATAAGCCAGTCAGAGAAAGACGAACTCTATATGACTCCACTCATAGGTGGAAGTTAACATATTGACAAGGAGATCTGATCGGTGGTTACCAGGGAAAAGAGGGGGTGGGGGGAGGGCACAAAGGGGGAAGAGGTGTACCCACAACATGACTAACAACAATGTACAACTGAAATCTCACAAGGTTGTAATCTATCATAACATTAAAAAAAAACTGCTAACAGAAGATCAGGATCAAGAATTGATTACATGGGACTGGATTAACTTATGAGGATGGTCATAATTTTTATGACTTTTCACTTGAGATATTGCTGATTTTTAATGTTTTGTTTTTCTAGGTTTAAGGAAACTTTTTCTCTTTTCTCTTAAGCTAACTATGACTTATAGCAGCTTGGTAAATTGTACCTTTTTAAGTAAAATTGGAACACTTATCTTTTTCTCTCTACCTGATCCCTCCAGAACATGGAAACTCTTGATGAATGAGTATTCTTATTTTCATGGCAATATAGTTGTTTGCACAAGCTCAATATGAATCTAATCTCCTTATAACAGGACCCAATTGGGAACATTGGTTATATTACCAAGGCTTTGACTGGAATGTTATATTTGAAAGAAACATGCATAGACTCAGATATGACCAAGCAGCTTTAAGGAACATAAGTTGACTTTATGACGTAAAGCTGCTTGAAAGTGGCCTGGTACCTTGCTTACAGGGTTCCCAGCAACTCACCCTGGTGAGAGAAGAAGGTGACTTCCTGGAAGGTGCAAAAACTTCAGGATATTTTGGTAAACCTCAAGAAAAGAGACATTCACCCAAATCTATAGGTATTGTAGGCAGAGTCTGATGACAAGTTCTTGGCTTGGCCTGGCCTTGAGTGGCTTTTAGGGTTCAATCTGAGATTCCTTATAAAAATTTCCAGTGAAGCAGATTTAAAAGAGCCTATATGATCAGTTGCTATTCTTGCTGTACTTATGTAAATATCTGGGCCAAGCTTATTGAAACTAGACATTTTACAAACCAATGAGTCTTAATTTGGTTGTCTTTGGTAAAAATTAGGGTGATTTTAGAGAGAAAAATTATGTTTCAGTAGAAGCTATAATACACATTTGTGCATATTAGATTCTAGATCTGTTAATTGTCTCTGAGGTTTTTGTTTTCTAACTGTAAACTGGACTGGATCCTAAATTCTCATTGTCTGCTCAGATATCTGCTATAAATCTCCAAATTAATGTTTTCAAGTTTTTACATCATTTTCATTTGGAATCATTGAGAACTGAAACCATCCTTTCTCCTGAAACCTTGCAAAATGAAGCTGGATAACTTGATATAAACTTAAGAGAGATTCATGCCTGTTGCTGTGTAAGCCATTTGGAAAGATACTTGAACACCTGATGATATCATCAGAGACATTTCAAACTGCAAAAGATGCTTTGACTCTGACACTTAGATATCTTCTTGACTGTCTGCCTTGTTGGCTCAGAAACTGGTTTATAATTTGCTCCAACCATTAAAGGAAAACCAAATAAAAGAAACAAAAATAAAAACCTTGTTTTTCTCTAGAAATGTTTTTTACTAGGTACCTGGTTACATGCTTTCACAATGTAGGCTTAACTTTGGGAGCCCACCTGCATCATCACTTTACTAAGAGACTGGTTTAATGAGATGGAACAACCTAGGCCCCATATCAGAAGGAAGAAGCTAGGGCAGGTGGTCATTGCCCTATATCTCTCAAGATTGAGGAATGAACAAGAAAAAAAGGGCGATTTGTAACCATGGGCACTCTAGGACAAGTTCAAACTGACCCCATCATATCAAGGGAAGGTTTTTCAGGGCCAACCAAAAATTTGCAAGTCATGTACCCAGAGGATGCACAGAGGAAGAAATCTTGACCTGAAATGACTCCAGAACCAAAGATTCTCCCCACAACAGAACCAAAGGACTGGGATACTTTCACGTCTTTCTCTTATCAGAAGCAAAGGGTTTGTTGTCTAGGAAGATGTGTTGTTAAAGCCCCTTCAACACCTCACCATAAATGTTTAAGGCCTTACCGTAAATGTTTAAAGCCCTCCAATTGAAACCTGACCCACCAGCACTTCTGTGTATCAGACTGTTCTCCCTAACCTCTTAAATTTCACCCCAAATCCTGAATTGAGGAGACAGATTTGAGAACATTGCCTCCTGTCTCATTGCTGGTCAACCTTACAATAAAGCCTTTTCTTTTCTCAAAAGCTGATGTTGTAATAATTGGTTCTTTGTGTGCATTGGGCAAGAGAACCCCAATTTCTGTAGTGAAAAACAAACAAAACCCTGTAATAAAAGACAACCTAGCAAGATAAAAACAAACAGAAGTTTATTACATGTATATCTCATATATACATGGGAGATACCCAGGGAAAAATGAGTAAATCAAAGAGGTGGCTTAAAAATTTAGGCTTGGGGTCAGCCCATTGGTGTAGTGGTTAAGTTCATGTACTCTGCTTTGGTGGCCTGGGGTTCATAGGTTTGGATCCCAGGCATGGACCTACATACCACTCATCAAGCCATGCTGTGGTGGCATCCCACATACAAGGGAGAGGAAGATTGTCATGAATGTTAGGTCAGGACCAATCTTCCTCACCAAAATAGATAAACAAATAAATAAAATTTAAGCTTAAATATCATCTTAATAGAGAAAGAGGAGGGAGGCATGTAGGCCTCTTAGGGGAGAGTAAATGATTTTTAGGAAAGATGAATGGGCCCTTAAAAGATAGCTGGGAGGCATAACTGTTTGTGACAAAGTTTATCTGATTGTGGTGTCAACTTCTAGTTTTCCACTGACTCTTCTGTCTTAAGAGTTAATCTTTCTTGGTTTTTGAAAATCCCAGGAAGAAGATTTATGACAATTGAGTTCCTTATGGAGGATCTGTCTTTAGGCATATAAAGGGAATTCAGAGAAAGCCTCTCCCTGAATTTGCTGTTTTTCAAATTCCTGTAGGTCAAAATAAGCAATATACCAAAACAGCATATTTTTGGGTGGCATACCCTTCAGCTTATAGCATTGATTCCAAATGAAGCCTGTTAAAAATAGAAGTTTTAGGGTTTCATTGAATAAGAGCTTTTGAAGATGAGTTCTGAGAATCAAATCTGTATTTTGACAAAGTTCTGAGAACCAAACTATCAACACTCCATGGGGCTTACTCTCCACATTAACATGATGCTAGGATTCCATTGTCTTAATTGGCACAACTTTATTATTCCAGGAAATTCTTGCTTGGACAAATGGCTTGATTATTCATTATAAGAATTTTCCAAAATATCCGTCAGCTCCTCAGTGAAAACATCAACAGACAGTTTGTGCCCTAAGATTATGTGAATCCTTTGCCTTATCTCGTTTTTACCACCAACCTTAGACTGTTGTGTTGTAATCTCTACCTAAACTTAATTAAGACCTTTCCCCCTCTCCACTGAGGGGCTTGCCTTAAACCAAACTGCCAACTCCCAATAAATTCTAACCTTGCCTTTCCCCCTCTGAGACACTGTTCTCCCTGTCTTATGAACAGGTTGTACTGATGATATTTGGGGAGCTGGCATTCCACAGTCTCTAAGATATTCTGTGGCACAGTTAGATTTGAGAACTACTGGACAAAATTAAGTCCAAATTGCTGAACCTAACATTCAAGATCCCAGCAGTCTGACGGTTGCCTCACTTTCAAAACAGATGTCTATTTAGTTTTCTCTACACTTCAGTCTGTTCTCTTGTATTTTCACCAAATTTGTGCTTTCATGCAGGCTTTTGTCTCTGCTCATCTTTCTATATCTCAGCCTCTTTTTCTTACCCATTGTTGTAACCAGTCTCCAAAGACAGTCCCCAATTAACCACCCCTTCCAGGATTCATGCCTCTGTGAGGTCTTAACTCACAGTGAATCTGGGCTGGTCCTGTGACTGACTTGAACTGATTTAATGTGGCAGACATGAAGCTGTGTCACTTAGGCACCTAATTCTAAGAAGGCCTGGAAGCTTGCATTTCCCAGGACCCTGAGATATCCAGCTATTCTGCTAGAGAGTCCACATGGAGAGGGAGAGACCATGAGACTACTTGGAGAGATAGAGGGCCCCACTCTGCCAGCATCCCAGCTTAGCCCAGCCTTCATGCCATCTTCATGTAGGATATGTAGGTGAACTCCTAGCCAACATTCCATGGAACAGGAGAAGTGTCCAGCTGAGCCCAGTCAAACCAAAAAATAGTGAGGGATAGAGAACTGTGGTTTTTTTTGTTTGTTTGTTTGGTTTTTTTTACTTTTAGATTGGCAGCTGAGCTAACATCTGTTGCCAATCTTATTTTTTCCCCCTTCTTCTCTCCAAAGCCCCCCAGTACATAGTTGTATATTCTAGTTGCATGGTTCCAGTTGTGCTATGTGGGATGCCACTTCAGCATGACCTGATGAGTGGTGCCATGTCCATGCTCAGGATCTGAACCGGTGCAACCCTGGGCCACTGAAGCGGTTTGCCATGGGGTTGGCCCCAAGAATTGTGTTTTAAGCCCATAAATTTTGTGGTGGTTTGCTATATTGCTATAGACAACGAATATCTACTTTCAAGGCCTACCTCAAAAATTAGCTCAGGGCTTATCTTCCTCTGAAAAGAAAAAAGCCACTCCTTTATGAAATCTCTTGCATTATCCCACTCAACTTCCTTCCCTTTTCCACAGCTGGAAGTAGAAATCATATAGTTCCCTGCTGAAGTCAAAGAGAAGACATTCAACTTTCTGAATGGAACTTCCATCTTTTTATGGCCTCCTTCTGAAGAGTATTGCATGAATTCAACCTATTTTATGGCCAACGGGCCTTTTAAGGTGAGACCAACAATTTAGAAAAAAACTACTCTCTATTAAGAATCAGAAAATTTGTGATATACATTTACCTCCAGTAGATCAAATGTGCTTCTTATAGAGATAAAATCACTATCCTGAGAGGAAATCGTAGATTTTAATCTTTAAAATCATCCACATTGTGGTTTATCTGCTAGAGGCTGGGTTAATTATTGAGGGGATATGGAGGTGTAATCACAGAGGCAAATATAAGAGGAAAAAGTGAAGGGTAGGGGTGTTTTTCAACCTTCTTGGTCTATGGTGCAGGTTTATGACTAAGTTTGTACCCCATGAACAGACTTTCTACCTGTTTTTAAGGCCAAGTGACAATAAAATAGAAGGCTCCCCCTAGTGGTGAGAAGTTGATTTTATTCTGGAAGCTGGGAGTGCTCCTCACTGTGTCAGCATCACTGAGCAGCAGAGGGCGGTGCAGACCACAGGAGACATCACTTTGCAGGCTGTTTTGTGAGACTGAATGACTTTTTTTTCCAATTGTGGTAAAAAACACATAACATAAAATTTACCATCTTAATCATTTCAAATTGTTTAGTTCTTTAGTGTTAAATATATTCACATTGTTGTGAAACTAATTTCAGGAAAGCAATTTTTCATCTTGCAAAACTGAAACCCTGTACCTGTTAAACAACTCTCCATTTCCCCCTTCTCTCAGTGGCTGGCAACCACCATTCTCTTTCTGCCTCTATGAATTTGAGCGTTGTAGATACTTCAGATAAACGGAGTCCTACAGTGTTGGTCTTTTTGTGATTGGATTATTTCACTTAGCATAATGTCTTCAAGTTTTATCCATGTGGTAGCACGTGTCAGAATTTCCTTCCTGGAGAAATAGACAGTAACACAATAATAGTAGGGGACTTTAATACTCCACTTACACCAATGGATAGATCATCCAAGCAGAAGATCAATAAGGAAAGATTGGTCTTAAACAAAACATTAGACCCGATGGACTTAGAAGATATATACAAAACATTCCATCCAAAATTGCAGAATACACATTCTTTTCAAATGCCCATGGAACATTCTCCAGGATTGATCACATATTAGGCCACAAAACAAGTCTCAATAAACTTAAGAAGATTGAAATAATATCAAGCATCTTTTCTGACCACAAAGGTATGAAACTAGAAATCAACTATGGGAAGAAAATCAGAAAAGCCACAAATATGTGGAGATTAAACATAAGGCTATTGAAAAATGATTGAGTCAATGCATAAATCAAAGGAGAAATCAAAAAAATACTTGAAGACAAATGAAAATGAAAATATGACATGCCAAAATCTATGGGATACAGCAAGGGTGGTTCTAAGAAGGAAGTTTATAACAATTCAGGCCTACCTCAACAAACAAGAAAAATCTCAAATAAATAATATAACAGTATACCTAAAGGAACTGGAAAAAGAAGAACAAACAAAGCCCAAGTCAGTAGAAGGAAGGAAATAATCAAAATCAGAGTAGAAATAAATTAAATAGAGACTAAAAAAAGTAGAAAAAATCAATGAAACCAAGAGCTAGTTCTTCTAAAAGATAAACAAAATTGACAAACCTTTAGGTAGACTCACCAGGAAAAAAAGAAAGACAGCTCAAATTAATAAAACCAGAAATGAAAGAGGAGAAATTACAATGGACACCTCAGAAATACAAAAGATTATAAGAGAACACTACAAAAAGCTATACGCCAAAAACTCGATAATCTACAAGAAATGGGTAAATTCTTAGAGTGATACAAGCTTCCAAAGCTGAATCAAGAAGAAATAGAGTATTTGAACAGACCAATCACTAGTAAGGAGATTTAAACAGTAATCAAAAACCTCCCAAAAAATAAAAGTCCAGGGCCAGATGGCTCACCTGGTGAATTCTACCAAACATTTAAAGACTTAATACTTACCCTTCTCAAACTCTTCCAAGAAATTGAAGAGTAAGGGAAGCTTCCTAACTCATTCTATGAAGCCAACATTGACTTGATACCAAAAACAGACAAAGACAACACAAAAAAGAAAATTACAGGCAATATCACTGATGAATGTCAATGCAAAAATCCTCAACAATTACTAGCAAATCTAATAGAACAATATATTAAAAAGGTCATACACCATGATCAAGTGGGATTTATTCAGGGTTGCAGGGATGGTTTAACATCTGTAAATCAATCAATGTGATACTCCACCTTAACAAAATGAAGAATAAAAATCACAAGATCCTCTCAATAGATGCGAAGATATATTTGACAAGATGCAGCATTCATTTATGATAAAAACTCTGAATAAAATGGATATAGAAGGAAAGCACCTCAACATAATAAAGGCCATATATGACAAACCCACAGCCAATATCATTCTCAATGGAGAAAAACTGAAAGCTATCCCTCTAAGAACAGGAACCAGACAAGGATACCCACTGTCACCACTCTTATTTAGCATAGTATTGAAAGTCTTAGAGCAATCAGGCAAGAAAAAGAAATAAAAGGGATCCAAATTGGAAGGGAAGAAGTGAAACTGCCACTATTTGCAGATGATATGATTTTATATACAGAAAATCCTAAAGAATCCACTGAAAAACTTTTAGAAATAATAAATGAATACAGTCAAGTTGTAGAATACAAAATCAACATACAAATATCAGTTGCGTTTCTACACACTAATGACAAAGTAGCAGAAAGAGAAATTAAGAATACAATCCCATTTACAATTGCAACAAAAAGAATAAAATACCCAGGAATAAACTTACCTAAAGAGGTGAAAAATCTCTACACTGAAAACTATAAAATGGTGTTGAAAGAAATTGAAGAAGGTGCAAAGAAATGGGAAGATAATCTGTGCTCTTGGATTGGAAGAATTAACATAGTTAAAATGTCCACACTTCCTAAAGCAATCCGCAGATTCAATGCAATCCCTATCGAAGTTCCAACATTTTTCACAGAAATAGAACAAATCCTACAATTTATATGGAACAACCAAAGATCCAAAGTAGCTAAAGGAACCCTGAGAAAAAAGAAGAAAACTGGAGATATCACACTCCCTGAATTCAAAATATACTACACAACTATAGTAACCAAAACAGTATGGTACTGGCACAAGAGAGACACACAGATCAGTGGAACAGTATTGATAGCACATAAATAAGCCCACGTATCTTTGGACAGCTAATTTTTGACAAGGGAGTCAAGAACATACAATGGAGAAAGGAAAGGCTCTTCTGTAAATGGTGTTGGGAAAACTGGACAGCCTCAAACAAAAGAATGAAAACAGACCATTATCTCACACCATACACAAAAATTAACTCAAAATGAATTAAAGATTTGAACGTAAGACCTGGAACCATTAAACTTCTAGGAGAAAACCTAGGCAGTATGCTCTTCAATATCAGTCTTAGCAGCATATTTTCAAGTACAATGTCTGACCAGGCAAGGGAAACAAAAGAAAAAATAAACAAGTCAGACTACATCAAACTAAAAAGCTTCTGCTCAACAAAGCAAAAAGGCAACATAACAATTGGGAGAAGATATTTGCAAACAATATATCTGATAAGGGGTTAATATCCAAAATATACAAAGAACACATACATTTCAACAACTGAGAAACTAACCACCCAATTAAACAATGGGCAAAAGATCTGATCAGACATTTCGCCAAAGAAGATATACAGATGGCCAACAGGCACATGAGAAGATGTTCAACATCGGGGCTGGCCCCGTGGCCGAGTGGTTAAGTTCGCGTGCTCCGCAGCAGGCGGCCCAGTGTTTCGTTGGTTCGAATACTGGGTGTGGACATGGCACTGCTCATCAAACCACGCTGAGGCAGCGTGCCACATGCCACAACTAGAAGGACCCGCAACGAAGAATATACAACTATGTGCTGGGAGGCTTTGGGGAGAAAAAGGAAAAAGTAAAATAAAATCTTTAAAAAAAAAAAAGATGTTCAACATCATTAAGTATCATGGAAATGCAAATCAAAACTACAATGAAATATCACCTCACTCCCACCAGAAGGGCTATAATTAACAAGACAGGAAACAATAAGTCTTGGAGATGATGTGGAGAGAAGGGAACCCTATACATTGCTGGTGGTAATGCAAACTGGTACGACCACTATGGGAAACAGTATGGAGATTCCTCAAAAAATTAAGACTAGAACTACCATATGATCCAGCCATTCCACTGCTGGCTATTTATCCATTTTTTTTTTTAAAGATTTTATTTTTTCCTTTTTCTCCCCAAAGCCCCCCGTACATAGTTGTTTTGTATATTCTTCGTTGTGGGTCCTTCTAGTTGTGGCATGTGGGACGCTGCCTCAGCGTGGTCTGATGAGCAGTGCCATGTCTGCGCCCAGGATTCGAACCAACGAAACACTGGGCCGCCTGCAGCAGAGCGCACGAACTTAACCACTCGGCCACGGGGCCAGCCCCTTATCCATTTAACATGAAAACACAAATGCATAAAGACACATGCCCCTATGTTCATCGCAGCATTATTCACAATAGCCAAGACTTGGAAGCAATCTAGGTGCCCATCAAGGGACGAACGGATAAAGAAGATGTGGTATTTATGCGCAATGGAATATTAGTCAGCTATAAGAAATGATGAAATCCGGCCATTTGTGACAACCTGGATGGATCTTGAGGGTATTAAGCTAAGTGAAACGTCAGAAGGAGAAAGTCAAACACCATATGATCCCATTCATATGTAGAAGATAAAACAACGACAAACAAACACTTAGAAACAGAGATTGGATTTGTGGTTACCAGAGAGGAATGGGGAAGGAGAAGGGTGAAAAGAATGATTAGGCACATGGGTGGGGTGATGGATTGTAATTAGCCTTTGGGTGGTGAACATGATATAATCTACACAGAAATTGAAATGTAACGATGTACATCTGAGAAAAAGCAATAAAATTTGTGTCAATGTAAAAAAAAAAAAAAAGAATTTCTTTCCTTTTCCAAATGTACAATATGCAGATACGAACAGCACAAGTCTCCTCTTCCTTGATTTGAATACATGCTAGTATGTCATGTATTTGTAAGTGGGGGCATCCATGTCTCCCTTCAACACCTGCCTATGCCAGCCACATATATGTATTTACCAATAGCATGGTGCTCAATACGTGGGGTTAACTAAAAGATGGGGAAGGAGCAGGAAAACCTATACACTCTTTCACTGGGCAGTCCTGAGCAGGGCATTCTGGCTATATGTATAAGAACCAGGACATTGTTCATACTCCCCCTTGAACTCAGTGTTTCCATGTCTGGGAATCTATTTAAAAGACTTCATTCAATGAAGAAAAATAATTCACATTCAAAACATTTAGAGCAGTACACTAAAACATTAACAGCGGTGCACGGCTCACATCTCCCTACAAGAGAGAAACTGCTGTGAGGACTGTTGTAAGCTGACAGCCTCCGGCTGCTGCCCATTTGGGATCTGCCATGGCATTTGGGCCAAGTCTATACTCTTCCATGGGATTGGAAGAGGCCTCTCCTAGAAAGTAGGCTTTAAGCTAAATCTTGAAGGATGAATAGGACTAACTCAAAGAGTGGATAGAAGGGTGTTCTAAATATACTCACACATAAACACACAATTTATTATAAGGAAGACATTTATCATAAGGAATTGGCTCACATGATTATGGAGGCTTAATTTATTAACAGATGATGAAATGGAGATGCAAGTAACCTGAGTGAGTGACTCTAAAATACCAGGAGGAAAGTACTGGTTAGAGCTAGTGCTTAGGATTATTAAAGAATGATCTCGTAAGATCCAATATTGAAATATTTCTCAGTGTTGTACAAGAGTTTTGGGACCACCTTTAATCTGAAAATTAATAATCACGCTAAAGGGATCCAGAAACGCAGGCTGGTCCTGCACACACACATGCATAGTGGTTTCAGACTGATCCAGGCAGCCTCCAAGAAGTTTTTGATTCCTCAGGGTCTTTTCCAGGACCTGAAGCACCTGGAAGCTGTGGATAGTAAGCATCACAGCTGGACTTTTAGCCTAGAGGGGACCCAGAAAGATTAAGGAATGCTTTGGGCATCCAGTGTGTTAAGAATTAAAGGAGTGTAGACTGATTTATGGCCACAGGCTGGGAGAAGGTAGATTGTTCCTAAATATTGACTTACCTCTTGGTGGTTTCTAATTTGTAAAGGGCAGGTGTGGATCTCACTTCCTGACACCAGATATGGAATCTTGTTACATTATTTGGTAGAGGAGAAAATTCACTTAAAGAGAAGAGATTTTGATCTCAGTAGGATCGTCAAAGAAGCCCTACACATGATTTTTAAGAGGAAAGGGTCATATAAAAGTGTCTTGACAAATGTGCAATACATGAAATTTGATAGGACACCTCTCTGAGACCCCTTTCAATTGGGCAAGGCTAGCAAGCTGTCTTGGGAGTTCAGCTTCTGGTGTGTTCCTTTGGAGGAGTAGGGCAGGAAGGCAGGAGGGAAGCCATGGTGTATAGTCATACCACAGGGACTCAGCTTGTTTACCATAGGATTTGCCTTCCTTCTCAGGCTTAAGCTGCCTGATATAGGAGCTGAAGGCTTGCAAACTGCCAACAAGGTAATGCACCTAAACCTTATTACCTTTCAGAATGGCCCCATAGAAGCAGGATGAGAAAGGATAGCTCAGCAAAGCCACACCCTCGAGCCTCCACCTCTGACTCTACCAGAGCAGAATAATTTGCCATGACATGCTGGAAACAGGTTGGGTTAAAGGAAGAGCCACATGCTTCGCTCCAGTAGGTGCTATGGGACAAGCATGCTTCAGGCTATCTCTGGGGAGGTAAATCATGTGCTTTCCTATCAGGGTCAGGCTGGGAACATGCGCCTCCACCCTGGGTCACTCCTCTTGGTCAGTGGCATTACAGTTTGTCATTTTTGCGTGAAATCCAGCCACTGGACAGCATGAGCTGTTGGCAAAAGGGCTGCAAGCATCTCTTTCCCAATTGATCAAATGTGCTGTGGGCAGGGGCTGAGGAGTGTGTGTTTAGGATCTTCTGTAATTCCCTAAGTTTCCAGGAATGGAGGCCCATTGATGACTCATTTTGAAATAGGCTGGGGAATTTGGTGCAGGATATCTACTTTCAGAGACAGTAGGGAGTAAGGAGGAGTCTCTTTCTCTCTCTCTCAACATATTTATAATGTGAACTCTTTCTACTATTCACATTTCCTCACACTTGCATTCTGCCAACCATTGTAGAGACTAATAACAAAAAGGTCTAAAAAGAGCAAACCACCAAGAGAACACAAGAGAGGGGCTGGCCCGGTGGTGTAGTGGTTAAGTTTGTGTGCTCTGCTTCAGTGGCCTGGGGTTTGCAGGTTCGGATCTTGGGCATGGACCTAGCACCACTCATCAAACCATGCTGCGGTGGCATCCCATGTAAAACAGAAATGACAAGTATCTGATAACAGGAGGAGGAAATTTTTTTAAGTTTTAAAAAATTAACTGAAAATAAGATTTTTTAAAAAACAGAGGAAATGAGGAAAATAAAAATAATATTTATTCATAATAATCATAATTATAATTAGCCAAATATGTTTTGACTAGTTATATGTGAGGCATTGTCCAAGCACTTCACAGGTATCACACACTCTTCACAGAAATTATGAGAGAGTAAAAGCAATTATTATCCACTTTGAAGGGATAACGAACTGGAGGCCTGACAGATAAAACAACTTTTCCAAGGTCAGCTAGTGAGTGGCAGAGATGGGATTCCAATCCAGGAAGTCTGACTCCAAAACCCACACTCAAAACTGAATAAAAAGCTTGAGCTGGTTTTACTCGCATCACTTTTGACACCAACTAAGAATTCTGCTTCCTGACACCAACTATATGGTGTGTTTTTCAACACCCCTTCCCCAATTCTCTATCAACTGATGTTCAACAATTCAATTCAGTTCAATTCTGACACCACCTGGAGTTAGCACAGACCCCACAGGTTAAAGGGCTCCATCCCACAAGACTGCCCCCACTTCAGATGCCAGTTGCAAGTCCCAGGCCACCTGTACTTCTGACGGGTCGGCCGTAAATCAGAGATTCCCATGACCCCCTCCTCAGTCTTGATAATTTACTAGAATGGCTAAAAGAGCTCAAGAAGTCACTTTGCTTATGTTTACTGGTTTATTATAAAGGATACAAATGAAGAGCCTAGGGTGAGGTACAGAAGTGTCTTAAGTGCGGGAGCTTCTGTCCCTGCGGCGTTGGAGTAAACCACCCTCTTGGCACATGGGTATGTTCACCAACTAGGACGTTCTCCAAGTCCCATCATTTAGGTGTTCTTATGGAGGTTCCATTACATAGGCATGATTGATTAAATCATTGGCCATTGATAACTGATCTCAATCTCCATCCCTTCTCCCTTCCCTAGAGGTCAGAGGGTGAGGCTGGAACTTCCAGTTTGCTAATCACATGGTTGGTTTCTCTGGCAACCAGCCTCTCTCCTGAAGCTATCTAGGGGTCCCCCAAGAGTCACCTCATTAGCATAAACTCACGTACAGTTGAAAGGAGCTTGTTATGAATAACAAAAGATATATCTATTACCCCTATTGCTCAGGAAATTCTAAGAGTTTTAGGAGCTCTGTGCCAGGAACTGGGGACAGAGATCAAATAAATATATATATTTCTTATTATGGCACAAAGCTGAATAAAATTAAGAGAAACATTGTGTCCGGAGTCTCCAAGACCACCCTTAGGTTTGATGACCTGCTTGAAGGACTCACAAAATTTAGAAAAGCCGTTTTATTCATGGTTATGGTTTATTACATAGAAGGATACAGATTAAAATCAGCAAAGGAAAAAGGCACATAGAGTGGAGTCCAGGTGAAGCAAGCAAAAGCTTCCAGTATCCTCTACTGGTGGAGTCATACAAACAGTGCTCAGCTCTCACACCAATGCTGTGTGACAGCACATAAATATTATTGTCAACCAGGGAAACTCACCTGAGCCTTGATGTTCAGAGTTTTTATTGGGGGGTCAGTCATTTAGGCATGGGGTGCCCACATGACCAACTTTAGCAGCTCAGTTATCAATCCAAAACCCCACCCCAAGAGGTCAAACTGAGATAGTGTGGACAAAGGCCCCAGGGGAATGAAAACAAAGGTTAACCATAGATCACACTGTTAGCATAAACTGTCTAGCATGGACCAAGTTCTCTGATATACAAAGGCATTTTTATTGGCCTGGATATTCCAAGGGTTCAGAGGTTATCTGCCAAGAGCTGTAAGTCAGGGACCCGTCTTGTTTTTGGAATGTGCAATATTTAAGCAGCCCAGGCCTGCTGAGTTAATCCTTTACTGCCCAGTTATGTTAAAGATAAAAGTAAAAGATATGTGATAAAAATGCAACAGTGTAAAGCAACTACAGGTTAAAACCATCCAAAAATGGTTAAAAAAAGAAAAAGAAAATTGAGCTAGTTATTAGTCAGACCTGAGGTCTTTAAAAACTTTTTTGAGAAATCCCCCAAAAAAGGTTTCCTGCTGCAGCCACAGCCTGTCTTTCTTCCTGAAGTGTGGCTTGGCAGAGAGCCAGGAACTACCTCTTGCTTGCCAGGCTCTTAAACTTGCGCTCAATTGCGTGTCCTCAGAGCCCTGAACAGCTACATCTTGTCCCAGCAGCATCTACAGAGCAGAGCCCAACCACTGTTCAGTGAAGCTGCCTGGGGCATTTGCAGCATGAGAATCTGCAGCACTTTTGAGCCAGGGCACTGCAGAGGGGATGGACCAGCTGGAGAGTCAGCCAGGTGGTGGGAGTGACTCTGGACAGTCATCAGAGGGGGATGGACTAAGGGGCAGGTCCGGGTCTGGGTCCTAACTGGGCAAAGGTTAAGAGCAGAGACCAGTCCTCAGACCAGGTATAGATGACAATCAGAGGATAAGGATGACAGGGGGTCAGATTCCAACCAGGTGAGGGATGTTACCTTGGTCCTCACTCCACTCTTAGCCTGACATATAATCAGATCATTCATCACATCTCAGATCTGTCTAAATGACACCTTGTTGACACATAGGGAGTTGGACAATGAGTGGAGTTGTCTCTCCTAATCTTTGCTTAATTTGAGATTGAGTTTTTTTTTTTAAACAGAATGAGACATATCTGAAGGTGAAATTGTGCATGAAGATGAAAGAAATGTTAAGATTTCGTGGACAGAGAGCAGAGATTTAACTTAAGAATCATTGATACTTTGAAAGAAGATTGACAGAAGAAAGACACAAGTGTGCAGATAGAGAGGTCCCTCTGTATATCAGGCAAAAGTAACAAGAGTGACTGACATCCAGTTATTTCCTACTGAACATTTTGAGTTTCAAGAATAAAACTACTCTCCAATCATTCAGGCAGATTGTTAGCTGCAAAAGAGCAAAAACCTCAGGCTTCCTTGGATATCTAAACACAACATTAAACATTAAAAGTGAAGAAAGCTATCTGACAAATTTTGAGGGGAAAGGATGTAATCTACCAATATGACAACTAGTCAAGCTGCTGTTTACGTGTAATGTCTGCTGAAAGACCTCGGATATGTATCCATCTAGTAAGTGTATCTCTCAGACACTGTAATTGAAAAATTGAGTGATGGCTGCTTTAGTTAAATGAGAAATTAATCAAAATAAAAAAAATCAAGAATTGGTAAACTGTAGTAAAGAGATGAGTATTGAAACCAACAGAATACAGAATTGAACCTAATTAAGTGTTGTAAATAGGGTTGATAGAATGTGAATGTCAAAAAGCAATTCTTGACTAAGATACACAATGTAAAAATAACATTACAATAATAATCTGAGACCAAATCTTATACTTCAGTTTTAGAAAAAAAAGATGGATATTCAATTGGCATAAATTGTACTAGATTTGTTATTTTACATGTAGAGAGTATTAATAGATGCTGTTTTATTTTTTACTTTGATAATTAGAAAAATACAACTCAACGTATATTGCTAAAAAATTAGCATAAGTGCTAATTAAATTCAAAAAATAATCTGCAGCTTCCAAACTACTTTAAAAACAAACAAAAAAATCTTGGGAGAGATTATATTGGGGCCTTTTCTCTTCACCTCCAGCTAATGCTAAGGTTTTCCCATTTTGAGACTTTCACTATATAATTAAAAGCTGGTCATCAGTAGCCCCCTGAGCCCCTCTTTATCTAAAGCAGAGATTTTAAACTTTTTAATGCATTGAACCCCTTGGCAGTCTGGTGAAGCCTACAGACATCTTCTCTAGATCATGATTCATGAATTGTTAAATTAAATTCTTGAATTATAAAACAAAACACAAGGATCGGAAACAAAATTACATAGTCATGTGCCACATACCAAGTTTCCGTCAATGACGGACCACATATATGATGGTGGTCTTATAAGATTAGTACCATAGACCTTAGGTGTATAGTAGGCAATACGATTTGGGTTTGTGTAAGTGCACTCTATGATGTTTGTACAACGATGAAATCACCTAACAACGCATTTCTCAAAACATATCCCTGTCATTACGCAATGCATGACTGTATTCCAATAGTTATACAAATATTTTTTAAATGGTGATTAATTCATTAAATAATAAGATCTAGCTATAAGTATATTAATGAATATAATTATTATATAATTCTGAATTATATAATTACTTTCAATATAAATAAGAGCAAATATGTGAAGTTTTCTTCAGCAAACTGCAATTAGATATGAAGTTATCTGATTATTTTTCATGACAAAGACAGAGGCAATACAGATCTACTGTAGTTTGGTGCATAACTCATCAATAAAAGAAATGTTAAATTATGGTTGGAAGTTAATGATAATGAAGACATAAATTTTTTTCTCTTCGAGTTCAGAGATTCCTTGAATTTAAATGAAGCCCTGGGAGATTTGTGGACCCAGATCAAAAGTTACTCACCTAAAAAGCCTTGTTTCTCTTCAGCAAAATGTCTCCCCAACAAAACACAGCTTCTAAAACTGCTCTCCCAAAGGTTGTACCAATGTGCACTTCTGCCAGTAACTTAGGGGAATCCATTTCTCCATACTCTCCTCAGCAGCAGATACCATCAAATGTGTTCACACTTTACCAATTGCAGCAAAAGAGGGAAAAAAGAGCAATACCATTGTAGTTTTCTTTTGTTTTTCATAGTTTTCATTTTGATTCTTTTGTTTCTAAATTTTGTAATCATAGCAAATCTTTATTACAACATGGATATTATAGAAAATCCCCACATTCCACAGATACTATTGTTAACAGAGTTGTGTGTGCATAATATATAACTTTTATACAAAAGTAATAGAATACGAAGGTAAAAGAATTCTCTGTTTTTTTTCCTTACTCTATTTTCACTCATTCATTTCTTCATATATTCAATAACTATCAAGTGCTTACTACGTACCAGAAACCTTGGTAGGCACAAAGGAGAGCGAGGACCCAGAACTACAATTTTCAGGCATTTCCAATTAAATGTTCTGCATTGTCGTACCTTTCCACTCCCCAACTGAATGACTCAGTGTCAAAAACCTCATTTTTATTCCCTGCTCTTCTGCAATTCTTGGTTAGAGATGCCTGTGACACAAGGAAGTCACTTTTCAGGAATGACATTATTATGTGTTGCAATGCCCACTCTTAGACCTCTTGCTCGGACAGACTTGTCGGTCTCTCATGGGCAAGTGTTCTGGCCATAACGTCCTGAGGTCAGTGTTCCTAGGAGTTCAGTTGTAATAAAAGATAGGCAATACCTATCAGATACTAGGCAGAAGGCTAAAGTCTGCTGGAATCTCAACGCTTTGAACTGAGAGGCGTCGGCATCTTTCAGATTTCCGAAATGAGGCATCCTTGTTCTACAGGCCTTGGCTACCTCTGCTGCCCTCTGCTGGCTGAGCGGAGTGAGCACAGTCCTGAGCAGAGACTGCCTTGGTATCTGCAGGCACACCTGTCCTGAACCTGCCTGCAAAGCCATCCTGGTAACACAGGTGAGAATTATCTAGCAATATGCATGGCACAAATAGACAGGTGGGGATATTGGAGTGTTATTCACGCATACACGCATTCAGGAAATGGCATCTCCATCCCTCCAGTTTCCTAGACCAAAGATCTTGTTGTCGTTCTTTTTAAGTTTTTAAATTTTTTCGGGGGGAGGGGAAGATTGGCTGTGAGCTAACATCCGCTGCCATTCCTCCTCTTTTTGCTGAGGAAGATTGGCCCTGAGCTAACATCTGTGCCCATCTTCCTCTATTTTATATGTGGGATGCCTGCCACAGCATGGCTCGAAAAGTGGTGCTACATCCTTGCCTGGGATCCCAACCGGCAAACCCCGGGCCGCCAAAGCAGAGTGCATGAACTTAATTGCCACGCCAGCAGGCTGGCTCCCTGTCTTTCTGTAATTACTTTCTCTGACTTATTCTGGGTCTTCTGAGACTCCTGTAGTAGACTAGACACGCAAGAGAATTATTAGGTAAACGCCGAGGAGGCAAAAAGAGAGAGAGCTGGGGGAGGCTAGGAGAGCTGTAAGTCTGAAATCCAGGACTGATCTCCTGGAGGAATAAGAGAAGAGAGAGAGAGAGAAAGAAGGAAGGTCTTAGGCCCATGGGAGTCTTTGGGCAAAAGCCACCCCATCAGAGGAGTGTCGTGTCTCCCTACTGTGCTGTTATTGGTAGGAGCAGCCTTGAAAAGCATGACCTCAGAGCAAAGGAGGGGTTTCAGAGTCAGATATTGGTATTGGGATCACTGGTTCATTATAGGACCTGCATTAGATCTGAGAGGTGCATTTTCATGGCCCTCTCACCTCTCATGCAATCAGGCAGAAAATCCTTCTGGCTCTACTTTTAAAGATTTTATTTTTTCTTTTTCTCCCCAAAGCCCCCTGGGACATAGTTGTGTATTTTTAGCTGTGGGTCCTTCTAGCTGTGGCATGTGGGATGCCACCTCAGCATGGCCTGATGAGCAGTGCCATGTCCGCGCCCAGGATCCAAACCCGCGAAACCCTGGGCCACCAAAGCAGAGCCTGCGAACTTAACCACTTGGCCACGGGGCCAGCCCCCTGGCTCTACTTATAAAGTGTCTGACCACTTCTTAACATCTTCACCATTTCATGGCATGGTGCCTGCCATCTGCTGCTCTCTAGTTTGGTCCATCAGGATCCAGGTCACAGGATTCCCATCAGGTCCCAGCAGTCAGAATCTGGAAATGGTCTGCCCTTTATTGACTCTTGCTTCCACCCTCACCTCCCTACAGTCTCATCTCAACACAGCCCCTCGTTAGTTATGTATGTCAGTCCTTTGATCAAAACCCTGCAGGGGCCGGCTGGTGGCATAAGAGGTTAAGTGCGCATGTTCCGCTTCAGCGGCCTGAGGTTCGCCAGTTCAGATCCCGGGTGCGGACATGGCACCGCTTGGCAAGCCATGCTGTGGTAGGGCGTCCCACATATAAAGTAGAGGAAGATGGACATGGATATTAGCTCAAGGCCAGTCTTCCTCAGCAAAAGGAGCATCCATCCCCATCTTCCTCTACTTTATATGTTGGACGCCTACCACAGCATAGCGTGCCAAGCAGAGCCATGTCCGCACCCAGGATCCCGACCAGCAAACCCCGGGCCACCGAAGCAGAACGTGAGAACTTAACCGCTGCGCCACCAGGCCAGCCCCTAACATTTATTTTTCTATTGTCTCATTCCTTCACTAGAATATAAGCTCTGGAAGAGTAAGAATATTTGTCTGCTTTTTCACTATCTAGTCATTCCACAGAGCCTATTCCTTCACTAGAATATAAGCTCTGGAAGAGTAAGAATATTTGTCTGCTTTTTCACTATCTAGTCATTCCACAGAGCCTAGAACAGTGCCTGGCAAACAGTTGGTACTCAATCTATGTGCATTGAAGGAATGGATGAATAGATTCAATTCATGTTTATTATGCCTGGGGATAGCTGACCAACTGGATACAGATATTGCTCTGTCCACTCAAGGGGTTAAAAAATGGACTCAGATGACAGGATGAGTTAAAAAAAAAAAAGATTATAATAAACCTAGAGATATCTTACCCTGACTCTGAAATAAATCTTTTTTCTTCTAATAATATGAGGGTATTAATCAGAGTAGTTACCCAAACCACAGTGGCTTAACAGAAATAAGGTTTATTTTTCTTTCACATGACTGTGAGACACTGATTGAGGATTTATTTTGGTGGATCTCTTCTAACAGTAGGAGATCTGGGGTGCTTCCATCTTGCAATTCTGTTATTTCAGACTTCAGACATGAATATGGGAGACAGAATGTGGAAAGCTTCACATCCACTCTAACCTGTTTTGGACCTGAAGTGACACACCACTTATGCTCATATTCCTGTTGGCAAGTACTTAGTGACATGCTGCTTACCTATACTGGTTACTGAGAAATATAATCTTTCCCCATGCTACAAAGGGATAATCATTTTTGCCACAATAAAAAAAGAGAAAATTATATGCACACAGAACATTGTCTCTGTCATAACCTACCAAATGGGTTACCAAACCATTTTATTTTTCTTCCCGCTCATAGAACACACCCTCTCCTTCCCAGGAGAGATAACTCAAAGTCTCATCCACCCACTACTTCTACATCAAAGTTGAGGCATCCAGGGGATACACAGTAGTCTGACAGGCCCAGAGGTGGCTACTGTGGTTCCAGGGCTCAGTTTACACCTGTAGGGATGTTTTTATCTCATCCTGGTATAAGTACAGAGCACACACCACCTTGTTCCCAAGATGCTATTTGTCCAAGGAAATCAACGTATTCTGTGTACACTGTTCTTCACACTGAATCCAAACTCTTTAGAAGTTTCTTAAATGACATTAAACCACTATTTCTTTTAACCAGACTTTTCTTTATTAAATAAGATTTATTGAACATCAACTATGTTCAATAGTAGAGAAGACTCTACTAGGCTCTCCAGAAACATGAGTAAGCAGGAAGTTTATAGCGTCTTCCATTATGTATTTATATGCCCATCCATTAAATTGCAGTCCCCGGCCCTTGTTTGACATAATTTCTTTCCCTGGAGCAACTTCCAAGGGGCATACAATTCCACTGGTGCCACCCACAGGACATGGCCATCTGTTGCAGGCTTTGGCATGCCTTTTTCATAACTGAGTTGTCTTGGTCCATATGGGAAAGTTCAGTTTATTCAGAGCGTGGATCTTGTCGTAGTAGATATTGGAGACAAGGCCCTGTCTTTGGTACTCGGGCACGGTGCCTGCTATCCGCAGCTCTCCTAGTTTGGCCCATCAGGATCTAGGTTCCAGGATTCCCCTCAAGTCCCAGCAGACAGAAGCTGGGGAAGGTCTGGATACAGCACTCAGTAAATCTTAGGCTCCTCACGTTCCCACCAAAATTCATTCATCAAGGAGCATGAATGACACCAAGGGAGGAAAGTTTAAACATCTCTTGGTTGCTGTTGAGGTCAAAGGAAGAGCAAGATCTTTTATATGGCACTGAGGCATTTTCAAAGGGTTATCACTGGTGATCTTATTTGGTCCCTACAGAAACTCTGAGAACTAGGCAGGGTAGGAATTTTTATTACGATTTTGAGATGAAGAAGCTAAGTCCTGAACAAAAATGACTGGCCCAAATTTCATAGAAAGTGGTAGGATCAGTCCTTAAGAGATAGAATTATGGAGTATTAGTCCTTGAAGAGGCTTACAAATCATGCTACCCACATGTTTCAAGACGTACAGAAACAGAAGCCCAGAGAAAGGAAGTAACTTGTTTGTGGTCTCAAGACTCAGTTTTAGAATTCCAACTGTGCCTTTGAGTAGCAGTGGGATTATGGACACATTTCATATCCAGCAGACATGAACACCAGAGAACCAGGTATCTAAAACACTGCCTTATTCTAAAACCTCTTGAACCAGCCCTGGTACCCATTCCCTGTGGTGCTCCACGATTCCTTTCTATAAGTCCACTTCCCACTGTTCTTCTCCTTTCCCAACTGTTTCATTAAATCTTCTGGAATATATATTTCCTTGTAAACAAACTACATCCTCAACTTTCTCTCTAAATTTTCCCTTCATTTCCTGTTCTTGACTGAAATCTACCTCATCTTTAAGGACCAGACATTTATTTTTACTTCTTGTGTTTCACCCCTACACCTAGTCATTCATCAAGGCCTGTCAAGTTAAACTTCTAATCATCTCTTGAGTCCATGCACTTCTCTACACTCCTACTGTCATCACTATGGTCCAGGCTCCCATTTTCTCTTGCCTAGACAGCTGCCTCAGGCTCCTAGTTTGTCTGCCTAATTCCAGTCTTACTCTTTTCCAATACATTTTTCACTGCACAATCAGACATTGTGATCTTTAAAAATGAAAATGAGATTATGCCTCCTTGTCTTAATTATTTGATGTTCATCATGTATTTCAGTTTCTCTTCCTAGGTACATGGTAGTATTATACTTCCCTCACTTTGAAGTGCAGCATGACTATGTGGCTTATGTTGATCAATTAATGTGAGCAGAATTGACAAATGTCACTTTAAGAGATAATGAGAATTTTTCCATGCTTCCCTCTGCCCCCCTTGCCATGGCTAATGGCAAAATTCAGGAGTGTGGCTGCTCTATCAGCTTGGGTTCTAGAATGAATAGACGTGACGTTGAGCTCTCAGCTAACTGCAATGTACATATAGCATGAGGAAGAAATAAACTTTGTTTAAGCCACAGAGATTTAGGAGTTGTTTCCTACTGCAGTATAACCTATCCTATCCTCAAAAGACAGAAATTTTTACCTACGAGTGGGGCATTGCTATGACAAACATACATGGCACTAACTTTGGGGAAGAGGTTGTAAAACAGTATGTTAACAATGTGTTGGCTTTTTGACTGCATACAATAAGGTATCATACAGAAATTTTGAACTCAGAATAGAACTTCCCAGTTTCTAAAGAAAAATGAAAAAGAATAGAGAGAGAACAGAAATTTGAAGACATAAATTGGAAGAGGTAGCTACTTTTCATCCACAAGCAGTAGAAGATATAGCTGAGCAGACTTTTGAGCAAGAAAGACATTGCAACAAGAATGAAACCAAAGGAATGGCTGTTGTCTCCCTTATTGAAACCTCCAAATGGATTAAGCTGTCTTGTAAGGAAGAACCATTTCGAGTTTTGACACAGTAATGCTTTTTTTTTTGTTTTTTATTAAGATTATGATAGTTTACAACCTTCTGAAATTTCAGTTGTACATTATTGTTAGTCATGTTGTGGGTACACACAGTAATGCTTTTAAGTTGAACAAAATAGTCCAGGGAAAAGAGACTATGATACAGTACAAGATACCTACAATTAAGTCAAAGGAGGGTTATGGGGGCAAGAAAAAAAAGTATAGTCAAAATGACAACTATGTCTGAAAAGAAACTGTATTTGGCTATTGCACTCAGAACTAAATGCAATCAGCAAAGATGGCAACTACAATATTTTAGAGATTTGTAGTCTCATAAGAACCAACAGCCTAAATTAAAAGATGCTATGACTGTATGAATTTTAAAATGATCCTTAGTGTGTACTCGGTCAAAGAAAATAATGGGTTTTACTGTGGTTATTTTGTTCCTCTATTACATGGCAGGTTTGTGGGTGCAAATAACTTGTATTTTTAGTTCATGGAAGGAATAAGAAGATCCATAACCAGACTTCAAGAAGAGACTTTCAGGGATCCTAGAGTTAAGTAGGAGGCAGTTTATCAGTCAAGGTTCTCCAGAAAAATGGAACCAATAGAACATATATATATATATGTAATCTATATCATGTATACATATATATTTATAATATTTATATAATATATAAATTATATTATGTATTTATATATACATATTTATTTTGTGTATATAAATAAATACGTATATTTTATTTTAAGGAATTGGCACATGTGATTGAGGGGCTAGCAAGTCTGACATATTAGGCAAAGCTGGAAACAGACAGAAGTTAATGTTGCAGTTTTGAGGCCAAATTTCTTCTTCTCTAGGAAACCTCAGTATCTTTCTCTTAAGGCCTTCAACTGATAGGATGAGGCTCACCCACATTATCAAGGGTAATCTTCTTTGCTTAAAGTCAACTGATTATAGATGCTCACCACATCTACAAAAGACCTTCACAGTAACACCTAGATTAGAGTCTGATTAAATAACTGGGCACTATACCCTAGCCAAGTTGACACATGAAACTACCCATCACAGATGGCGACTGGGTGAGACTTTTAGATTGTTGCCTCTTGGGAGAGGGTTAGCGTCTTCTGCATGTAGGCAAGAGAATGAACCAATATTTTGGTGACTAGAAGAGCAGACTGTGGTAGGCACCCATTACTTCCAACAAAGAGTTCCAGTTTTCCTCCCACACATATGATAGGATTATACTTTCCTGCCCCTTTGAAGTTAGGTGTGGCTCTGTGACTTTCTTTGGCCTACAAAATGTATGCAGAAGTAGTGTGTGTCATTCCTGGGAGGAAGCCTTAAGAATCAGTGCACAATTCACCACATTTTTGGTTTTTCCCTTTGCCATAGTGGGCAGCTACATTTGAAATGGTCCAAGAATGGGGTTAAACAAGGATTGGTTCTGTCTCTTCTCAGAGACTACCAGTGATGGGGAACTCATCACTTGCTCAGGTAGTCTTTGTACTATGCCAACTTTAGAAAAGGCTTCCTCATACAGATTTGACACCTGTCTCCCTAAAGTATTCATCCCTTGGTCCTAGTTTTACTTAAGGAGTCACACAGACAAATCCACTCACTGTTTAATATGATAGATAATTAATTATTTAAAGTTTGTGTTAATATGGTAGAGTAGAGATGGATGGAGAGGAGGACAAAATGCAAGATGGAAAAAGACAAATGGGGAGGCAAGAGAAGAAAGATGAAGAGGAAAAAGAAAAGGGCACCAGCAGTAACAGCAAGAGCTATCATGATTGGAAGCTTAATATGAGCTCTCCTAAGCTCTTGGCATGTATCAACTCACTGAACTCTCACAACAACTCTGTGAAGTAGGTATAACTCTAATTTTCCAGAGAAGGAAATTGAAGCTTCATTTCACAGCCTCACAGTTTCATGGAAAGTCACAAATCCAGTAAAAAAAAGAGCTGGCTCTAGAATTCAAGTCCTTATGTTTTGAAAACCCATGCCTTTCACCATTCTGAGAGATAAGACAGGTGATCATGAGAGCTAGAGTGAGTGAGTGCATGCACAAATGCATGAAGGAGAGAGAGAGATTGCTCTAAGGGGGTTTATTTGAGGTTGTTTAATATGATACTAGGTCCAAGTTCTGGTGTGTCAATTCTTTAAATGCCAATCGTTTCTTGGTGGCCTGTCTTGTGGAGACAGCCCTGAGGGGACTGATAATACTTTGTACTTGTGTAGCACTTTTGCTTTAATAATTGGCATCAAAACATTTTGACTCTCTTTGCCCTTGGGATCACATTCAAAGAAGCAAAGAAAAAAGAAAACCAAATAAAAAAATCATTTTAAATGTTACTTAAGTCTCTCATTAAGATGCCAAAGAAGAGCACATTCTTGGTCCAGGGCAAAATTATTTTAAAATCGTCTTTTCTCATCTCTGCCCCTTTGAGGATCTTTTTGCCCATTGCACACATACAGCAACTCTTCATGTAGAAGTCTTCTCTTTCTGAACTTCCCCCCCAAAATCCCAAACCTAATCATTTGGTTTATATTGAAAACCAAGAACCACAATCAGATGAAAACCAGCTGCCTGGAAGCCACGTAGAAGGGGTAAAATAGGGTTGGAACACTTTCCAAGCCTCATTCTGAAAATCGTCATTATTTGATGTGACTGGTGATTTCCTGGAAAAACTTACAAAGCCTGTCTCTATTTTATCTGAGTGAGGAGCTTGCCCAGCGCAAAAGCCTTTTATCCTGGGGCGTTTATCAAAAACATTTAAAAGCAATTATCTACATCATGGCTACCTGAGGCTGTGGATAAGAGTTGGGGCAAACAATAGAGTAACCAAAAAGATTAAAAGGAAAAGCTAAGGAGTGAGATATTTGTCAGGGATGTGAAAAGTTCCAATTAAATATTCCTGGGAATCTAAAAGGTCATGTTTATGAGTAGGGTTGTGCACATGCCCAGGAAAAACCAGAGATGACTCTAAATTCTCACCTCTGGGTGACCATGAGGCTCTGTGTAAGTAGGAAGTGTAGGTGAAGGAAGAGCTGTCACTTGACTGGTTGAATGTTGAAGGTGATCCTCAACACATGCACAGAGGCTCACAGCAAATGCTGGGATATTTATTGGTTCCAGGTATGTAGGTTATATCTCTGTGCAATCATTAGCTGAGTTAAGTTAACTGAGCAGAGACTTCAGTGGCAACACATGACAAAGGATAAAAACTTTCAAAATCAGTTCAGAAAAGTTACTAAACAAATAAAAAACCAAAAATAATAAACAGGAAGAATAACAAACCGTGGGGGGAGATCTTAATTCCAGAGTTAGCACGTTTTATTATTCAAAACGTCCAGTTTCCAACAACAAAAGAATTACCTAACATGTAGGGAAACAAGATATGTCCCACACACAGGAAAAAAGCTTTTTGTAAAGCAATCAATAGAAATTATCACTGACGAAGATCAGACATTGGGTTTATTAGTTCAAGACTTTAAATTATCTGTTTAAAATACATTCAGAGAACTAAAAGAAACTATGTTAAAATAACTAAAGTATGAGAATGGTGTCTCACCAAACAGAGAATATTAATAAAGAGATATAAATTATTTAAAAAATGGAAGTTCTACAGTTGAAAAGTATAATAACTGAAATAAAAAATTGACTGGATGAGTTAAATAGCTAACTTGACCATGTGGAAGAATAAGTAAACCTGAAGATAGGTCAACTGAGATTATTCAGTCTGAGGAATAGACAGGAAAAAAAGTTAAGATGAACAGATCCTAAGAGATCTGTGGAGTACCATCAAACATATAAACATACACATAATGGGAGTTCCAGAAATAGAGGAGGGAGGAAGGGACAGAAAAACTGAAGAAATAATGGCTGAAAACCTCCTAAATTTGATGAAAACCATAAATCCACACATCTCAGCAGCTTTAAAAATCCAAATAGGATGAATACAAAGAGATCCACACTGAGAATCATCAAAATCAAACTGTCAAAGACAAAGATAAAGAGAAAATCTTGAAAGCAGCAAGAGAGAATTTATCACATACAAGGAATTCTCAATAAGATTAACAGCTAATGTCTCATCAGAAACCATGGAGGCAAGAAGGCAATAGGATGCCATACTTAAAATGCTAAAAAGGACTGTCAACTGAGAAATCTACATCCAGCAAAGCTATAATTCAAAAATGAAGGAGAGGGGCCAGCCCAGTGGTAAAGTGGTGAAGTTCACATGTTCTGCTTTGGCGGCCTGGGGTTTGTCAGTTCGGATCCTGGCTGCAGACTTACACTTTGCTTGTCAAGTCATGCTGTGCCAGGCATCCCACATCTAAAGTAGAGGAAGATGGGCACAGAAGTTAGTTCAGGGCCAGTCTTCCTCAGCAAAAAGAGGAGGATTGGCAGAGGATGTGAGCTCAGGGCTAACCTTCCTCAAAAAAAAAAAGAAAAAATGAAGGAGAAATCCAGACATTCCCTGATAAACAAACTGAGATAATTCATCATTAACACTCTTGCCTTCCAATAAATACTGAATGGAGTCCTTCAACCTGAAATGAAACAACAGTGGAAAATAACTCAAATCTACAAGAAGAGTTAAAGAGAACCATAAAAGATAACTAAATAGGTAAATATAAAAGATAATATAAATATATTTTTTGCTTATTGCTCCTTTTCCCCCATCTGATTTAAAAGACCACTGCATAAAGAAATAAATTACAAATCTGTGTTGATGGACATAAAATTTATAAGGATATAGTTTGTATGACAATAAGAGAACAAGGGAAGAGTAAGATAATGGAATTTTATATAGGCAAAGCCTTTGTATACTACTTAAATTAAGTTGATATTAATCCAAACTAGATTGTTATAAATTAAGATCTTAATTATAATCTCCATGGCAACCACTAAGAAAATAACTCAAAAATATATTAAAAGAAATGACAAGGGAATTAAAACAGTACACTAGGAAATATGTATTTAACTCAAAAAGACATGTTATATAGAAAACAAATAGCAAAAAGCAGGTATAAATTTTACCTTATTAATAACTACATTAAATGTAAATACATTGAACACTCCAACTAAAAGGCAATCCTTACTCCTCTCCTAGGTATCAGCTTAAAATAACTTTGCCAGAAAGGATGTGCTAATCTCCAGCTCCTGGAGGATATAAGGAGCCACTTGTACATTCTCCTAGCCCTGTTTACTTATACTTTCTTGCTCTTGTTAAATTCTATAGCTAATTGTGTAGTCATTTCTTTAACGTCCATGTCCACTTCTGACTAGGAGCCTGTCTGTGTCTTATCTCCATCTACCTCCTTAGAGCTCAGCACAGAGCCTGGCCTCTGGTATGCATTGAATGAGGAGTGAACGAGCACCAATGACTTTGAAGTCTTTACCAGTGACCCACTTAGTTCAAAGAATATTGACTGTAGCTGATGACCATATAGATATGGTATTTGGAAAATTCTGGGATACAATTTGTCACACTATTCAAATAAATACCATGTCAGCATATCCTCCCTATTGTCTGAGAGCATAATCAAAGCTAACTTTAAACATAATTTTGCACATTTGTTTGATCTGAGGAGATAATCAGTGGAAATTGCCTCTGACATGAAATCTTATCTAAGAAAGAGCAGACTGTTTTAGAGTCAGATAAATGTGAGTCAGTCAAAACCCAGCTCTGCTTTTTGTTAGTCATTGCTCATCCTTTCCAGGCCTTAGCTCCTCTATCTATAACTTTTGGATATTGATATCTCCTTGAAGAGATATTATGAGGATAAAGGGAATGCAAACTGTGAAAAGGCATGACTTATTCACACCAGGGTGAATGCTGGCACCCTTATTGCAATAAAGGTCAAGTTTCACACTCTTCCATGGAAGCTCCCATCTTCACTTTGATGGACTCAAGGATTTTTTCCCTCAGGGATTTCTGCAATGTACTCAGCATCTGGATACTCTGTAAGGCAAGCATCTTGGCTGGGACATTCATCTAGAGAAAGAACCAAGAAACATTAAGGAAATAAGATTTGAGCAAAGGGAAACTCAAAATTATCCTGTGTCCAGGCCTCCAGCAATACCACTGAGTTCTCTGGGACAGTTAAGCATGTCTCCAATTCTATAAGGGGGATTCCATTGGTGAGTGACAGTGTTTTTTTCCTGAAGTTTTCCATCTCTTTAGTTGAATTCACTGACCTTATTTCCACTAAGTTGACATGAATTTGGAAAGATCAAAGATAATCTCTATCATGCTTCCCACAATAATCCATGGATAAGCTAATCGGAGGGAATATGAGTGCTCTGGGGAGGAATTTGTAACTTTGCACATAGCAGATTGAGCAGGAGTGGGACGCATAAAGACTCATAGCTTTGAGAGAGAAATATAAAGAGAGGAGGGGGAGAGAGATGGAATGTAAGAAAGGGGTGACTAAGTCTAAATTTTGCACATTTATAAATTATGATTGCAACACCATGAGCCTGCCCTATGTAAGGATTTAAAGCATCAAAGTCTCTGTAGAGATTCTGTCCCCACCTCCCTCACTCCACTTCTCTTTAAAATCTCAGGTTACTACACATGAAGACTCCCTTTCCTTTTGGCTGTGTGATTTTGGTAAACTGTATGAGGCATATGTGTCCAGCTTTTCAGTCTTTTAAGGTTATTTTCCCAAGTAAAGGTCATTTAATTGGTGCACATTTAGTCTGCAAAATCTAGTGAGCTGGACCTTGTTTGACACCAATTCAGAATAAATTAAAAATACTTTACTGCAAAACCTGATTTTGCAACCTGCTTTCTTGGAAAATATGCATTGAACATTGAACTGCAAACATAATCAGCCTGTCAGAACTTGACACATCTAGGGTGGGCTGTTCACTTCAGATAGGAAATGCAGACACTATGCTGTCAGTGTAGCTGACCTGGCACATCATTAGGAAAAGAAGAGCAACTGAAAAAGGTGAATTGATCTTATCTAGTGACCAACAGCAAAAAAGTAATGCACAATGTATTGCAAAAGTGTCATGATCAATAGCATGACATCAGCATCATGGCAAAGTGAACTTGCCTGAGATTCTCTCCCTTCCAACATACAGTAAAAGCGGACATTGATACTCCAACAAAGGGCATCCTAACACAACACAAAAATGTCAGAGAAACACATCCAGCCATATGACAGAGGGTGGAGAAGCTGGAGCCCCCCTCAGAGGAACTGGAACAGGGTGAGAGAAAACTTCACTCCCTCCCCTAAAGACTGCAATTGGGACTGTGGGAAGCCTCCAAGAGGGAAGGAACAGGGGAGGGGATGTTCATTTGCAGGAACATCAAGGACTCCCCAAAGGCCCATGCAGCCTACAGGGAAGACCTCTACTGGAGTGAGAGCTTTTGCGGGAGGTGACCTCATCAAGCCAACACCCCAGGAGAGTAGATAGTGAGAGCAGAGTGAGAAAGCCCCAAAAGCATGCAGGAGAAAGTGCCCCTCCCCCCACCTGTGCTACGCCCATTCCACTGCCTGGTATCTCAGCTGAAGGCAGAGGGCTCAGATTACATGGCTCTCGACCCTGACCCAGTGGCAATAGGCTGTAACTGCAACTAAATTATATCAGGATGCGTAAGACGAGTGCCACCCCCTCTAGAAATATCAAACATTATATCAAATCTCCAGACCAGAGAGAAAAAGACAAGTACCCAGAATTCAGTCCTGAGGACACATAAATACGTAATCTAAATGACAATGAATTCAAAACAGCTATCATCAAAAAACTCAAGGAGGTAAAAGAGAATGTAGAGAAACAATTCAAGGAGTTCAGGAGCTACTTCACAAAAGAGATTGAAACTATAAAGAAGAATCAATCAGAAATATTAGAGATGAAAGACACAGTGGAAGAGATAAAACAAAATATGGATTCTCTGAGCACTCGAGTGGACATCATAGAGGAGCGTATCAGCATAATCAAATATAGACACGTTGAAATGCTCCAGACAGAGGAGAAGAGAGAACGAAGACTAAAAAGAAATTAAGAAAGTCTCCAAGAAATATCTGACTCAATTAGGAAATGAAATATAAGAATTATAGGTATTCCAGAAGGAGACAAGAAGGAGAATGGAGCAGAAAGCATCTTCAAAGAAATAATAGCAGAGAACTTCCCAAACCTAGGGAAAGAGATGGAAATCCATGTGGAAGAGGCTCCCAGATCTCCTATATATGTCAATGTAAAAAGACCTACTGCAAGGCATATAGTTGTCAAACTGGCAAAAATGAATGACAGAGAAAGAATACTAAGGGCAGCAAGGCAGAAGAAAGTAACCTCCAAAATAACACCTATCAGGCTTTCAGAGGATTTCTCTGCAGAAACTTTACAAGCTAGGAGAGGATGGAACGACATATTCAAATCTTTGAAACATAAAAACTTTCAGCCAAGAATACTCTATCCAGCAAAAATATACTTCAGATATGATGGAGAAATAAAAACTTCCCCAGACAAACAAAAGCTAAGGGAGTTTGTAGCCAAGAGACCCCTCCTACAAGAAACCCTCAAGAAGGCCCTCATACCCAAAAAAAAGGGAGAAAGGGGTTACAAAGCATTGAGTAAGGTGAGAAATAGGTAGGCAGAATCAGAATAGGACAGCAAATACTCAAGTATAGCATTAAAGACAAAGGGAAGGAAAACACCAAAAACAAAGATAATCTTGTCATTTTAATCACAAGCTCACAACACAAGATGGAATAAGATGTGAGAAAAACAACTTAGGAGGGGAGAGGAAAGGGACTGAATCAATTTAGACTAAGGAAATAAGAGGCCATCAGAAAATAGACGGTTTTACACATGAGATTCTGAATACAAACCTCATGGTAACCACCAAACAAAAAAGCAGAACAGATACAAAAATAATAAATAAGGAGAAAACAAAGAAACACATCATAAAAAACTACATAATTCAATGTGTAGACCAAAACACACAGGACGAGAAACAAAGGAAATGCAGGAGAAACCAGAAAACTAGGGACAGCATTAAGCTCTCCTACGTCGATAATTGCCCTAAATGTAAATGGATTGAATTCTCCAATCAAAAGACACAGAGTGGCAAGATGGATTAAAGAACAAGACCCAGCAATATGCTGCCTCCAGGAAACACGTCTCACCTCCAATGACAAACACAGGCTCAGAGTGAGGGGTTGGAAGAGGCTATTCCAAGCTAATGGCAAACAAAAGAAAGCAGGTTTCAGTACTTATAAGTAGTAGTACTTATAAGTACTACTCAGACAAAGTAGACTTTAAGATAAGACAGGTAAAGAGAGACAAAAAGGGACAGTATGTAATGATCAAAGGAACACTCCACCAAGAAGAAATAACACTTATAAATATCTATGCACCTAACACAGGAGCACCAAAGTTCATAAAGCAACTATTAACAAACCTAAAAGAAGGTATTAGTAAGAACGCAATGATAATATGGGACCTCAACACTCCACTCACATCAATGGATAGGTCATCCAGAAGAAAATCAACAGGGAAACAGTGGAATTAAATGAAAAGTTAAACCAGTTGGACTTAATAGACATATATAGAACACTCCATCCAAAAACAGCAGAATACACATTCTTCTCAAGTGCGCATGGCACATTCTCAAGGATAGAATATACGTTGGGAAACAAGGCAAACTTCTATAAATTTAAGAAAATTGAAATAATAACAAGCATCTTTTCCAATCACAATGCTATAAAGCTAGAAATTAATTACAAGAAAAAAGCTGAGAAAGGGACAAAGACGTGGAGACTAAACAACATGCTATTGAACAAGCAATGGATCATTGAAGAAATTAAAGGAGACATCAAAAAATATCTATAGACAAATGAAAATGATAACATACCATACCAACTCATATGGCATGCAGCAAAACCCATATTAAGAGGGAATTTCATCGCAACAGAGGCACCCCTTAACAAACAAGAAAAATCTCAGATAAGCAATCTCAAATTACACCTAAGTGAATTAGAAAAATAAGAACAAAGCACAAAGTCCACAGAAAGAGAGAAAAGGTAAAAATAAGAGCAGAATTAAATGCTAATGAAACAAAAAAAGGCAGTATAAAGGGTCAATGAAACAAAGTGCTGGTACTTTGAGAAGACAAATAAAATTGACAAACCCCTAACAATACTTACAGAGTAAGTATTCGGATCAACAAAAGTATATTCAGATCAACAAAATTAGAAATGAAAGAAGAGAAATAACAATGGACACCACAGAAATACAATGGATTAGAAGAGAATATTACGAAAAACTGCATGCCAACAAAATGGATAATCTAGAGGAAATGGATAAATTCTTAGACTCTTAGAACCTCCTGAAGCTGAATCAAGAAGAAACAGATAATCTGAGCAGACCAATCACAAGGAAAGAGATCGAAACAGTAATCAAAAGCATCCCAAAGAATAAAAGCCAAGGATAGACAGCTTCCCTGGGGAATTCTAAGAAACTTTCAGAGAACATTTAATACCTATCCTTCTCAAGCTATTCCAAAAAATTAGGGAGGATGGAACACTTCCTAACACATTCTATGAGGCCAACATCACTCTGATACCAAAGCCTGACAAGGACAACACAGAAAAGGAAAGAAGGAAAACTACAGGCCAATATCGCTGATGAATATAGCTGCAAAAATCCTTAACAAAATTTTGGCAACCCGAATTCAGCAATACATCAAAAGGATCATACATTATGATCAGGTGGGATTTATACCAGGCACACAGGGATGGCTCAACATCTGCAAATCAATCAATGTGGTACACCACATCAACAAATTGAGGAATAAAAACCACATGATCATCTCAAAAGATGCAGAGAAAGCATTTGACAAGATCCAACAGCCATTTATGATAAAAAAAAACTCTTAATAAAATGGATATAGAAGGAAATTACCTCAACATAATAAAGGCCATATATGACAAACTCACAGCCAACGTCATGCTCAATGGAGAAAAACTGAATTCCATTCCTCTGAGAACAAGAACAAGACAATGATGCCCACTATCACCACTCTTATTCAACATAGTACTTGAGGTTTTGGCCAGAGCAATTAGGCAAGAGAAAGGAATAAAAGGAATCCAAATACAGAGTGAAGAAGCAAAATTCCCACTGTTTGCAGATGACATGATCTTATATATAGAAAACCCTAAAGAATCCATCGGAAAACTATTAGAAATAATTAACAACTACAATAAAGTTGCAGGGTAAAAAATCAGCTTACAAAAATTAGTTACTCTTCTATACTTCAGTAATGAACTTAAAGAAAGAGAACTCAAGAATACAATTCCATTTACAATTGCAACTAAAAGAATAAAGTATCTAGGAATAAATTTAACAAGGGAGGTGAAGGACTTATACATGAAAACTATAAGATATTACTGAAAGAAATAAGTAATGACATAAGAGATGGAAAGAGATTCCATGCACGTGGATTGGAAGAATAAACGTAGTTAAAATGTCCATACTACCCAAAGCAGTCTACAGATTCAACACAATCCCAATGACATTCTTCATGGAAATAGAACAAAGAATCCTAAAATTCATATGAGGCAACCAAAGACCCAGAATTGCTAAAGCAATCCTGAGAAAAAAGAACAAAGCTGGAGGCATCACGATCCCTGACTTCAAAACATATTACAAAGCCATAGTGATCAAAAAAGCATAGTACTAGTACAAAAACAGGCACACAGATAATGGAAAAGAAGTGAAAGCCCGGAAATAAAACTGCACATCTACGGACAGCTAATCTTTGACAAAAGTACCAAGAACATACAATGGAGAAAAGATAGTCTCTTAAATAAATGGTGTTGGGAAAACTGGACAGCCACATGCAAAAGAATGAATGTAGATCATTATCTTACGCTGTACACAAAAATAAACTAAAAATGAATCAAAGACTTGAAGATAAGTCTTGAAACCATAAAACTCCTGGAAGATAATATAGGTAATACACTCTTTTTTTTTTTTAGGAAGATTAGCCCTGAGCTAACTACTGCCAATCCTCCTCATTTTTCTGAGGAAGACTGGCCCTGAACTAACATCCATGCCCATCTTCTCTACTTTATAAGTGGAACGCCTACCACAGTATGGCGTTTGCCAAATGGTGCCATGTCCACACCCAGGATCCGAACCGGTGAAACCTGGGCCATCAAGAAGCAGAATGTGCGAACTTAACCACTGCACCACTGGGCCGGCCCGGTAATACATTCTTTGACATTGAACTTAAAAGGATGTTTTCAAATACCATGTCTTCTCAGACAAGGGAAACAAAAGAAAAAATAAACAAGTGGGAGTTCACCAGACTAAAGAGCTTCTTCAAGGCAAAAGAAACTAGGATCAAAACAAAGAGACAACCCACCAACTGGGAGAAAATACTGGCAAATCATATCTGTGACAAGGAGTTAATCTCCATAAAATATAAGGAACTCACACAACTGAGCAATAAAAAAACACACAGCCCAATCAAAAAGTGGGCAGATGGTATTGACAGACATTTTTCAAAAGAAGATATACAGATGGCCAATAAACACATGAAAAGATGTTCAACATCGCTAATAATCCAGTAAATGCAAATCAAAACTACACTAAGATACCACTTTATGCTTGTTAAAATGGTTATAATCACTAAGACTGAAAATAACAAATGTTGGTGGGAATGCAAACTGGTGGAACCACTATGGAAGAAAGTATGGAGATTCCCCAAAAAACTAAAAATAGAACTACCATATGACCCAGCTCTTCTACTACTGGGTATCTACCCAAACAACTTGAAATTGACAATCCGAGGTAACATCTGCTCCCCTACATTCATTGCAGCACTATTCACAATAGACAAGACTTGGAAACAATCCAAGTGCCCATTGGCTAATGATTGGTTAAAGATGTGGAATACTACTCAGCCATTAAAAAAGGCAAAATCATCCCATTTGCAACAACATAGAAGGACCTAGGGGGAATTATGCTAAGTGAAATAAGCCAGAGTAAGAAAGACAAACAATAGATGATTTCACTCATACATGGAATATGAACAAACACATGGACAAAGAAAACATGGCCATAGGGGGCGGGAGCAGTTATGTGGTGACAGTCAAGAAATAATGTACAATTAAAATCTCACATTTGTGTAAACTATCATGAACTCAATAAAAAATTTTTAATAAAAGTCATGACCGGGGCTGGGCCCCGTGGCCAAGAGGTTATGTTTGCACGCTCCGCTGCAGGCGGCCCAGTGTTTCGTCAGTTCAGGTCCTGGGCGTGGGCATGGCACTGCTCATCAAACCATGCTGAGGCGGTGTCCCACATGCCACTAAAAGGACCCACAATGAAGAATATACAACTATGTACTGGTGGGCTTTGGGGAGAAAAAAGGGAAAAAAAGTCATGACCAAGAGAAAACCTGACAGGGACAGAAAATTACAAAAAAAAAAAGGCACGTAAATTTAGAAGACAGCAACTGGACTCTTGTAAGATTTTCCTCCAGGGCAGGAATGGAGACTCACATTCCTAATGGTGGCAAACAGCTGATGTGAATAGGTTAAGTGAGTACAGTGGGCTTTACTTCCACCCAAAGGGGCAGAAACCACTCAGCTCTTGCTGATTGTTGCCTTGTGGGCACAAAGGTCTTATTTGACCATATCTGTGTTTTCAAGAGAACTTTAAATGCAATTGTCTTTTTCTCATACTCAGTCCCTCAGCTCCTAGGATCCTTCAGCTCTGAGACCCACTGTGAGGTGAGGTATTGACTCATCTCAGTTTTCTGCCTGTCAAGACGTCCTCTCTAAAGGGAAATTCTTTGATTCTCTCCTTCCTCATTGGCTCAGGACATTTCTTCAACATCATCAGCTATTCAGGTGTTGGTTTTATATTGCTGAATAACAACCACCTCAAAACTTAGTGCCTGAAAGTGATAATTTGTTATTTTCTCTCACTATTTTGTGCTTTAATTAGGTCCAGTTAGATATTTCTTTGGTTGATCTTCCTTGGGGTCTTTCATGTGAATGCAGTCATATGGTAGGTAGGCTGGTGTGAGCTGAAGACTCCACTGGGCTAGCACATCTGAGTGGGCTTCTTTACTTCCTCTTGGGTCTCCCCACGTGGCCTCTCCACAGAATAATTGGATTGCACATCATACCTGGCTTCCAACGACACAGAAATAGAAGCTTGCAGGATTTCTTAAGGCATAGGTCTGGAAGTGGCACAGTCACCTCCACTACATTCAATTGGTTAAGGAAAGTCACAGACCCAGCCTATATTTAATGTGAGAGAGGGAAAAACAATTGTGGGAATGCTGTGATGGGTAGTGGATTAGGAACCATCTTTGGAAACTAGCTACCATGTCTTCATTTGCTTTTCAGGTTCTGTTGTTCCTATAGATGGAGAAGAAGGTTTAGAGATGGGACATGTAACTATCGGTGACTTTGTTTCTACAGGAAAATAATGATCATGATGATGAAAATAATAATAGTTAACATTTATTAAGTAATAATTATATTCAAGGCCTGTTCTAGATTCTTTACATAGATTATTTAATTTAATCTGAAAAATAACCACATGAGGTTGGGACTATTATGATCCCCATTTTACATAGTTGGAGAGAGGTGAAGTAACATGTCCAAAATCAGGAAAGAATTTACAGGCAGAGACAGGTAATAAATTCTAAGTTCTCATAATCTGACCTAATTTTCAATATCTGACTTTCTCAGATGTTTGGAGCTTAGTCTTTCCCTTCTGAGTCTCTGCACCCTCTCAATGTTGCCATTGGGGCTTTCTAGTTATTGTAACAGATGTCTCTTATCCCATTTCTTTACTTCTTTCTTCCTTCCTTTCTTTAATTAATCTTTTATATTGAGGCATAATTGACATATAACATTATGTTAGTTTCAGGTGGTCAACATAATGATTTGATATTTGCAAATATTGCAAAATGATTACACAAGTCTAGTTAACATCTGTCACCACAGGTAGTTACAAAATTATTTTATCTTGGGATGATAACTTTTAAGATCTACTCTTTTAGCAACTTTTTCTTTTATTCCTTTCTTTTTTTAAAATCCCTGGTACATCATGTTTATAATTGCTCTCTCTTTTAAAAACAAATTTATTTTTATGTTCTACATATTCCCTTACCCACAACTTTAAGACAATTGCCAAATTATGCCAAATTTTAACTCCATGACACAGCTTGAATTCATTCCATTCTTTCCAGTTCCCTACTAATGGTCTCACTTTCTAAGGTAATTATCTCTTCCAGTATATATTCGCAAATTTGGACTATATCTGAGTCAGCTGGGAAGCTTATGAAAAGTTCAGATTCTGGGGGCCACCCCCTTCCTGAAATTCTCATCAAGTAGAACTAGGATCCAGTGATTCCCAATGTTTTTCAAATTGTGGACACAGAGAAAATTATACTTGTTCTGCACAGTGGGGTGAACAGTATACTTACAGTCCATTGGAGGCATCAGCTGGGAAAATCTGGCTTTAGCTACTATAATAAATACCTAATTGTCGTTCTCCTCTTCAGACTTTCTTCCTCTACATTGCTTCCTTCTCTTTGCCATGGAAATAAATTGCCTTGAATCAAATTTGGTTAATTATATCCTCTGCTTAACATTCTATCAATCTTTCTCTGAATACTAAATTTCAAACATCTGACAATATAATTTAAAGAGCCTAGCCTACCTATACAATATTATCTATAACTTTTTTTACTACTTCAACCCCATTCTTTGGCTGAAACTCGGTTACTCACTGTCTCTTGTCTATGCCCCACACTTACTTTCCTGTTTCTGTGCTCATCCTATTCTGTCTGGGCAGAACTTTCTCACACATTTCAACATATTTGCAAATCCTACTTGCATTTGAGGCCTACTTCCACCATGAGCTCCTCTTGAAATATCCTCCTATCCCTTATGGAAGTAGATATATGCTATTATTATTAAAGACAAGATGAAGTAGCTTCAGACATTGAGCTCTATTTTGGACAATGTTCTGTGGAATTGCAAGAGGAAAATCTTGGTAATTGGGACTGCCTTGGGGTCACAGTAAAAAAATACCTAAGGGGCTGGTCCCATGGCCGAGTGGTTAAGTTTGCGTGCTCCGCTGCAGGCGGCCCAGTGTTTCGTTGGTTCGAATCCTGGGCGCGGACATGGCACTGCTCATCAAACCACTCTGAGGCAGCATGCCACATGCCACAACTAGAAGGACCCACAACAAAGAATATATAACTATGTATCGGGGGGCTTTGGGGAGAAAAAGGAAAAAATAAAATCTTTAAAAAAATACCTAATAATTGGCCAATTTGGTATTGACAAAGAACTTACTGTTTTCAAGATTGTTACTTGTAAGTCTCTTATGAGGATTAATAATCATAAACAAATTATGTTTTTCAGAAGCTAATTATTTTGAGGTAATAATTTAGATTTTTAACTGGCAAAAAATTAATATTCAGGTGTAATTGATCATAAGGGAGTTTTTCCTTTGATATCCTAACTGCTGGTCTTGTGTTTGATGCTTAAAGTGCCCATTGGTGAAGAAAAATCAGATCATTAAAGCACTTGATATAGTTGCTAGAGAGGTTATTTAAGCTATGTAACTATAGTTGATTCTTATAGACTCAATTCAATATTTATTGTTGGCCTGCTGTGTGGCTGATTAATTTGTGGGAGTTATGAGACATTTCTAGTAGCTTTTGTGGTCTAAGACATAATTTCATTTTGACGTAGCTTTCAGTATTGTTTTCTCACAACACTAGATGCTGTGGATAAAGAGAGACAAAGTCTCTGCTTTGATGGACCTCACACTTTAGGGTTGGGAGGCTGAAACTAAAGGAATAAACGAGGTGAGGGGCATGTAATGGGAAGTGAGTGGTCAACAAGATGCACATTATTTCCTTAAAGCCCTAAAGTCTCTACTCCACCCTTATCAGAAAGGAGTATATATCTATTTAGTCTCTCTGGTCTAGTCTTTCATTTAAGGCCACTATTTCCTTGTTGAGAGTCTGGATGATCTATCTACTCATGTAAGTGGGATGTTGAGGTCCCCTTCTATTATTGTGTTGCTGTCAATTTTTCCCTTTAGATCTGTTAATAGTTGCTTTATATACTTTGGTGCTCCTGTGTTAGATGCATACATATTCATAAGTGTTGTATCCTCTTGGTGGAAAGTCCCTTTTATCATTATGTACTGCCCCTCTTTGTCTCTCATTGTCTTTTTTATCTTGAAGTTTGCTGTGTATGATATAAGCATTGTGACATCTGCTTTCTTTTGTTTGCCACTTGCTTGGAGTATTGTCTTCCATCCCTTCACTCTGAGCCTGTGTTTGTCTTTAGAGCTGAGGTGTGTTTCCTGGAGGCAGGATATTGTTGGGTCTTTTTTTTTAATCCACTCAGCCACTCTGTGTCTTTTGATTGGTGAATTCAATCTATTTACATTTAGAGTGATTATTGATATATGAGGGCTTAATATTGCTATTTTATCTCTTGTTTTCTGGTTGTTTTATATTTCCATTGTTTATTTTCCCTTGTATTTCTGACTACCCTTTCAGTTTGGTGGTTTCCTGTAATGATTTTCTCAGTATTTAAGATTTGTTTCTCTGCTCTGATTTTTTGACTAGTGGTTACCATGTGGTTTGTGTAAAAGATCTTATAGATGAGATAGTCCACTTTTTAATAGCCTTTTATCTGCATTAGCCTAAGCAGGTTCCATCCCTTTCCTCTGCCCCTTTTGTTATTGTTGCCACAAATTGTTCTTTCCTTCTCTTTGTCTTTTCTATTATAATTAAGTGTTTACTAACCTATTCTGATATAGAGCTGCAACTTCCTGATTCCACCTGTCTATTTACCTCCTTGCTCAAGGTTTTTTCAACCTTTACTTTTTAGTTTCAGATGGGAGGGCTCCTTTCAACATTTCTTGTACAGCAAGTCTAGTGACAATGAACTCCCTCATTTTTGTTTTTCTGGGAAAGCTTTTATTTCTCTGTCATGTCCGAAGGATAGTTTCACTGGATAGAGTATTCTTGGCTGAAAGTTTTTGTCTTTCAGTATTTTGAATATATTATTCCATTCTCTCCTAGCCTGTAAGGTTTCTGCTGAGAAATCCATTGAAAGCCTGATAGGAGTTTCTTTGTAGATTATTTTCTTCTGCCTTGCTGCCCTTAGTATTTTTTCTTTGTCTTGGCTTTGACAGTTTTAATAGTATATGCCTTAGAGAAGGTCTTTTTGCATTGATGTAATTATGCATTCTATTGGCTTCATGTCACTATAAGTCCAGTTCCTTCCCAAGGTTTGGGAAGTTCTCAGCTATTATTTCTTTGAACATGCTCTCTGCTCCTTTCTCCTTCTTGACTACCTATAATCCTTCTGTTGCTTTACCTACTTGAGTTGGATATTTCTTCAAGAATTTCTGGGTTTTTTTTTTTTTTAGTATTTCAATCTCTTTCGTAAAGTATTTTTATGCTTTTTAATTTTATTCTTGAGCTCATTGAACTGTCTTTCTGAGTTTTCTTGTAACTTGCTGAGTTTCTTTATGACCACAATTTTGAATTCTCTGTCATTTAGGTTGTAAATTTCTGTGACTGTAGGATTGGTTTCTGGAGACTTGTCATTTTCCTTCTACTCTGAAGTGTTAATATAATTCTTCATGGTGTTGAATGGAGTGATCTTTTGCCAGCACGTTTGTGGGAGCACCAGGTCACAGATTCCACCTACAACTGCTGGGGGTGGTGGTGCAGGTGGGTTTCTGATCCTGCCCCAACTGCTAGAAGTTGTGTTAGTAGGGCTCTTCTGCATTTACATGCTGGTCACAGCCACTTGGCTGGACACATGCACAGGTGGGGTCTCTATGCTCTGCCAGTGGGTCACTCTGGTGCAGGACCACTGCACTCTGCAGGTGACCAGCTGAGCTGGTGTGCTAGGCAAGAGAGGAAGGGCACTTTCTTGTGCATGTGGGCTATCTCTGCATTTGTGGGTGGTTTGGATGAGCTGTTGTGCTTGGTGGGTGCTCCTTCATGGTGGCTGAGTTGTGATGCCTGGTGGGGAGTGTTCACACAGGCAGGGTTGTTGTGGCATGGTGGGTGCTCCTGTGGGCTGGGCTACTACTCTGAAAGCATTCATTCACAGACTGGGCTGCCCTCACCCCCTCCTTCAGTCACACCAGCTGCTGTGTGAGGACAGGTGACCTAGATCACTGCCACTGGGGGGGGATCCGCTCACCTAGTTCCACTGTTTTCTGGGGATCCAGTCACCCCATCTTCAGATGTATGGCTATGTGGGTCTCTCAGACATCCTATTGTGCTGTGTAAGGAATCCTCTGTTGGTTAGTGAATGTCCATTTTGTTGTAACTTAGAGGGGAGAGACAAAAGGAACAACTCACTCCACCATGATGCTGATGTCATTCCCAGAATGAGGTAGAATCTCATGCTTCTGTCATATTTGTCTGTTCTCTGAGCAACCATAGCTGGTAAGTTGGTTCCTAAGTCAGGAGCCAACACTCAGTGTTTTCTGAGACTTGGTGTGGTGGATGTTGGCCATAAAAGGTAACATGTCCCAAGATTTAACACAAATGAGAGTTGTGCCTGTATCTTTCACTTTGGAATTGTTGTTGGTGGAATCATGTTCCCTGAAAAGATATGCTAAAGTCCTAACCCTTAGTACCTCAGAATGTGTGTGACCTTATTTGAAAATAGAGTTGTTGAAAATATTAGTTAAGAGATGATATTGAAGTAGGTGAGCTCTTAATGCAATATGACTGGTATCTATATATGAAGGGGAGAGAGACACAGAGGGGAGACAGCCATGCGAGGACACAGACACACAGGGAGCATGCAGAGAACACCATGTGATGACAGAGGCAAAGATTGGAGTGAGGCATCTATACGTCAAGGAATGACAAGGACTGCTGGCTACCACCAGATGCTGGGAAGAGGCAAGGAATAATTCTTCTCTACAGGTTTCAGAGGGAGCGTGGCTCTGCCCACACCTTGACTTTAGACTTTTACACTCCAGAACTGTGAGATAATAAATTTCTGTTGTTCTAAGCCACCTAACTTGTGATACTTTGTTACTGCAGCCCGAATAGGAGAATGAACCAAATAAAGGGAGCCCCACACCTGGAAAACATCCAGGTCTAGAAAGATTCAACTATCATTATTTTCCAGTTTCAGTTCAAATATGAATGCTTATGGGTCCTAGCTTTGTGACCTAGAGGCAGTTAAGTGTAGTGATTAAATGCACAGGCTCTTTAGCCAGACTGCCTTCTTGCCTGAATATCATGCTTCACCTGTTACAAGCTATGGGCCTTGGACAGTTTGCTCACCCCCTCTATCTCCATTTCCTAATCTATGATATGGGGATAATACAAGACTGTGGAGCCTTGTGAGGATTAAAACAGAAAGTCCAGGCGGTATTTGCAACATGCACAGAGTGATTAAATAGGTAACTGTAATTATTAGTTCTTTTTATCTGGTCTATTTCATCTAAGCCAAAATATGACATATTGAGGCAATTCCTGAGGGCGACATGTCTCTAAGTTTCTCATCCAAGTCACCAGCAGTGACATGGCACTCACTGGAATGTCAGACAGTTGCAATGGATTGCTGCAAATGATTCTGAGAGAAAGCAGAGGGTTCCTTCAAATTGAAACTCTCACACTGTACAGATTGGGTGGGAAGGACTACAATTCAATTTAAAACGCAGTCTACTTAGAGTGAAGGCAATTTGGAAGGACATCTCATTTGGGCAATCTTGTCATCATAACCTCAGGTTTGTTATTTAAGTAAACTTTCCCTTTGGAACCAAGGCTGTTTAAAGGGAACCCTATTCTCTCTTGGGGATTTGTCTGCCTTTCTGTTCTAAGGGCTGTTTTTAGAGAGAGAGCAGTGGTGGAATTTCCCCCAATTTTCATTAGAAATGCCAATGGAACCTTTTTTCTTTGCTTGTTTGCTTTAGTGGAAACACTTCAGCAATGCTGCAGGAGAATCATAGTTCAATCCTAGCTAGCTTTCTGACTCTTATAACCTGGTAAAGTTGTTGGGTAGAACCTCACATCAAGAACAGTCTTCTGCATCCTGCCTGGGTAGAAGATAAGTAGAAATAAGAATTTTAGGGATATGTTGGCCTAGAAAAGTTATGAGTTCTTCCTTAAAATTTAATGAGAAAGTTCCACACGTTTGTTGCTGTTTAAAATAAAGCAGAATTTCTCCATCCTGTTTAGTAGCTCTCATCTACATGCTCAAGGCCCAATGATTAAATATGGCGGAGCCCATAGATTTTAGGGTTAAAAACTCCTCAGAAAGAGATTTTGTAGTATTTAATGTAAGAAAACAATACACAGAGCAAGTCAACATAAAGTTATGTACTATGACCAAGAGGGTTACTGAGAAACTTCTGAACTCCTAGCATTTGTCAGAAATATTGATTTATCATCAAAATATGTACCATATTTTGACTTATATTGTCATTTCATAGAATAACATGTAATGGTGAAGAGAATATGGGCTTTGGGATTAAGCACATAGGAATTTGAATATATATAATACAACTTGCTTGTGTATGAACTTAGCCACTCTGAACCTCAGTGTCCTCCTCTGTAAGGTTTCAGTAATAATATTCACATATAGTGTCCAGCACTGTTGTTGCCTTCATATAGGAACTCAATTTCCATCAGTTCTCTCCTATGTCCTCTCCTCATCTCCCTAATATTTGGGGTCTTGTGGAGGGAGCATGGGAGTCAGGAGACTGTGGCATTGGTTCTGACTTGGACACCATCCAGCTGTGCTCATTAGTAAAAGCCACCTGCCTCAGTGTGCCTCTGGTTAGTTTGACCTGATGATCTCTATGATCTTTCAGTTCTCAAGTCTTATACGTGGTAGCTATGACTCACTCCACAAATTCAGAGGAGGGCAATTCATATCATTCCTATCAGCTCCCCAGCTGTCAACACCCACATCCCTGCAAAAAAACCAAAACCAAAAAAAAACCCCTCCATCTTCCTGGTGGACCTTTCCATTACAGCTCCATTAACCTGCTTCCTCTTCTAGTAGAAATGCTGGAAATAGTTTTCTATAGTTGTGCTCTCCATTTTCTCACCTTCGGTTCCCTACACAGCACTGCAATTTCATTGTCATTTTTTTCAAGGTCATCTACAATGCCTATCTTGAAAAATACGATGGTCAAAACTCAGTCCTTATTTCTTTCACCTCTCAAGAGCTTTTGAGATAGTTGATGACTCCCTTCCTCTATTTTTTATTTCTTTTTTTCTCTTACTGAGGGAATATTGGCTTATAACATTATGTAAATTTCAAGTGTACATCGTTATATTTTGCTTCTGTATAGCCTGCATTGTGTTCACTACTGAGAGTTTAGTTTCCATCTGTCACCATAAAAATGTTCCCCTTTACCCCTTTATCCCTTCCTCTCACCTTCCCCTCTGGTAACCAACATGCTTTCTTAGCTTTGCTTCTTGTCCCACTACAATCTCCTGAATTTCCACTACTTTACTGATCATTCTCTCTTTTACTGGTTTGTCTCTTCTTCTCAACCTTGAATATTGAAAGTCATATGCTTAATCTGCAGTCCTTTTCTCTATCTACTCATTTCAGGTGATCTCATTCAAGCTCACGGCTTTAAATAGCATCTGTAGGCAGATGACACTTCAATTTACATCTCAGTCTGACTTCTTTCTTGATCTCTAGACTTGTGTGTTGGAAGCTCTCTTTACTTCTCCTGGGATGTCAAATAAGCAGCTACAAGGTAATATGACCAAAAATAGATTTCTCCTTTCTTTCTCCAATACTTTACATCTCAGTAAATGCAACTCCATTTCCAAATAGTCCAGGACCAAAGTTGGTCGAGTGGGCCGCACCTCACATATAAGCCATTAGTAAGTCTTCAGATTTTAGCCCAAATCAAATTAGTTTTTATTATACAAGTCAAATCATGGTTCTCTCTTTTCTGTTTTATTCCATTAACCACCAAACTGGTTCCTGTTTTCACTCTTGCAACCATTATAGTTAATTCTCCAAACAGCAGTCAAAGACATTTAAAATAATGTTTACCTTACACCATGCACAAAAATCAACTCAATATGGATTAAAGACTTGAATGCAAGATCCAAAATCATGAAACTTCTAGAAGAAAACATAGGCAGTATGCTCTTTGACATCGGTCTTAGCAGCACATTTTCAAGTACCATGTCTGACTGTGTTACCGAACCTGAAGTAAGTTTGCTCACCTGTTGCACAGCAAGCCAATCTCTGACACTGGGTGTGGTGGAAGAAAGTAAGAATTTATTTTTGCACAGAGCTGAGCAAGAAGAGACGGCAGCTAACGTTGAAATCCCAAACTCCCCGAAAAGCTAAAAGGAAGGGTTTTTATTTGGGGTTTCAGGTAGGGGAGGGGGAGCATATGGCCTTGCTGGTCGGAGCTTTCCCACCAGCCTGTCTTCGAACTTGAGACACTTGGAGAGAGGAGGGAGCTCATGACCTTGCTGGTCATCAGCTTTCTCACCAGCCCATATCTCTTTGCGGGAGGAGATAGTCTAGGTGCTTGTCCTTGATGGTATCTGTCTCCATGGAGGATAGTGGATTCTGGAGCCAGGAAGCCAGAGAGTAAGCAGGGAATGAGTGTTTTGGTTTTAACCCCATATATGCTGGGTTTAATGTGGGGAAACTGATATCAGGGTCGGTATCAACTGGGCAGGGGAAACAAAAGAAAAAAGTGAACAAATGCGAGTACATCAAACTAAAAAGCTTCTGCACAGCAAAGGAAACCATCAAAAAAATGAAAAGAAAACCTAACAATTGTGAGAAGATATTTGCAAACTATATATCAGATAAGGGGTTAATATCCAGAATATACAAAGAACTCATACAGCTCAACAACAAAAAAACTAACAACCCAATTAAAAATGGGAAAAAGATCTTAACAGAGATTTCTCCAAAGAAGATATACGGATGGCCAACAGGCATATGAAAAGATGCTTAACATCAGTAGCTATCAGGGAAATGCAAATCAAAACTACAATGAGGTATCACCTCACTCCTGTCATAATGGCTATAATTAACAAGATAGGAAACAGCAAGTGTTGGAGAGGGTGTAGAGAGAAGGGAACCCTCATACGTTGCTGGTGGGAGTGCAAACTGGTACGGCCACTATGGAAAGCCGTATGGAGTATCCTCAGAAAATTAAGAATAGATCTACCATATGATCCAGCTATCCCACTGCTGGGTATTTATCCAAAGAACTTGAAAACACAAAGGCATAAAGATATATGCACCCTTATGTTCATTGTAGCATTATACACAATAGCCAAGACTTGGAAGCAACCTAGATGCCCATCAAAGAATGAACAGATAAAGAAGATGTGGTATTTTATACACAATGGAATACTACTCAGCCATAAGAAATGATGAAATCTGGCCATTTGCAACAACATGGATGGTCCTTGAGGGTATTCTGAGTGAAATAAGTCAGAGGGAGAAAATCAAATACCACATGACCTCACTCATAAAGAGAAGATAAAAACAATGACAAACAAACACATAGCATTGAAGAATGGATTGGTGGTTACCATAGGGGAAGAGGGGGGAGGGAAAAAGGGGTGATTAGGCTCACATGTGAGGGGATGGACTATAATTAGTTTTTGGGTGTTGAACATGATGTAATCTACACAGAATTCAAAATATATTACGATGTACATCTGAAAGCTATATATGGTTATAATCCAATGTTACTGCAATTAAAAAAATTAAAAAGAAAAAAGAAAAGAAACAAAAAATGTAAATAAAAATCACATCGAACCTCTCTAGTGGTTTCTCTTCACACGCAGACTAAAATCTAACCTCCTTACCATACACTGGCAGGTTCACTGACTTCCCTGGCTTCATCCTCTAACCTCTAAACCCTCCACTCCTCCACTTTGCTCAAACTTCAGTGTCCTTCTATTAGTTGTTAATTCTATTAATTAATTCTATTGTTAATTCTATTTTGTGTACTTTTTTCCTTACTCTTCCTCTTGTCCTCAACTCACCTCCACCCAAAGTTCTTCACATGTGTTTTCCCCGTCTTCATTCTGAGCTGTTTAATTAACTGAAATCAGGAGGTGACTAACATCCTTCCCTATATGAAAAGCGAGGACCTCATGCTGCTAACATATTTTTAAATTTCTCATGTTGGATGACAGTCGAGGGAGGAATTATGACTCGGATAGGGCAAAGCTTCTGTTGAAGAGCAGTTCTTTTTAAAAACTTTTGTACTTACATGGAAAAGTGGCTCTTCATGTAATGCATATATGTCTTTTGGGTGCTCCTGTTTTTACATTTAAAGACAATACTATTTCTGGAATCACGTAATGCAAAATGCTTGAGCTTTGAAATCAGATTGATCTGGATTAAAATCTAAATTCCAGCACTTGCTGAATGACCTTGAGCAACTTTCTTAACTTCTCTAAGTTGCAGCGTCCTCATGTGTAAAATGGAATAATATAACAAGAAAAAGTAGCTGGTGACAGCTGAGAACTGACCTAGCACAAACAGCTAGTCCTTGGTGTTGCTAGGAGCTGACCTGGCACTCATAGTTAAGCTGTGGTGTTCTCCTGCTATACATAAGTAATTTCACAGAATACCAGCATCAGATAAGGCCACTCTGTGACCCCGATGAAGGGAGGTAAAAACCAGGATCCCTCCATAATCATGTCTGGACACAGACAAAAACAAGAATGCTGCTCAAAACATAAAAATGACCAAGTATCCTCCTTTCCTGGTTAATAAGAATGATAAATGCTTCATTTTCAATTACAGCTTTAGCCTTATTTTTTTCCTCTCACCTCCTGGGTAAATGTTATTGATACTCATTCCTAGAATTACCCCTGTTTCCTGACTGTATCTAGTTTGGAGTAAAGCCCTACTTATTTTAACCTCCCCTAAAACCACCTAGCACAAACTCCAAACCCATAAATAATTTCTGACATCTTCTTACTAACCCCTCACTGTTCCCATGGTGTGTGGTCTCACTTGTTGCAACAAGCCAGTAAACCCAAGTTTGTGTGGGTAGGGGTATGTCCTGGTGGTCTTTGACTGGAGGGCATCCATAATACCTTCCTCAGAGATTTATTGTGAGACTTAAGCAAAATAACAAATTTAAGGTACCTTATCTGATGTGGATAAATGGAGTTCTCTTTTTCTCCTCAGAAACTGCTCACCTTCGTTTGATTAAGTGATTTGGAAAGATATAGACTTCAACAAATCCAAGTATTTCTTGCAAAGCACTTTATTAATATGGAACTTACAATGTACAAGTATTTTGAGAGTAAATTTTTGCATATCTATCTCTATCTATTTTGTTTTAAAGATGGAAAGACACTTCGTAACCTTACTTTTCTCCCATCCACAGATTATTTTTATTGTAAATCCAGTGTTCTAACAAAATAAACAAAACTTTGAATAACTCCCTTCATGATTGTAACAGTACTTTCTAATTGTATAACATTAAAATACAATAGAATAAATAACAAGAAAGTAATAACTTCCTGTAACATCACTCCCAAAAGATCACTAATAGCAATTTGGGATATATTCCCTTCATAGATTTTTTGAGTATGTATTAACACAGTGTGTGATTTTCTCATTTTGGGTTCCATAGATAACAGCCTGAGGTAAGGCCTAGGTACTAACGCTTTATTGGAGCTGCAATCCTAGGGTAGTGAGAGTGAGAAAAAGGGACATAGACAAGGAAGGGAAACAAATGCAAGGTGATGCATTACTGTGCTTGCCACTCCTTCACAGTGAACTACAAGGCAACATGGCCAAATGCTTGGCAGGGTTGGTCACACTCCAGACAGGTTATATGGAAAAGTCTTGCCTCACGTCAACCATTGGAAGGAGAAAGGGAAAGGAAGTTTTCTTCTGGTTCCCTCTTATCTCTTATTTTCCATTGGTTGAAGTTTGCTTCACAGGGAGTTAACTTCCTTGTATTCCTCAGTTGTGGTTTTAGTTCCTTGCGTAGCTGCTAGCAAAGCCAAAGCCCATGCCCTGTAGGTGGGCACTTTACACAAGCCCAGAAATTCAGTGAAGAGCCAGAGACCATGGGTGTGCAATGGGCTGTCCTTGAGTAGGGCCGGCACAGAATCATTGATTGCAATGTTGGCTGAGGGAGAGCAAGCGACTGAAGATCCCAGAAGCAGGTAAGCGGGGCAGATCTAAAATTTGGGGTTCCTGAAGCTTAATCAATTTGGAGGAATCCACGTTAAGAAAAAGAATACAAAAGTATGAGGACAAAATTAGGTTAGCAATCTGATTTCGTTTGAATAAAGAAAGGACAGTAAATTACAAAGTTATGAGTGGATAATACTACAAACATTACAAAATCCAGAACAATAACATAATATTTCTATTAACTGCCTGACAAACGCATATTTCTCCTCTTATGTCTTTTAATAAGTGCTTTATAAATTTAGGTGTTCCTATTTTGGGTGCATAGATATTTACAAGTGTTATATCCACTTGTTGGATTATTCTTTTAATCATTGTGCAGTGCCCTTCTTTGTCTCTGGTTGCTCTTGTTTTAAAATCCATTTTGTCTGATATAAGTATTGCTACCCCAGCTTTCTTTTCATTACCACTTGCATGGATTATCTTTTCCCATCCCTTCACTTTCAGTTTACGAGTGTTTTAGGTCTGAAGTGTGCCCTTTGTATTCAGCCTTTATATGAGTCTTGTTTTTTTTTTTAATCCAATCAACCACCTTATGACTTTTGATTGGAGCATTTAGTCCACTGAGATTTAAAGTAGCTATTGATAAGTATGTACTTATTGCCATTTTGTTACTTTTTTTCTGGGTGTTTTAGTAGTTCTTCTCTGTTCCTTTCTTCTTCTCTTGTTCTCTTCCCTTGTGGTTTGATCACTTTCTTTAGAATTATGTTTGGGTTGCTTTCTCTTAATGTTTTGTGCATTTATTATAGGTTTTTGGTTTGTCATTACCATGAGGTTCAAATATAATAATGTACATATATAGCAATCTATATTAAGTTGATGTTCTCTTCAGTTTGAACTCTTGCTAAAAGTTCTACTCTTTTCTCCCCTCCCACAAACTTTCTATTTTTAATATTATATCCAACTTCTTATTTTGTGTGTGTTTATCTGCTACCTTTACTGTATTTTTGCCTTTACCAATGATTTTATTGCCTCTTTTTGTTTTTGATAATTTTCTTATTCCTATTTTTGGTCTTTTTTTTCCCAGCTAAATAAGTCTCTTTAGCATTTCTTGTAAAACTGATTTCTTGGTGATAAACTCCTTTAACTTATGCTTGTCTGGGAAACTTTTTATCTCTCCTTCCATTCTGAATGGTAAGCTTACCAGGTAGAGTATTCTTGGTTGTAGGTTTTTCCTTTCAGCACCTTAAATATATCATGTGTCTCCCTTCTAGCCTGTAATTTTTAGGCTGAGAAGTCAGCTGATAGCCTTATTGGGTTTCCTTTTTATGTAATTTGTTGAATTTCTCTTGTGGCTTTTAGGATTCCCTCTTTGTCTTTAGTTTTGGGCATTTTAATTATAATGTATCTTGGTGTGGGCCTTTTGGGTTTGTCTTGTTTGGCACTCTCTATGCTTCCTGCACTTGGATGTCTGTTTCCTTCCTTAGATTAGGAAAGTCTTCAGCCATTATTTCTTCAAATAGATTCTCTGCCTCCGTGTCTCTCTCTTCTCCTTCTAGGACACCTATAATACAAGTGTTAGTGCAGTTGATGTTGTCAGAGTTCCCATAGACAGTTCTCATTTTTTTTAAATTCTTTTTCTTTTATCTGTTCAGGTTGGCTGATTTCTTCTAGCATTTCTTCCAGCTCACTGATCCATTCTTCTGTATCATCTACTCTGCTATTGAATCCCTCTAGTGAATTTTTCACTTCCAGTATTGTATTCTTCATTTCTGATTGCTTTTTATTCATGTTTTCCAGTTCTTTAATGACATTCTCACTGTGTTCATCCATTCTTTTCCCAAGATCAATGAGCATCCTTATGAGTTTTTCTTCAAACTCTTTTTCTGGTAGTTTGTTTATTTCTGTTTCATTTAGTTATTTATCTGTGGTTTTGTCCTGTTCCCTCATTTGGAATGTATTCTATTGACAAGAGATTGTCTCATATTGAGGTATTTGGGGTAAGTATTTGAGTTCAAAACATATTCAGCTTGAACTACAAAGCCTGATCTATGGACTATCAAACATACACTGTACATATGTTAACCATTAATAAAAAGAATGCACTGTCTTTTTTCTTTTTAAAGATTGGCACCTGAGCTAACAACTGTTGCCAATCTTTTTTTTTTCCTGCTTTTTTTCCTCAAATCTCCAAAGTACATAGTTGTATATTTTAGTTGTGGGTTCTTCTAGTTGTGGCATGTGGGATGCTGCCTCAATGTGGCCTCATGAGCAGTGCCATGTCCATGCCCAGGATCTGATCTGATGAAACCCTGTGCTGCCAAAGTGCAGCACGTGAACTTGACCACTCTACCATGGGGCCAGCCCCTGAGAATGCACTCTCTTAAGATAAGAATGCACTCTTCCCCTCCTACATCTTATTGGTAATGTCCTATTGTTAACTCTCTATTGGTAACACCAGGATTAGTCCCTTTCTTGACATCAGGGTTATGTTGACCTGCTAATTTGCAACTGAATACCTCTTTGAAATTTTGATGAAAATGTATTGTGGTTGTATTTAATGTATGTTCTTGTACTAAAAAGATATAAGACTGTACTGAAACCCATGCTTCTCTCAACCACCTTTGAAGGCTTTCCTAGGTTATAATCCTCACTCTGGCTCATAATAAACTCACCAAAATTTTGATTTATAGGTTGGTCATGGATTATTTGCAGCAACATTTCTTGGCATAGTTGCAGCAGGATTTCAGAGAAACCCAGTGGAGACCACCTGGAATCTACACTGAACTGGCATTTGGTATCAATAGGGTCCCATTGAGCCCCCCAGTATCACTGCACTATTCAGGTGACCCTAGTAAGTTCTCCTGAAACCTGGACATCTTTATGTTAAGTTGTCAGCCCAGAGTTTATATGAGCCATTTCAAACCTTAAGATCAGGTGTCTTAAGTGTTTACCGGTATATACCCTAGGTGAGCGGAACCTAGAGGGGGAATTCCTATGAAAGAGAAATGTAGGGGGAATTTCCTAGGCCAGGGGAGCCTAGAGGGAACTTTGGAGTGAATGAGGCATGCTGACCTTTTTATTTTGGTTTTAAATTGGAAGGAATTGTGTTAATAAAGTCTGGACAAACTGTTTGATAGAGAAATGATAGACTGAATGTTTTCAGCTCCAAAGAAAAGAGACATTGCTCCTCCTAGCTGAGAGGGGTTCTCAGATGACTGAGAACCTTAGTGGGAGTGTTGGTGGGTCAAATCCTCACAACCTGTAGCACTCGTAGGGAACTCCTCTATTATTCATGTTAATTAATTAATGGCTCATCTGGGGAAGCTCACAGGAAGGTTGATCACCCAAGCTCTGAGCCCCCATTATGCTTTGAGGCTGCCAGTGGGAGAAACCAAGGCATGTAAAAAAAAGTGTTTACAACTTTCTTTAGGGAGTAGCAGTCACAAGCAGCACACTTATGACCCACTACACTGTCCCTAGGAATTTTTCAGACTTTATAGCAAAAGAAAACTAAAAGAAAAGTGAGAAATCAAGCTTCTAAAATCTGATCAGTTCTCTCATGGGCAGCCTCACCTCCAAATTCTGCCTAACTTCATGCTGTGACTTGAAAGTGATTAATGAAATAAAGATAGTTGTAAATGACTGGCAGGATAACCTGAGATACTTTGAAATTACAGTGGCCACTCTGGGTCTCCTTTTGAAAAGCCAGGTAACACAGTGATTTTCAAAGAACCAAGCTCGCCAACTTCCAGGACAATTGCTCAAACTAAAGGTTCCAGAAGATGTAAATATTTACAAGAACAGCAAAATATATATATATATATATATATATTACCAAGATTGTTTCATGTCCTGAGGGCTTGGTTTAATAATTCTCAGGTTAGAGGTCCTGAAATATGGTCATAAAAATGCGGTTGTACCCCATTTTGCAGTCAGAGATAGTAAGACAGAAATGTGAGCTGTACTCCTTTCGTGGCTAAGGGTCCTACCAAACTACTGCCAGCCTCAGGGGAATTACATTGGCCTTTAGAAGGGACATTCAGGTTAGATAAGATCATTTAAGAAGTGCACTTAAAAGCAAAGACTTTAAACTTCCAAAATAATTGAAAGTTTTGTTGAAATGGAAAATTAAGTTATAAATAGTACCTCAAGAAAAATATTAGGTCACGACTTTACAGACACCCCTGTAATCCACTCTCCAAGTCAATGAAAGTCTGAGAGATTCTCTGGAAGGCTGGTACACTAGAGATTACTAGAAGTGTTCAATATGGCCAGATAGTTACTGTTTGTCCTGGCTGAAACCTGACAAACTATTCAAAATGATTTAGCAAATTAGGATCAGAAATTTGGCCAGATTGGAAGCTGATATTCAGTCTGATAGGAATTTTCTTTCCATGTCTTCTTACCTTGTTAAAATAAAACTAAGCACCCAGAAGGAAAAAAGTAAATTAGGGTGATGCAGTTGGACAGGTGTTCTCAACTTGCAAACCCCTGTGAGACTGGGAAAGCAGTTCTAGAGGCAGTTAAGATTCCACAAATTTCCTTTATCTAAAAAAAAGATTATGACTTTGCCTCTCTGGTAATGGTTATCTAACTCATCACCAATTCCTAAAACTGAAGGGTAAAAAAAGGAAAAACTCCAGAAAAATGACCATAAGACCACCTTTGTCCAAAACCTAGTATCTTGAGTGTCTTCTCTACAAATATTAGTAAAAAGGCTTAAAACAAAATTTGGATTGATAACTAGTGTGTTATTATTGCACCTGATTCATGGCAATAATTTTAAAACAAGAGGTGTGGAGGCTCTATGTAAGTGTGTCTATATGTATGTTATATATGTGTCATATTTTATCTTTGGATAGTATGACCAAAATTAAGAGCTCTGTTTAATGGCTTAAAGTAAGCACTTACATAAATTCTAAGTGTAATAGAAATCAACTCAAATGTCTTTCAAGTTAACATGAGTTAAATTAATCTTTGGTAAATGAAAGCTTGTTTAAGTTTGTTGGTTTGTTTGAAATAGACATGTCTTCAGATTTGTCAGTATTTGGATATGATGCAGGCATGCAGCCTGGGTTTACTAGTCAAATAAGCTCTTGTTATCTCTGTCACAAATTGGTCAGTGAAATAATATCTTTAAATGATAGCTAATTTTGTTTAATGTTTCATGAAGTTTTCATGGGTAATCTGAACATAATTGTTGGAAACAAATGATTTAGATAAATGAAAATGGGTAAGAGTTTGTGGGTACAATAATTATGTTTTATGGTCTGTATACTTGAAAAACACAGCTTCCAAATTCTTTCTCGTAACTTAAAACTTAAGGGTTTTATTAAATTGTGTTAAATGATAGAAATTGATTGAGCACGTAGGTCATTTTCAAATAAGATAAAATGTCAACATATTATCACTAAACATGCATAAGTTTATCTACGTTTGGCTTCTTATTACAGAGAAACTAAAAAATGTTTGGGTCTATTAGTAAACATGTCTTGTATTTTATTGAAAGATTGTGCTACAAAGGTAACATGTTTCTAGAAATTATAAAAGATATTTATCAATGGGGCTGGCCCCGTGGCCGAGTGGTTAAGTGCGCGCGCTCCGCTGCAGGCGGCCCAGTGTTTCGTTGGTTCGAATCCTGGGCGCGGACCTGGCACTGATCATCAAGCCATGCTGAGGCAGCATCCCACATGCCACAACTAGAAGGACCCACAACGAAGAACATACAACTATGTACCGGGGGGCTTTGGGGAGAAAAAGGAAAAAAAATAAAATCTTTAAAAAAAAAAAAGATTATAAAAAAAAAGATATTTATCAATTTGCCAAGCCCCAAAATGCCAATGTAAAAGAAAGTTTATAATTGCTTACTTAGGTTTTACTTAGAAATTAAGGTCTGTAAGGGTTAAAAATTCTAATTAATATATGTAATTAAAGCTACTAAAATTAATACAGAAAGCATCTTTGTATTCAAGGAAAGTAAAATGTATGTTTTCAGTGAAGAAGGAATAAAGAATGGAAGTACTTTCCTTTCTTAAGAAAGATAAATTTGTCCCAAAGTACTAGGAGGAAAAAGAAAGGCATGGGACAAATTCTGAATGTAAAAAGGAAGTGACAGAAGATTGATAGAAGTAAAGCCCTGAAGAGTTTTGTACATTGGTCAAGGTTTTACTTTTGAGTAAGTCTATCTAAAAGACAGAAAATCTATGTCTTATTAAAATAATTTCCTATGTTTTGAAATACTGAAATCTCTCTATTAAGATTTTCTTTACTATTTTAACTCACAGTTTGCCATTGACAGTTTCTATTGTCACTTTGAGTAGACAACTTGGCATTGTTTTGCAGTGAGCATTGTTTCCTATTTGAACAAGTGTTTTAAAATGTTTGGATATTTTTGACAAGCTCCTTCCTCTCCCCAAGTTCAAATCCTGAATAAAGGCTTTCTTTTGACTTGGAAGAGAGAAGAGAATTTCTCTGAGTATTTTCAGAGGGCCCCTGAGACTTCTCAAGGAAATTTTTCTCTCTTCCTATAAAGTGGGGTGGAGGTAATACAAATTAGGCTTGTTTGGTATGCTAAATTGCATGGGAAGTATTCAAGTAAATGCTGATAAATCTTCTTAGGTTATATTGTGTAGGTAAATACTATTCACTATTTTAACCCTGCTACCTTGCTTCCAACATCAAAAAAAGAAAAGACCACAACTGCGTTCTATTATTCAATTGTTTTACAAATGGATCTGACTTAAACTATAAGCAAGGATGTTATCAAGCTGCACATACTGTCCATCCTCAAGAATGCCTGCTACTTTCTATTAACTCTGCTAACCCAGTAAAAGATTTCTTTATATAGGCTCAAGAAACTGTCATGGAAGAAAAGAAATAAAGGTGTAAACAAAAGAGGGAAGACAATACTTTTGGACACTTTTTCCCACCATGGTTCATAAAGCCTACACTCTTTGTGCTACATGCCCAAAATATAATCTAGGGAAACTATTTAATGAATCACAAGGCCACATTCTCCTTTCTAGGGGACCCTTTGAGGTATAGTAACTGAGTTTTGCCCAAATGCCACCATCTCAAGGATATATATATCTTGGTTATGGATTATTTGCATTGACACTATGTATTAGGTGGGTCAGCTATGTCTCCTGATCTTGGACAAGTGGCTTTATGTAAGAGACACCTTTTGAGGCCCCAAAGTGTGCTTCCCTCTCATCACCAGTTCCAAACATTCCAAGAGTGATCCCTGTGTCAGCTAAGTGTGTCCTTCTGTTGTGGCAGAGTTGCTCTTGCTGCAGGTGCCCAGGGAGGCTAGGCTGTCCCCCTAGCCAGCTAGTTGTAATACTCCGCTTCTTGTGCCTACCATGGACCCTTCAGTCACTTTATCATGTTTGGGGAGCCCCAGCGCAGTTGGCTGGAAGGTCTCATAGTATATTCCTGTTGAGTTTTTTTGTTAAGTGAGTAGGCCCCCAGCATGGCTGGTTGCTAGGCTCAGGGACTTACAATTGCTGTAGGCATCCAGCTTTCAAGGCTATTGTCAGCCCCCTCAGGATTGCAGCTGAGTGGGGCTGACCTCAGGCACCTGAGTACCCAACTGTTTCTGGCTTTGGAAGGTGGAGCCAATCCCCTATGTGCCTGTTTGAGAAGAACAGGTCTTCTGCCACCGATAAGCCCCATGGCCCACAGGGCCACACACACCATCAACACAGCCTGGCCCATGCACATGTCCTGACCCCCTGGAGAGTAACTGGGTGCCCCACTGCAGAGGCTCCCACCCGCTCCACCGATGCACCATCCACTCCAACCACTCTTCATGCATGTCCTGTGCCACAGAGGCAGACCCACTTGCCTGCCTGGAGTGGATCCAGGCACCTAGTCTATGTAGGCTGAAAAGCTGCCTGAGGACTTGCTGTTGGGTAGGGCCAGTCCCTAGGGTGGGCTGCCTGCCCAGGGTGAGCTGCATTAAATCAGTGCTCTAGTGGGTGGGGCAGACCTTGGGCTATTAGGCCAGGGGAAGAACTCCAATGGTGTCTTTCAGCATCTGAGTCAGCACGCCTATACTAGGTCACAATAACAGCTGCTGCCAATATCTCAGACTCTGGAGAGGTCTCACCCCTCACTGAGATGCACCCATAGCTTATCAAGTGAGTCTGTTTTCACCAAAGGACCATGTCCCTTTCTTTCTGGTGATTTTAGGTTGCTTCCTGAAATGGGTGAATTTGTACATGGGTCCTATAAGAGTGGGCTTTTTCTGCTTATGTCTGATAGGTTTTCTAGAGGTATTCCCCATTGTAGCTAATAGCCAGCAAAGCCAGCTATTACGACACTCATTTTAGTTGTGCTGAGTCTGAAGGATGCTTATAGTGGTAATGTTCCCCAGCTCCAGTCCCCTGCTCCTCCAGGGAAGGCTGTGTACCTTAGGATTGCTCCTGGCTGGCTGTGAAGCACCGTGTCTTAAGAAGATGGCTTTTTTCTCTCCAGAAAGGAATTTCTGCCTCTTCTGCCTCAGTCAGAACAGTCCCTTGCTTGCAGGGGTTCTTTTTATCCAGTTTTCAGTTCCTTCTCAGGAGTAATTGTTCCAAGAATAGTTGTAACTTGGTTGTGTTCATGGGAGAAAGTGAGTTAAGAGTCCATCTACACCACCATCTTGACATCAATCCCAGCACCATGACTTCTAAGTATATGTTTATTTATGTGGGTACATGTGTGATCTCTACCTCTTTACTTATTATTTATTAGATCTGCACAGTTAGGAATTATCTGTTTTGTTCACTATTGTAAACTAAGCAGTACAGTGCGTAACCTTATGCTCTGCAAATATTTTTGGAATGTAAGAATTCCACCATAAAACCGCTCCCTGGGTTCTGATATTCTCTTTTGTTCTCCTTTGTAGCTTCTCAGTCTAGGTTAAATGAAATGATTAAGAATGTTGCAGCTTCCACTCTCTCACTGTCTAATGAACAGAATGGCTCATCTATATGTCCCTGGAAACAGTGAAGAAACTGATTTCTTCCCTGCTTGATGAAAAGGAAACAGCACCATATGTTGCCACACCCAAGGACTTGTGAGTGACATAATAGGTAATTCAAATGTGCGTGTGCACACACACACCCACCCTACATTTCACACATCAGGTGTGTCCCAGTGGAGTTGGAAGCACAGAAAGTCACTATAAAGATAATTCAGTTTTCCATTGGTTTGCCTTATCACGTGAGAAGATCCTTTTCCAATGGTCAATCATAGTGAATATAATCATTGACTGAATACATATCAGTTCCCTGTGCTGTGCACACATAATCTCCTTCTATCCTCACAAACCTTCTGAGAATTTCTCAGAGAGCAAACAGAACTTGCATGAGGTCACAAAGCTAGCACATGGCAGCACTAGAGTTGAAATCATGATTATCTGCTTCTAGAGCTCAAGATTTTAAGCCTAATTTTATTCTATTTCTATACAAGCAATGGTCATCACTCCAGTGACTGAAATTCTTTTATCTTTCTGTATGTCCTGCTTATTATTTCTCCAAAATGTAAAAAAATGTGAAAGCATTTCACACCCATTCATTTATAGAGTCAGAAACAGAAGCTCGGGTCTAGTAATTAACTTGGCAAAGGTTACTCAGCTGTGAAAGGATAGAGCTTGGATGTGAATTCAAGTCTGTCTTACTCTAAATTCATCCTTCTTAACTAGACATGCTGGCATTTTTCTATATTTTCTCATTATTAAACCACATTTTCATGTATTCAGATTGGTTCCACGCTTTGAAATCAAATACAGCCAGTATTTCATCAATCTCTTTGTGTGCATAGAACTTTTCCTTTTCTTAAAGCTTGAGGTCATATTCTCATTCATTAAAAAATTATCAAGGATGATATGTCCAAAGTAAATAGTGAAATCTCTGCTTTTGAGGTTCATTGACCAAATTTGGTCTAAGTATAAAATCTTGGTATGTTTATGGACAATCTGAATCAGAAGATGATGGACAAAGAGAACCTGCATGGGAGTATGGAGAAGTGTGTCCCATGTTAGCCTGTGCTTCAAGCTACGTTTGTGAAAGCATGTCCAAGTCATCTTATTTTTGTGGACTTCAGCTTCCTCATTTGTAATGTGAGTCCCTTGGCATAGGTGATTTCAAGACCCGTTTTTGAGCTCTAAAAGACTCCAATGTTCTAAATATTAAATCTGCTACTTAATAAATGGAAAGTTTATCCATGTTTTACTCATTTACCAAATAATTACAAAATTTCTGTCCTATATATTTCAGAGGGTTTTTGAAGATTAAATGAAACCATAGAGTAACTGCCATTGAAGCAACAGAATGCCATTTGTTTCACTTTTCCTTTTCCTGGTTTCCTACAGCAACCAAAATACATTTAAAGAATCCTCTTTGTATGTAAACCATGTTAAGTTGGTGAGTCAGATTTGGGAATTTGGTGGGACAGGAAGAGGCTGAAATTCATCCAGCACTGTGTCCAGCACTTTCCTAACATTTGTCTTCTGGGTCCAGAGGGGGGCCTGTGTCATGGATCTTGATGGACTAGACAGGAGAGATGAGGATGGCAGGCATGGTACTCAAGTATCAGGAGAAGAGATTAATGACCTATATCATATATACACATATTCATAATATAGACAATTTCAACCTGCCTATGTACCTCCATATGAAAAAACTAATCATACCATGATAAGGGCACTTTTGGACACAAACCATATTCATATACCCTGAATCTGGAACCAATGGAATTGTGAACCAACAAAAACTTCCTCTTAGTTAGGGAGTATGTTGGGTTGTGGCTGGATTGGGAGATAAATAGAAAGGTGGGGCAAAATGGGCTCAGTCTAGAAAGTGCTCAGCACATTGATTTTCTTGTATAAAAAATTGAGTGATAATTTTATAGGTTCATTTGTTTGTTCTTTCATTATGAAAACATTTATAAATGATCTATATGTAGGACTGTCTGCAGTAGGTAATAGTAAATTTCAAGACTATGGTGCCCCAGAAGATGAAGTTTCAGGTCTCAAGTTGGTGTGGTAAATTGTGATTTTAGTTTCTATTTTCTTATTTTCTCCTTGTAATGGAATCATGCATTCATGACCTCTGACATGTGACTTCTATGCCTTACACTAGAGCAAAGAGACTACATTTCCTAACCTCATTGATGTTGGGTATGGTCATCTGATTTTCTTTTGGCAATAGAAATATGGGCAGAAGTGAGAGCATGCCAGCTTCAGGCAGAAGCTGCTTGCTACTCTTGTGCTTCCAACATCTCTTATGTGAAGAATGTGGATACACGTCTGAATAAGGAGATAGGTTGATTAGATGTAAACGTGACCCATGGACTGGAGCAGAGTCAGCCTACAGAACTGTGAACAAGGGAAATAACAGATTGTTGTTGTAAGCCTCTGAGCTTTTGTATTTATTTGTTACACAGCATTAATGAAGTAAAACCTGACAAACCCATGAGGAGCATCTGAGAACCAAAGGGAAGTTCAGGCAATGAATGAAGGGGACCCCTAACAGTTCAATGAGCAAAAGTTGGGCCTTCTGAATCAGGGCAGAATCCATCTACCACTAGATGAGTATGCAGGCAAATCCCAGACCCATCCATTCTGTAAGTACCCCAAATCTCCCTGGCTTATGGTTGGGCAACCACCCAGAAAACTCTTTCTCTTGCTCATTTCATGTTGCTAAAACTATAAGACATACACAGATTCTATGTTCTTCTGCTTTCTCAAACCCGTGCCAATATCACTTAAAAATGTGTCTATAGATATATAAACAGGTGTGCAAGATAAATTTATAAAAGAGATTAGAGTTTTCTTAGCCATTCTCTAATGTCAAATGTTGCTATTGTTCAGAGTTCTTTCCTGTTACAAATTAATGCTACTATAACTTTTTTGTATGTGATTTTTTCTTTACAATAATTTCATATTTTAGATTCCCATACCTGGAAACTCTGGGTTTCAAGAGGAATATGAACATCAATATGGCTCTCAGTATATATGGCCTAAGTGCCCTTCACAGGGACTTTGCAAAAATGTATGAGTGTGTCACTTCCTGCCACTTCTCCAGCATTCAGTTAACTCCATTTTTTGATCAGACAACTATAAGGTAAATACTTATATGTGGCCCTTATAGGCAGGAGTTCAAGGGAGACACAAGCTCCAATTACAGAAAGGTGGACATAACATGTCAGGAGACTGTCTAATCAAAGAAAAGCAAACCTGCACGCTTTCTATGTCACGTAAAAGTCAAACAGCCACTGTAGGAATACCCCTGTATATGTGTCACTCAGACATTTCATAAGAGAGAGCTTTACAGGCAGGTTTCTTTTGCCATCTGGAGGGTGAGGACAACACAGAATGCTCAGCTCTGGGATGAAATGACACTTTCACAACCAGGGGAGACTTTTATTTTATTCTTACTTCTAGAGAACCAGACAGAAAGTATCTTCAAAGGGGTGACAACTTTGTCAAGGTCAGCAACATAAACCAATAATGTCGAACAGCTCTTTTATTCCCACACACTTTCCTCCATGGGCACGCCCCTATATTCTCTTAAGTGATACCAGCCTTTTTCATGTAAACTCCCAGAAAACTTCAACCTGGGTGATTTTAGAGACTAAAAGCTAAATTTCCCTCCAAGAGCACCGGTTTTCATCTCTGCAGGCAGCACATTTGATCTATTGGGGGTAATGCTACACCTCAGATTCTTCTAACCCATTATAAGTAGTTACTTTCCTCATCCAGGTCTCACCTAAAAAAGGCCATGACCATAAAACAAATTGAATCAATGGAGCACTCTTCAAGAGGAGACCAGAGAAAGGTGTAAATTTCCATTCAGGAACTAGTGATTTCAACATCCAACTGGGAAGATTTAAATCTTAAAAGCATTTTAAAGGAGCAGCTCTGCATATAAACTTTGACAAATGGGAAAGAATAAGATGCTGAGAAATAGTAAAAACAGATATTTGAGGCAGGGGGACTAGCATGAATGAAGGCACAAAGGGTAGAAAATACAAAGAATAGGTAAATTTAAAGTGTAGGGTGTATGTTGTGGAGGTGGAGACTTTGAAACACTCAAAATGTGCATCAATAACTGACGTTGAATAAATTATGGCAGATTCTTATGATGGAATAGAAAAGGAAAAAGGAATAAGAACTATGTTTACTGTTAAGATATATCTCTGGGCTATGTGTTTCAGGGAAGAAAAGCAAAAGCACTGAACAATGCATATATTTTGCTTCATTTTAGCATAGTATTAAAAAGTGGAAGGATAAGCCAAAAACTAAAAACTAATTAAAATGGTTATGAGGGAAAGAAAGGGTAAAGAACATAGGAATGAAAGTTAGACTTCTTTGTACCTTATCTTGTAGATTTGACCTTGAAATCATGTAAATGTTTTTCTTAAATATTAAATAAAATGAAATTAAAGCCATCCTTTAAAATCAAAATGAAACAAAAACAAATTGTACTTTAAACTGATGGTTGAAACACACAGAAATAAATTTTTGCAACTGACTTTAAAGCACAATAGTTTATTACATGTCCTAAGTGTGATATGTCCTAAGGTTAAAAATAAGTGGAATTAAAACTAAAAATTATAAAATTTTCAGTGATAACATTATTAGTGATAATATTTATATTGTTTTTCTGAAATTATATGTGTATGTATACATGATCAGGCAATTAAATAAACAATTATATTCATAATTTAAATAATTATAATGTCATTAAGAACCAAGATTTTCATTGTAAGAGGGAAGAATTACAAATAAAGAAAAACAAATACATTAAATAAAAAGCAGGTAATCTGAAACTGTGTTCGACATATCAGTATGAAGTCATGATGAATTTTCTCCTGAGGAAAATTAAAGATCAAACACACATTTTTCAGATCACACATATTTTTCATGTCCAAGCTTGAAAAAGCCTGGAAACAGTGACCAACCTAACTTATGATCTTCAATATAATTTCCCAATGAGAGGAACCATTGAGCTTGGAGAAATAGTTGATTCCAGGTCTGAGGAAGGAAATGAGCAAGACAAGCCTAGAAGATCTTTTTGAACATGAAAGAAAGGAAGCTGTCAATGATTAGTGGAATCATGTCTAAAAGACTCAGAAGCCAACTTGAAAGGATTCCCACTAATCAAGAATAATAATTCCAAGGATAGAAACGTTTCAAATATGACAAAACCAAGAATTCATAATGATATCTTTAGAAGTGATGTTAGTATCATTTTCTTGGGGAAGGAGTTACAAAAGAAGATATTAACACCATTCAGTCTTTTTCTTTGAATTTTCCTCAATGTGTCCTATAAATTGCGTGTGTTTGTGTGTGTGCATGTGTGTAATATAGTTCTGTGTGATTATACTAATACAAGACTTAAGAAGTGACCTGGGAAAGGATGATCTTGCAAAGACCTACGCAGAAGACAGGCCACTGTCCAGCCAAAAAAAAAAAAAGGCCAGAGGGAAAAATCATATAACCCACAAAATATTACCACCTACTGGTAAATTGGCAAGGGTCAATGAACTAGGAGTTTCAGGAAGAACAACTTAGGGAAGCATACAACTGAGTATAAAGCATGACAAGGATCCTAGAAATGTAGAAGCTGTACCAGCTGGACAGCAGGAATGCCTAGTCTGTTTCATACTGAGGAAACTAAAGGAAGTCTGTGAGGTATTTGAGAATAGAGACTGAGGCTGTTCTGTTCATCTCCCATCTCTGCTTCCCCAGAACTCAGAGGCCACTCCATTACCACTGATTACAATTTATTCCTTCTCTCCATCCACCCATCTGTTCCCCTAGTCACATGCCCATTCTACTCAACACTGTGTTGTGTTAAGGGCTGCTTCACAGAGGCACGCAGTTCCACTGGTTCCAATCACAGGGCAAGGAGATGCTCTTCAGGTTGAAGTTCACTCTTTGCATAATGTGGTTGGCCCTATCCACATGGGAATACATGGGGAAGCCAAGTTTGTCCATAGCACGGATCTGGGCACAGACGACTTGGGAGACAAGGCCCTGGTCCCGGTACTCAGGCACTGTGCCTCCCATCCGAATCTCTCCTGTCTGGTCCATCAGGCACCAAGACACAGGGTTCCCCTCAGGACCCAGGAGACAGAAGGTGGGGAAGGTCTGGATACAGCGTTCAATGAATCTCTGGCTCCTCTCATTGCCACCGAAGGACCAAAATTTATTCACCAAGGCAGCATGGGTAACGTCCAGGGATGAGAGTTTTAATGTCTTTTGGTTGCTGTTGGAAACAAGGGGAAAGAATAGTCCATAATATTACACATACTGTGAAGTATTATATTTTTTTCCCCCAAAATTGTCCTGAGAGGCAAATAGGAGCAAACTTAAGCATATCTTCCTGGGTTTACAATCTGATTACTTGTATGATTTGGTGCTGATTACTTCATCACTCACTTCCTCTATTTCCTCATCTGATAAATAGGAATGATAATTACACCTCCCATATAGAATCAGCGTGAGGCTTAAATGAACCAATGGTTGTAGGTTCTTAGAACCAGCACCTGGAAGATAGTAAGCACTCCACAGAAATTAGTGACAATTGTTTCATTTGGCTTTGCCCATAACCCTCCAAGGTAGTTAGGGCAGATGTTCTTATCCTTTTACATAGAAAGAAAAAGTTTCAGAGAAAATAAATGGGTGCCCCACAGGATATGGTAGCAAGCAGTAAAGCCAGAACATAGAATCATGGAATCTTAGAATGTTGGTGTCAGAAGGCTCCTGGCCACCATTTTGAACAAATGGGAAAGCTCAAGAGGTCCAGAGACGGGCAATGATGTGGAGTGCAGGTGGCCCCAAAGTTATATAACACTGAAGTCTGAAGGCTTCTGCAATGGTGCAAAGGGGCTGCAGGAGGTGTCCTGGAAACAGCCCACAATGTGGAACTAGAAGATCTAGACTCAAACCCCAGTTATGCCTTAACTATCCACATGACCTGAGTGAGCTGTTTCATCATCTGCGACTGTTTTCTTTCAGGAAAATGAGAATAATGTCTCATACTCTATCTCACAGTGTAGACAAATAGATCCAGTGAGATTCTAGATATGGAAGTGGTTTTCAGGTTGTAGTGTCATAAAACATGAATAAAGTTCTTCCAGGCATGGGATTGAGCATCTCCAGATCAAATCCTCACTCTCAGTTTTGAATTCTATTCAGTGTTAGACTGGACCATCAATGAGTAAAATGTACAGTTTGTTGAAATTGTCTTTATTGGAAATCTTTTGTTCTGTGAAATGAATTCACCAAAGACATTTACTAAGCACCTACTATATACTGGGCACTGTTCTAGCTGTTGAGGGTCTGTCAGTGAACAAGACAGAGAAGATATCTGCGCTTGTGGGGTTTGCAATACTGTTTGGAAGAGTTTAAACATCAAATAAGTAAGTTAACTAAATTAGCTAATTTCAAATAATCCTAAGAGCTATGAAGAAAATAAAACATGTATGGAAAATAGGTATGAAGTGACTTTAGATGGGTGCGTTAGCCAGGACTCTCTGGTGAGGTGACATGTGAACAATTCTGAATAATGAAGTCATGTGTGCAAAGATTGGGTGGGGTGGGGGAGAAGACGTTTTAGGTAGAGGGAAGAGCTGATTCAAAGTGCTTGAACTTATGATGATCAATAGCAGGAGGAAAGATAGTGTAGTTGGGGGGAATAAGCAAGAGACAGACGAGGTCTAAAAAGTAGATCATGATGGCTCTTAGAGGGTGATGAAGGAGTTCAGAATTATTTCAAGGTGACATGGTGAGTACTAGAGTCTTTTAAGCAGGGGAGGGACATGGTCTAATTTATATTTTTAAAAAAGATTACTCTGGCTGCTTAGCAGAAAATAGATTGTAGGGAAGCCAGAACAAAAGCTGAAAGAGAAGTTAGGAGGTAGAGTGGGTTGAACGGTGTGTTCACTCAAAAGATATGTTCACCTGGAAACTGAAAATGTGACCTTATTTAGAAAAAAGATCTTTGCAGATGTAAATAAGTTAACAATCTCAACATGAAAGCATCCTGCATTATCTAGTGGGACTTACATCCAATGACAAGTGTCCTTATAACAGACAGAAGAGGAGAAGACACACACAGAAGAGGCCATGTGAAGGCAAACCAGAGACTAGAGTGATGCAGACACAAGCCAAGGAATGCCTAGAGCAACCAGAAGCTAGAAGAGGCAAGGAAAAATTCTCTCCTAGAGGCTTTGAAGGGGCCATAGGCTTGTCAACAATTTGACTTCAGACTTCTGGCCTCCAGAAGTGTGAGAGAATAAATTTCTGTTATTGTAAATGCATTCCAGTTTGTGCTGACTTTTTGCAGCAGTCCTAGAAAACTAATACACAAGCTATTTCAGTAGTGAGAGATATGAGTAGTGCAGAGCAGCTTCCATCAAACTTACATGGACTTGTGGTTGTCACCATTGGGTGATAAGTTCTTTGAATCCTGCATGGAATGAACCAATTTTTTTGTTGTCTCAGACACCATATAGAGAAGGCATTGTGTTCGCTTGACCTTGCCCAATTTAATAGCTACAAGATTTTCTATCACCTCATCCAGGCTGGACTGTGAACCTAGATGGCAAAAATGAGGAATCATATGAGATATCACTGTTCATTTCAATGCCAGGGAAAAGCTGTCCAGGAGCTGGAAAACTCGTGAGTTTAGAGTCATCAGAGCTTGTGTCCAATCATGATACAGCTTCTATATGATAACAGCTAAATCACTGCCACATTTTGAAAATTCCTGAACATATCACAGTACAGTTATGACCAGCAAAGGAAATGAGGTATAAACATATTAACCAAAATTTATTGAACAATTCTATGCACTCAATGTGGTAGATTGGTGCTACAATGATCCTGGTTTGTTCCTTCCTCCTTATCCTGATTTTCCCTCCTGAACTGACTCTGAATTTGACCATGAAATTTGTTTGGCCAATGGAACAATAGCAAATATGATTTAATAAGAAATGTGAAAAGTGATTGTGCATTAAGGCTTGCCTTCTCTTTCTACTCTTGAGAACCCTGTGACTTCTACATGTCGCCAAATTCACTTCCATCTGCACAGTCAATAGCCAGCACAAACAAAGCTAGTGTCAATAGCCAGACTTTGGATTGTGACTAACCTAGTCTTAATAGCTCATAAATAACCCCCAGCTGACTGCAGCTGCATGGGTGAATCTAGGAGAGACTAGCAGAAGAATCACCCAGCTGAGTCCATTCCAAAGTACTGACACACAAAATTGTAAACTAATAAATGATTGTTGTTTTAAATCGCTATTTTGGGATAGTTTGAAAAACTAACTGGTAAAACAAGGCATAGTGCTAAGCACATCTCATTCAAGATCTCATTCAACCTTTAAACAGTCCTACGTTTTGAGTGCTATTACAATTCTCATTTTTATACACAAGGAAACTGATCCACAGAGAGGTCATTACTTGCCCTAGATCACACAGCTACTAAGGCCCAATAAGGTCACAATCTTAGGTAGTCTGACCCCAGAGAAGATATTCTTAACCACTAAATTCCTCCTTCACAAATTTGACAGAATGATAAAACAGAAATGAGACAGAGAGGAAGCTCTGCTACCATCCTCATACTCTCTAATAGATACTGAAAATAAATCATGAATCCTTAGCTATTAAGAAATGTTATTACTCGTGATTTCCTATGTAAGCCTGATACATTGCAGTCTTAAAGTTCTAATTCACCATGGAGGTGGTGGCAGTTGAGACAAAGAATAGAAAGCTGGCTGAGTTTCCAGGGCTTGAAGTAAAGACATGTGAGATATAGGAGTGTTGTTAAAAAGGAAATGCCACCCTACTGGTGTAGACATGGGAGATCTCAGGAGCTGGCACACTTCCCAGTCCTCTTACTTTGAATCTGCAAATGTTGTTTCCAGTTGATGACTTCTGGTAAGCCGAGGAATTCCGGACAGTTCTTGGGGTCCTTGGAGTAGATTTGATAAGAATTGGTGTAGTGATCAAGATCATCTGTCATCTCCTGTAGGGTTGGGAAAAGTAGAATCAACCAGTGTTTGTATTTAGTGATTTTCATACTGATTTTCAGTGTTCCATTATCCTATGATATTTTTAAATATTAAAATATTAGTATTTTCTGTTGGTGTATTGACTTTATTTAGGAATTATTTACATAGGGAGGTCAAGGACTTCCTTGTTCAATTAATAATGAAAAATATCCTGAACAAAACTATTCCTAACTTAGCTGTTGCTTTAAAATTTCAAACCAAATAAAAATGAGCCATTTAAAATTATTTTTATATACCTACAAGTATAGGAGTAAAATGACAATTGACAAGCAAAATCTTTGGCTAAAAGAGTAAATCCTGCTCTAGCACAGAGATTTTTAGAAGATCTTGGTGATAAACATGTCTATTAAAATTGATACAAGTAACAGGATTAGACTATCCATGTTAAATGATGAAACTAAAGAAAATGATGATGCACTAGATTTACTTTCTTTAAAATAAAACTTACCACTGTTAAACAAACTATATTTTCATCAAACAGACAAGCACGCAAACATACTCATTCAAATATATCTAGCAAAACCATCAAAGCTGACATGGGATTATTTGAAGATGAAGGAAAAGATAAGAGGAAAAAATTACCTCAACCAATGAAAATCAGAAAGCTTTCTTTCCTAAAATATCTAGAAATTATTAAACAAAATATATTTCCAATTCAGCAATGATACTGCTGATTAAGTTTACTTTTCAGAATGATGTCACCAAAATGACGGTAGGAGATCCCCACTTCCATCCTCCACAAAGATCAACAATTGACGGGTATCCATGAGCTCTGAGAGTACTCTGGCGTCCACTTAAGAAACTTCAGCAATGCAGTAGAACAAAAAAAACCCTGAGAATAACTGCACAAGAAGAGAAAGAAGACAGCTTATTTTGCCTGAATTATCCCATCCGCCGTGCTGACATTGCTCAGTGCCAAGATGGAACTCCTCAGCTACAAAGAGTTCCTCCCACCAGGAAAGGAAGAGTAGGGTGAGCAAGCAGCTTTCCCACCCTTTTGGGGCACCACACAATGGTCTCATTTCTGTTTCATCCCACCTAGTCTGGCAAAGATGAGATGTATAGAGACGGCCAGGAACAGGGAAGAACAAGGAAGGGGTTACCAGTATCAGCCACACAGTGAGGGTAACAAGGGTTCCCAGTGGCCTGCTCTGCAGACAAACGCAGCAACTTTCTTTTTTTTTATTGTGGTAACATTGGTTTGCAACATTATATAAATTCTAGGAGTGAATCACTATATTTCGATTTTTGTGCAGGTTACATCATGTTCACCACCCAAAGACTAATTACAATCCATTACCATACACATTGCCGAAGCACCCTTTTTGCCCTCCTCTCTCTTCCCTTCCTCTCTGGTAACCACCAATCAAATCTGTTTCTATGGGTTTATTTGTTGTGGTTTTTGTCTTCTATCTATGACTGAGATCAAACGGTATTTGACGTTCTCCCTGTGACTTATTTGGCTTAGCATAATGCCCTCAAGGTCCATTCATGTTGTCACAAAAGACAAGATTTCATCCTTTTTTATGGATTAGTAATATTCCATTTTGAAAATATACCACATCTTCTTTATCCATTCGTCCCTTGATGGGCACTTATGTTACTTTCAAGTCTTTGCTATTGTGAAAAATGCTGCAATGAACATAGGGGTAGATGTATCTTTACATGTTCGTGTTTTAATGTTTTTTGGATAAATACTCAGCAGTGGAATAGCTGGATCACATGGTAGTTCTATTCTTAATTTTTTGAGGAATCTCCATACTGTTTTCCATAGTGACTGCACCGGTTTGCACTCCCACCAACAGTGTATGAGAGTTGCCTTTTCTCCACATCCTCTCTAACACTTATTTCTTGTCTTGTTAATTATAGCCCTTCTGAAAGGAGTGAGGTGATATCTCATTATAGTTTTGATTTGCATTGCCCTGATAGTTAGTGATGTTGAACATCTTTCATATGCCTGTTGGCCATCTGTATATCTTTTGAAAAATGTCTGTTCAGATCTTTTGCCCATTTTGTAATTGGGTGGTTAGTTTTATTGTTGAGATGTATGAGTTATCTATATTTTTTGGATATTAACCTCTTCTCATATATATAGTTTGCAATTATTTTCTCTCAATTGTTAGGTTGTCTTTTCATTTTGTTGATGGTTTCCTTGCGGTGCAGAAGCTTTTTAGTTTGATGTAGTCTGATTTGTCTATTTTTTCTATTGTTTCCCTTGCCCAGGCAGACATGGTACTTGAAAATATGCTGATAAGACTGATATTGAAGAGCATACTGCTTATGTTTTCTTCCAGCTGTTTCATGGTTTCAGGTCTTGCAGTCAAGTCTTTAATCCATTTTGAATTAGTTTTTGTGTATGGTCTAAGATAACGGTCTACTTTCATTCTTTTGCATATGGCTGTCCAGTTTTCCCAATGTGATTTATTGAAGAGACTTTCCTGTCTCCATTGTATGTTCTTGCTCCCTTGTAGAAAATTAGCTGACCATAGATGTGTGTGCTTATTTCTGAGCTGTCAATTCTGTTCCATTGATCTGTGTGTCTGTTTTTGTACCAATGTCATGCTGTTTTTGTTACTATAGCTTTGTAGTATATTTTGAAATAAAGGAGTGTGATACCTCTAGCTTTGCTCTTTTTTCTCAGGATTCCTTTGGCTATTCTGGGTCTTTTGCTGTTCCATATAAATTGTAGGATTCTTTGTTCTATTTTTGTGAAAAACATTGTCAGAACTTTGATAGGAATTGCATTTAATCTGTAGATTGCTTTAGGAAGTATGGAAATTTTAACTATGTTAATTCATCCAATCCAAGAGCAGGGAATATCTTTCCATTTCTTTGTGTTTTCTTCAATTTCTTTCAATAATGTTTTATAGTTTTCAGAGTACAGATCTTTCTTCTCTGGTTAGGTTTATTCCTAGGTATTTTATTCTTTTCTTTCAATTGTAAATGGGACTATTGTTAATTTCTCTTTCTGCTACTTTGTTGTTAATGTATAGAAATGCAACTGATTTTTGTATGCTGATTTTGTGTCCTGCAGCTTTATCATATTTGTTTACTATCTTAAAAGATCTTTGGTGCTTTCTTTAGGGTGTTCTATATATAAATCATGTCATCTGCAAATAGTGACTGTTTCACTGCTTCCTTTCCAACTTGGATCCCTTTCCCTTTGATTTCTTTTTCTTGCCTGATTGCTCTGGCTAAGACTTCCAATCCTATGTTAAATAAGAGTGGTGAAAGCGGGTCTCCTTGCCCGGTTCCTGTTCTCAGAGAGATAGCTGTCAGTTTTTCTCCATTGAGATTGATACTAGCTGTGGGTTTGTTATAGATGGGCTTTCTTATGATGAAGTACTTTGCTTCTATACCTATTTTATTCAGTTTTTATAGAAAATGTATGCTGTATCATGTCAAATGTTTTCTCTGCATCTATTAAGATGATCATGTGATTTTTATTTTCCATATTGTTAATGTGGTGTATCATGTTGATTGATTTGCAGATGGTGAACCATCCCCGCATTCCTGGAATAAATCCCACTTCATCATGGTGTATGATCTTTTTAATATTGTTCATATTCAATTTTCTCGTACTTTGTTGAGGGTTTTTGCATGGATGTTCATCAGTGATATTGCCTGTAATTTTCCTTTTTTGTGTTGTCCTTGTCTGGTTTTGGTATTAGGGTAATGCTGACTTTGTAGGATGAGTTAAGAAGCTTCCCCTGCTCTTCAATTTTTTGGAAGAGTTTGAGATGGATAGATATTAAGTCTTCTTTGAATGTTTAGTAGAATTCAGTTGGGAAGCCATCCTGGACTTTTAATTGGGGGGAGGTTCTTGATTACTTTTTTGATCCTCTTATTCGTAATTGGCCTATTAAAATTCTCTATTTCTTCTTGATTCAGTTTTGCAAGGTTGCAAGATTCTAAGACTTTATTCATTTCTTCTAGATTATCCAATATGTTGGTATATAGCTTTTAGTAGTATTCTCTTATGATCTTTGTGTTTCTCAGGTGTCTGTTGTAATTCTCCTCTTTCATTCTGATTTTATTTATGTGAGCCTTGTCTCTTTTTTCTTGGTGATTCCAGCAAAAGGTTTGTCAATTATGCTTATCTTTTCAAAGAACCAACTCTTGGTTTCAATGATTCTTTTTCTATTGATTTTTAGTCTCTATTTCATTTATTTCTGCTCTGATGTTTATTATTTCCTTGATTCTACTGATTTTGGGCTTTGTTTGTTCTTCTTTTTACAGTTCCTTTAGGTGTACTGTTAGGTTGTTTATTTGAGATGTTTGTTGTTTGTTGAGGTAGGCCTGTGTTGCCATAAACTTCTCTCTTAGACCCACTTTTGCAGTATCCCATAGATTCTGGCATGTCGCATTTTCATTTTAATTTGTCTACAGGTATTTTTTTATTTCTCCTTCGATTTCTTCATTGACCCAATCATTGTTCAGTAGAATTTTGTTTGATCTCCACATATTTGTTGCTTTTCTGATTTTCTTCTTGTAGTTGATTTCTAGTTTCATACCTTGGTGGTCAGAAAAGATGCTTGGTATTATTTCAATCTTCTTAACTTTACTGAGACTTGTTTTGTGGCCTGATATGTGTTCAATCCTGGAGAATATTCCATGTGCATTTGAACAAAATGTGTATTCGGTGGTTTTTGGATGGAAAACCACATTTTGGTACATCTGGTCTAAGATGTGATTTAAGGCCAATGTTTCCTTATTGATCTTTTGTTTGATGATCTATCCATTGGTGTAAGTGGAGTGATAAGTCCCCTACTATTATTGTGTTACTGTCTATTTCTCCTTTGATGTCTGTTAACAATTTCTTCATATATTTAGGTGCTCCTATCATGGGTGCATAGATATTATGTGCTATATCTTCTTGCTGGATTGTTCCCTTTATCATTATGTAGTGCCCTTCTTTGTCTCTTGTTACAGTTTTTGTTTTAAAGTCTGTTTTATCTGATGTAAGTATTTCTAACCCAGCTTTCTTTTTATTGCCATTTGCATGGAGTATCTTTTTCCATCTCTTCACTTTCAGTGTGTGAGTGTCTTTAGGTTTGAAGTGTGTCTCTTGTATGCAGCATACACATGGGTCCTGTTTTTCTATCCAATCAGCCACCCTATGCCTTTTGATTGGAGCATTTAGTCCATTGACATTTAAAGCAGCTATTGAGAAGTATGTGCTTATTGCCATTTTGTTCCTTTTTTCCTGGGCGTTTAGTAGTTCTCCTCTGTCCCTTTTTTCTTGTCTTGTTCTCTTCCCTTGTGGTTTGATGGCTTTTTTTAGTATTATATTTGGGTTCTTTTCTATTAATTTTTTGTGTAATTATTATAGATTTCTTGTTTGTGACTACACCAGGTTTATATATGGTAATGTACATATATAGCAATCTATATTTAGTTGATGATCTCTTTAGTTTGAGCTCTTGCTAAAATTCTACTTTTTTACTTCCTTCCTCCTGCATTTTATATTTTTGATATCATGTCTAACCTCTTTTCTTGTGTGTATGTATCCACTACCCTCTTATCATGGAAATAGATAATTTTAGTACGTTTGCCTGTTGACCTTCATATTATCTTTACAGTTGGTTATCTGCTAGTGTTACTGTTTATTTGCTTTTAATAGTGATTTTTTGGTTGATTTTCTTATTCCTTTTTGTCTTCTCTTTTCTACTTAAATAAGTCCCTTTAGCATTTATTATAAGTCTAGTTTCTTGGTGATAAACTCCTTTAATTTTTGCTTGTCTGGGAAATATTTTATCTCTCCTGCCATTATGAATGATAGTCTTGCAGCGTAGAGTACTCTTGACTGTAGGTTTTTTTCCTTTCAGTAATTTAAGTATATTGTGCTGCCCCTTTCTAACCTCTAAAGTTTCTGCTGAGAAGTCAGCTGATAGCCTTATGGGGTTTTCTTTGAATGTAACTTGTTGCCTTTCACTTTTGGCTTTTAGGATTTTCTCTTTGTCTTTTATTCTTGACACTTTAACTATAATGTGCCTTGGTGTGGACCTCTTTGGGTTTATCTTGTTTCTTGCTCTCTGTGCTTCCTGTACCTGGGTGTCTGTTTCCTTCCTTAGGTAAGGAAAGTTTTCAGCTATTGCTTTTTTGTATAGATTCTTTGCTCCCTTGTCTCTCTATTCTCCTTCTGGGACACCTATAATATGGATATTAGTGCACTTGATGTTATCCCAGATCTCCCTTAGGCTGTCCTCATTCTTTTTAATTCTTTTTTCTTTTATCTGTTCAGCTTTGGTGATTTTTTCTAGTCTTTTATCCAGCTTGTTGACCTGTTCTACTATATCATCTGCTCTGCTACTGAGTCCCTCTAGTTAGTTTTTCATTTCCAGTATTGTAGTCTTCATTTCTGATTGGTTCACTTTTATATTTTCCAAATTTTTATTGAAGTTCTCACTTTCATTCATTCATTCTTCTCCCAAGATCAGAGACCATCCTTATGACTCTTAATTTGTACTCTTTGTCAGGTAGATTGTTTATTTCTGTTTCATTTTAGTTTTTTTTCTGGGACTTTGTCTTGTTCCCTTACTTGCAATGTATTCCTTTGTCTCCTCATTTTGCCTCTTTGTCTGTGCTTTTATCTGTTTATAGGTAGGTCAGCTATGTCTCCAAGTCTTGGAGAAGTGACCTTATGTAAGAGATGCCTTACAAGGCCCAACAGTGTGCTTCCCTCTCGTCACCAGTTCCAAATGTTCCAGGGGTGTCCTGTGTGGGCTACATGTGTCCTTCTGTTCTGGCAGGGTTGTTCTTGCAGCAGGTTGCCAGGAAAGATAGGTTTCCCCCTGGCAGCTGGTTGTAATGCTCAGCTGTGTGTGGCTGATATGAACACTTCAGTCACTACTGGGCATGCTGAGCCCCAGCACAGTTGACTGAAAGGTCGAATAGCACATCCCTGTTGCATTTTCCTGTTAATTGAGTAGAGCCCAATGTGGCTGGTTGCTAGGCTCAGGGGCTTACAACTGCTGCAAGGCTCTTGTCAGCTCTCTCAGGGTTGTACCAGATTGTTTTAACACTGAAGAAATCAATGGTTAAAAGAGCTGCTGTGTACCCCCTACAGATTTCAACAGCTTTCACTGTATGGGCATTTATATTCTCTGATGCCAAACACTTGAGTCCCTCTTCACTCCGTCTCCCTTTGGGCCCTGCTGGAGACAGGGAATTTCACCAGCAGTCAGCCCAGGCCTCCATGGTTGCATGAGTGCAAAACACCAGCAAAGACCCCTGTAGCTGACATCTGTCAACTAGCACATGCTACAGAAAATACACTAGAAGAAAATCATCAATTCACAAAAGAAGGCAGAAAGAGAGGAAGAAAAGAACTACAAAACCACAGAAAATAATAAGATGGCATTAGTAAGTTGTTACCTATCAATAATCACTCTAAATGTAAATGGATTGAATTCGCCAATCAAAAGAATAGATGGCTGGAGAGATTTAAAAAACCCCACAAGGTCATCTATATGTTGCCTACAAGAGACTCAGTTCCGCTTTAAGTAAACACATGGGGTCAAGGTGAAGAAATGAGAAAGATATACAATGCAAATAGAAACAAAAAGAGCAGGGTTAGCCATATTTATATCAGACAAAATAGGTTTTAATCAAAAAATGTTAACAAGACACAAGGAAGGTCATTATATAATGATAAAGTGGTCAATTCATCAAGATTATAGAATAATTGCAAGTGTATGTGCACTGAACATTGGAGCACCTAAATATATTAAGTGAATACCAACAGATCTGAAGGAAGAAATAGAAAACAATATAATGATAGTAGGAGACTTCAATACACCACTTTCAACAATAGATAGATCATCCAGACAGAAAATCTACAAGGAACCATTTGACCTGAATCATACTTTACACCAAATGGACCCAACAGACATATACAGAACATTCAATTCAACAGCAGCAGAATATGCATTCTTCTCAAGCACACATGATACATTCTCTTAGATAGATCATATGATAGATCATAAAACAAGTCTTAGAAAATTTAAGAAAATTGAAATCATATCAAGTATCTTTTCTGATCACAGTGGTGTGGCCCTAAAAATCAATAATATGAAGAAAGCTGGAAAATTCACAAATACGTGGGTATTAAACAACACATTTCTGAATAACCAATGGGTGAAAGAAGAGATCAAAATGGGAAAAAAATTGAAACACAACATACCTAAATCTATGGGATGCTGCAAAAACAGTTCTAAGAGGGAAGTTTATAGTGATAAATGCCTATTTTAAAGAACAAGAAAAAACTCATATAAACAACTTAACTTTACACTTCAAGGAATTAGAAAAAGAAGAACAAATTAAGCCCAAAGTTAGCAGAAGAAAGGGAATATCAAAGATCAAAGCAGACATAAATGAAGTAGAGAACAGAAAAACAACAGAAACTAAGCTGACTTTTTAAAAAGATAAACCCAACAAACCTCTAGCTACACTAAGAAAAAAGAGAGAATGGTCTACTTTCATTCTTTTTCATGTGGCTGTCCACTTTTCCCAACACCATTTACTGAAGAGACTCTCATTTCTCCATAGTATGCTCTTGGCTCCCTTGTCAAATATTAGCTGTCCATAAATGTGTGGGTTACGTGTGGGCTTTCAATTCTGTTCCATTGATCTGTGTGTCTGTTTTTCTGCCAGTACCATGCTGTTTTGGTTACTATGGCTTTGTAGAATAATTTGAAATCAGGGAGTGTGATACCTCCAGCTTTGCTCTTTTTTCTCAGGAATCCTTTGGCTATTTGGGTTCTTTTGTTGTTCCATATAAATTTTAGGATTTTTTGTTCTATTTCTGTGAAAAATGTTGTTGGAACTTTTATAGGGATTGCATTGAATCTATAGATTACTTTAGGAAGTATGGACATTTTAACAATGTTAATTCAAAGTAGACCATTCCCTTACACCATGCAGAAAAATCAACTCAAAATGGATTAAAGACTTGAATGTAAGACCCAAAACCATGAGACTTCTAGAAGAAAACATAGGCAGTACGGTCTTTGACATCATTCTGAGCAGCATATTTCCAAGTCCCATGTCTGACCTGGCAAGGGAAACAAAAGAAAAAATGAACAAATGGGATTACATCAAGCTAAAAAGCTTCTTCTCAGCAAAGTAAACCATCAACAAAATGAAAAGGAAACCTAACAATTGGGAGAAGATATTTGCAAACCATATATCAGATAAGGGGTTAATATCTAAAATATACAAAGAACTCATACAGCTCAACAACAAAAAACTAACAATCCAATTAGAAAATGGGCAAAAGATCTGAACAGACATTTCTCCAAAGAAGATATACAGATGGCCAACAGGCATATGAAAAGATGCTCAACATCATTAGCTATCAGGGAAATGCAAATCAAAACTACAATGAGGTATCACCTCACTCCACTCAGAATGGCTAAAATTAACAAGACAGGAAACAATAAATGTTGGAGAGGATGTGGAGAGAAGGGAACACTTGTTCACTGTTGGTAGGAGTGCAAACTTGTGCAACCACTATGGAAAGCAGTATGGAGTATCCTCAGAAAATTAAGGATAGATCTACCATATGATCCAGCTACCCCACTGCTGGGTATTTATCCAAAGAACTTGAAAATACAAAGGTAAAAAGATACTTGCACCCTTATGTTCATTGCAGCACTATACACAATAGCCAAGACATGGTAGCAACCTAGGTGCCCATCAAGGGACGAATGGATAAAGAATATGTGGTATATATACACAATGGAATAATACTCAGCCGTAAGAAATGATGAAATACGGTCATTTGTGACAACATGGATGGACCTTGAGGATATTATGCTGAGTGAAATAAGTCAGAGGGAGAAAGTCAAGTACCATATGATCTCAATCATAAGTAGAAGATAAAAACAACGACAAAAAAACACATAGCATTGGAGATTGGATTGGTGGCTACCATAGTGGAAGGGGGAAGGGGGGAGCGAAAAAGGGGTGATTAGGCTCACATGTGAGAGGATGGACTATAATTGGTCTTCAGGTGGTGAACATGATGTAATCTACACAGAATTCGAAATATGATGCAATCCAAAAATAAATAAAATAAATAAATAAATTTTTAAAAAAGAAAGAAGCCCCAACAAAATAAAAAGAAAAAAGAGAGAAGAGATATAAATAAATAAAATCAGAAATGAAGAAAATAAATAAATAAATAAATTCACTTCTTCAGAAATGAAGAAAATAAATAAAATCAGAAATGAAGAGGAGGCATTAAAATTAATACCACTGAGGGCCAGCCACAGTGGCCTGGTGGTTAAATTTGGTGTGCTTTGCTTTGGTGGCCTGGGTTCAGTCCCTAGTTGCAGACCTACACCACTCGTCTGTCAGTGGCCATGCTGTTGTGGTGGCTCATATAAAAAAAGAGGAAGATTGACAACAGATGTTAGCTCAGGGTGTATCTTCCTCAGCAAAAAGAGGAATATTGGCAATACATGTTAGCTCAGGGCGAATCTTCCTCAGCAAAAATAAATGAATAAATAACTGATACCGCTTAAATACAAAGGATCATAAGCAACTACTCTAAACATTTATACACAAAAAAATTGGATAGTCTAAAAGAAATGGATAAATTCTTAGAAACATACAACCTACCTAGACTGAATCATGAACAAATAGAAAATCTGAACAGACCAATAACAAGTAAGGAGTTGAATCAGTAATCAAAAATTTTCCAATGCAGAGAAGCCCAAGACCAAATGGTTTTGTGGGTGAATTCAAGAAAACATTTAAACAGTTAATGTCAATCCTTCTCAAACTCTTCCAAAAATTGAAAAGAAGGAAACTCTCCCAAATACATATCTTGAGGCCAGCAGTACTCTGATAATGAAGCCAGATAAGGACACTACAAGAAAATAAAACTGCAGACCAGTATCTCTGATTAATATAGATGCAAAAATTCTCAATGAAATATTAGCAAGCCAAATTATTACACAATATGTAATTCCAATCAACAATTCCCAACATGTTAATTTGCTCCTTAATTGTCCTCAATTCATTCTGTTGTTTCAGACTTTATGCCTCACAATTGCTATTTTCTCTGCTTGGAATGCAGTCCTGCCCTGTCTAAGAAAACTTCTTTATCTTCAACATCCAGTTTTTCTAAAATGTCCACTAGGAAGCCTCTCTGATCCTCTACCTGAAATCTCTCTCACATTTAGTTTTATTTTGTGTCCCATTTTATTGACTTTATTGATGACAGGAGGTTACAACTCCATGCAGCATCTCACTGGGAAGACAGTATCACAATAAGAAGTTGAGAGTTAGTGTAAATGAGTTGGGGTTTCAAAGTTGGTGTTTTTAAAGAGCAAAAAATATTTTTCCCTGTTAGGTTAAAAGTTAAAAATGGAAGTAGCATCTGGTTTATTACAATATAGAAGTCTAGCCTGGGAAATGCTCCTTTATATCGTTAATAAGAGATCAGCCTCTTATCTATACTATCAACATAATCTTAAATTAGCACAACCTTCCATCGGTTGCCTCTATTCCCACAAACTGAGTGCAAGAAAAAACGAAGAGTATTTGGTCTTCAGAATCAGCAGATTTGTGTTTTGGGGACTGTTTGGAAAACAAAAGAAAACAATGAATGAGTATGAAAGTGTACCACATATAGTTTTAATCAGCTTTCTACTTGTGTTACTTCTTTATCTTGTTCATTCTTCTTTTCCTGCACATTTCACACTATGTTGTAATTTATAGGCATACTACGGAGATATTGCGGGTTCAGTTCCAGACCACCACAGTAAAGCAAATATTACAATAAAGTGAGTCACACAAATTTTTGGGTTTCCCAGTACATATAAATTATGTTTACACTATACTGTAGTCTAGTAAGTGGGCAATAGCATCATGTATAAAATCAATGTATATACCTTAGTTTAAAAATACCTTATTGCTAAAATATGCTAACCATCATCTGAGCCTTCAGCAAGTGATAAGTTTTTTGCTGGTGGAGAGTCTTGCCTTGATTTTGATGGCTGCTGACTGATCAGAGTGTGAATGCTGAAGGTTAGGGTGGTTGTGGCAATTTCTTAAAATAAGACAACGGTGAAGTTTGCCACATCAATTGACTTTTCCTTTCAAGAAGGATTTCTCTGTAGCATGAGATCTTATTTGATCGCATTTTTCTCACAGTAGAACTTCTTTCAAAATTGGAGTCAATTCTCTCAAGCCCTGCTGCTCCTTTTATCAACTAAGTTTATATGATCTCAATCCTTTGTTGTCATTTCAGCATCTTCACAGCATCTTCACCAGGAGTAGATTTCATCTCAAGAAACCACTTTCTTTGCTCCTCCATGAGAAGGAATTCCTCATCCATTAAAGTTGTATCATGAAATTGCAGCAATTCAGTGATATCTTCAGGGTCCACTTCTACCTCTAGTTCTTTTGATATTTCCATCACATCTGCAGTCACTTCCTTCCAAACTCCTGTTAATGTTGATATTTTGACCTCTTCCTAGGAATTGTGAATGTTCTTAATGGCATCTAGAATAATGGATCCTTTCCAGAAGATTTTCAATTTACTTTGCCCAGATCCATCAGAGGAATCAATATCTATGACAGCTATAGTCTTATGAAATGTGTTTCTTAAATAATAAGACTTGAAAACAAAACTACTCCTTGATTCATGGGCTGAAGAATGGATATTGTGTTAGAAGGCATGAAAACAACATTAATCTCATTGAACATCTCCATCAGACTCTTGGGTGACCAGGTGCATTGTCAATAAGCAGTAATATTTTGAAACAAATCTTTTTTTCTGATCAGTAGATCTCAACAGTGGGCTTAAAATACTCAGTAAACCATGTTGTAAACAGATATGCTGCCATCTAGGCTTTGTTGTTCCACTTATAGAGCACAGGCAGAGTAGATTTAGCATAATTCTTAAGGGCCCTAGGATTTTGGGAATGGTAACTGAGCATTGGCTTTAACTTAAAGCCACCAGCTGCATTGCCCATAACAAGAAATTCAGCCTATCTTTGAAGCTTTCAAGCTGGGCATCGACTTCTCTCTAGCCAAGAAAGTCCTAGATGGCACCTTCTTTCAATATAAGGCTGTTTTGTCTGCATTGAAAATCTGTTGTTTAGTATCCACCTTCATTAATTATTTTAGCTGGATCTTCTGGATAGCTTGCTGCAGCTTCTGCATCAGCACTTGTTGCTTCACCTTGCACTTTTATGTTATGGAAACGGCGTCTTTCTTCTTCTTTTTTTTTTATTGAGTTATTGATAGGTTACAATCTTGTGAAATTTCAATTGTACATTAATGTTTGTCAGTCATGTTGTAGGTGCACCACTTCACCCTTTGTGCCCACCCCCCACCCCACCTTTCCCCTGGTATCCACTAAACTGTTCTTGGTCCATAGTTTTAAATTCCTCACATGAGTGGAGTCATACACAGATTATCTTTCTCTCACTGGCTTATTTCACTTAACATAATTCTCTCAAGGTCCATCCATGTTATTGCAAATGGGATGATTTTGTTCTGTTTTGCAGCTGAGTAGTATTCCATTGTATATATGTACCACATCTTCTTTATCCATTCGTCTGTTGATAGGCACTTAGGTTGCTTCCACGTCTTGGCTATTGTAAACAGTGCTGCAATAAACATTGGGGTGCATAGGACTTTTGAGATTGCTGACTTCAGGCTCTTTGGATAAATACCCAGTAGTGGGATGGCTGGATCATATGGTAGTTCTATTTTTAGTTTTTTGAGGAATCTCCATACTGTTTTCCATTGGCGTCTTTCTTTAAACCTCATGAACCAACCTCTGCTACCTTCAAACTTATTTTCTGCAGCTTCCTCATCTTTCTCAGCCTTAATAGAATTAAAGAGAGTTAGCATCTTACTCTGGGTTAGGCTTTGGCTTAAGGGAATGATGTGGCAGGTTTGATCTTTTATCCAGATGGCTAAAACTTTCTCCATATCTGCAAAAAGTCCATTTCACTTTTTTATCAATCATGTGTTTACTGGAATAGCACTTTTAATTTCCTTAAAGAACTTTTCCTTTGCATTTACAACTTGGTTAACTTTTTGGTGCAGAAGGCCAAGTTTTTGGCATATTTCAGCAGTCAACATGACTTCCTCACTAAACTTAATCATTTCTAGATTTTGATTTAAAGTGAGAGATGTGTGACTCTTCCTTTCACTTGAACACTTAAAGGCCATTGTAGGGTTATTAATTGGCCTAATTTCAATATTGATGTATCTCAGGAAATAGGCAGGCCCAAGGATAGAGACAGAGACAGAGGAATAGCCAGTCAGTGGAGCAGTCAGAACACACACACAGCATTCATTGATTAAGTTCACCATCTTATAAGGGTGTGGTTGGTGGTGTCCCCAAACAATTATAATAGTAACATCAAAGATCACTGATCACAGATCACTATAAAAATATAAGAATAGTGAAAAAGTTTAAAACATTGCAAGAATTACCAAAATATGACACAGAGACATTGTCAGAAAATGCTGTTGGAAAAATGATGCCAATAGACTTGCTTGACACAGAGTGACAATAAACCTTCAATTTGCAAAAAATGCAATATCTTCAAAGTACAATAAAACAAAGCATAATAAAAAGAGGTATGCCTGTATCTATGGACTTACCTATATTCTCCTCTAGGCTGTGAGCTTCTTGAGGACAGACCTTGTTCACCATCACTGTGATTCATTTATGTATCCCCAGGGTCCATCACGTTGCTAGGAGCATGGCAGGCACATAGCAAATAAGAACAGAGAAACATATTCATTCCTCATCTGGCACCTTACCTGCTCCTGAGGGCGGATAACCACTGTATTAAAATCAGGCCACTTGTCCACCAGGGCCTTTAGCTTGAATGGGTTTCCTTGAGTCATGTGGAAGACAGTCCCATAAACCTACAGCATCCAAAGAAAGTGAGAGAGTTAGCTTATTAGGAAGGGATGGCAAAGTGCCTTGTTTGATCAGGACAAGGATTATTTCTATGAAATAATGGAATTTTATTATTGGAATGTACCTGAGCATTTCTACTGACCAGTTTTTAGTTTCTACTTTTTTTCCCTAATAAATATATCTTTTAATAATATTCACATAGTAAAATATCTAGACAAATAAAATTTATGAATAAAAATCATGAACTCTCTCATTGTAAAATTTAATAATATCTTTAGAAGTGACATCAGCATCATGGCAGAGTGAGCTCTTCCCTTGCCCTCTCCTCTCTAAGATACAACCAAAAGGACAGTCATACACCAACAGAGGACATATACACATCACAAAAGACGTCTGAGAGAACCACACAGCCATAAACCTGAAGGTGGTTGTAGGGCTGGATCCTCTGGATGAAGTGGAAGCTGATCTGCAGGAGCTCCATGGAGAAAGACGGGTGGGAAGTGCATAGGTGAAAAGGGTGCCCCATCCCCTCCTGGTACTCCAATTCCAGAATCATCTGGATCATGGTGCAGTGAGCATGGTAGTAGTGGTGGGGAAAGTTTGCAGCCAGAGAATTGTCTGGAGCAAAGCACAGAGAACTTGGCAGTGGCAGCAGGGAAAGTGCACAGCCCAAGAATCGCCCAGAGCATGATGTGGAGAGTGTGGCAGTGGTGGAAGAGAAAGTGCACAGGAGAGGGAGGTGCATCACACCCCCCCTCCCCAGCACTCCAGCCCCAGGATTGCCTGGAGCACAGAGTGGTGAGTGAGGGAGTGATGGTTGGGAAAAGAAAAGGTGCACAATCCTCCAATTTCCCAGAGCCCCATACAGAGAGACAAGCAGACACTGGGGAAAGTGCTGGGGAAGGAGAGTACCCCTCCCCCTGCATGGCAGCCCAGATCTGCCACCAAGCAGTAGCTCAGAGAGATAAGTAGTCAATGGCCAGATCTGGGGAGCCCCTGTTTGTATGGAGTCCAGAATACACAGTACCTGATCCCCACCCAGTGGTGCTACTTGGCAGCTGCAACCAGATAAGAGCACCATGAGGAAGCAAAAATCCACTCCATCAAGCAGGATGAGTAGGTTTATTAAATCTCCAGACCAGAAGGAAAGTGACAAGTACCCAGAAATTAACCCTGCAGGCACAGAAATCCATAACCTAAATGACAAAGAATTCGAAAGAGCTATCATAAAAAAACTCAACAGGTTACAAGAAAACACAGAAAGACAAATTAACGAATCCAGGAGCTTCTTCACAAAGGAGATTGAAACCATAAAAAAGAGCCAGTCAGAATTGTTGGAGATGAAAACCACAATGGATGAACTAAAGAAAAATCTGGATTCTCTAAACAACAGAGCTGATAATATGGAGGAGAGAATCAACCAGTTAGAGGATAGCACTGTAGAAATGCTTCAGAGGGAGGAGAAAAGAGAACTAAGACTAAAAAGAAATGAAGAATTTCTCAGAGAAATATCTGACTAATTCAGGAAATGTAACATAAGGATTATAGGTATTCAAGAGGGGGAAGAGCAGGAGAATGGAGCAGCAAACTTATTTAAAGAAATAATAGCTGAGAACTTCCCAAACCTTGGGAGGGAGCTGGAAATCCATGTAAAGAGGACTCCAGATCTCCTAACTTTGTCAATGTAAAAAAACCCACTTCAAGGCATATAGTAGTGAAACTGGAAAAAGTCAAGGACAAAGAAAATGTACTAAGGGCAGCAAGACAGAAGAAAATAACTTACAAAGGAACCCCTATCAGGTTTTCAATGGATTTCTCAGCAGAAACCTTACAGGCTAAGAGAAAGTGGAATGAGATATTCAAAATCCTGAAAGACAAAAACTTCAGTCTATCCAGCCAAACTCTCCTTTAGATATGACAGAGACATAAAAACTTTCCCAGAGAAACAAAAGCTAAGGGAGTTCATTGTCACAAGATCTCCCCTACAAGAAATCATCACGAAGGCCCCCCCCCCAAAAAATAGGAAGAGGCTACCCTGAGAAAGGAGATGAATAGGTAGGCAATAATCAGAAAATGGCAACTCTCTATCAGATCAGGTTCGTAAACACTTCACTTTAACATCAAGGATAAAGAAAAGGAAAATACCAAAACAAAAGTGATCTCATCATTTTAACCACAAATTCACAACACAAGATCGAAAAAGATATGACAAAAATAATTTAGAGGGGCCGGCCTGGTGGCGCAGTGGTCAAATTTTCACATTCTGGTTTGGAGGCCTGGGGTTCACTGGTTCAGATCCCAGGTGTCACATGGCACCAATTGGCAAGCCATGCTGTGGTCAATGTCCCACATATAAAGTAGAGGAGGATGGGCACAGATGTTAGCTGAGGGCCAGTCTTCCTCAGCAAAAAGAGGATTGGCAGCAGATGTTGGCTCAGGGCTAATCTTCCTCAAAAAAAAATAATAAGTAACTTAGAAGGAGAAGAGGAAAGGGATGGAATCAGTATAGTCTAAGGAAATAAGAGGCTATCAGGAAATGGACAATCTCAACTATGAGATTTTTTATATAAAAGTAAGGGTAATCACTAAGTAAATAAATAGAATAGAGATATTTACAATAAACAAGGGGAAAAAGAAGAAAACCAACAGAGAAAACTACCTAATCAAATTGGTAGTCTGAAATACATGGGACAAAAAAAGGAAATGCAGACGAATTGGGAATTGTGTGATAAGATGGCAATATTAAGCCTTTATATATCAATAATCACTCTAAATGTAAGTGGATTGAATTCTCCAATCAAAAGACACAGAGTGGCAGGATGGATTAAATAACAAGACCCAACAATATGCTGCCTCTGGGAAACATCTCAGCTCTAGAGACAAACATAAGCTCAGAGTGAAGGGATGGAAGACAATACTCCAAGCTAATGGTAAACAAAAGAAAGCAGGTGTTTCCATACTTACAAAGCAGACTTCAAGATAAAACTGATAAAGACAGACATAGAGGGACAGTATAAAATAATAAAAGGGACTCTCCACCAAGAAGACATAAGGCTTATAAAAATGTATGCACCCAACACAGGAGCACCAAAGCACACAAAGTAACTATTAACAAATCTAAAAGGAGATATCAACAACATCACAAAAATGGTGGGAGACCTCAACACCTCACTTACATCAATGGATAGATCATCCAGACAAAAAGTCAACAAGGAGATAGTGGACTTAAATGAAAAGCAAGACCAGATGAACTTAGTAGATATATAGAGAGCACTCCATCCAAAAACATCAGAATGTACATTCTTCTCAAGCACCCATGGAACATTCTCAAGAATAGACCATATACTGGGAAACAAGGTAAACCTCAATAAATTTAAGAAGATTGAAATCATATCTACTATCTTCTCCAACCACATTGCTGTGAAACTAGAAATCAACTACAAGAAAAAAGCTGGAAAAGGAACAAAAAAGTGGAGACTAAACAAGATGCTACTGAACAACCAGTGGGTCGCTGAAGAAATAAAGGGAGAGACGAGAAAATTTTTGAAGACAAATGAGAATGAAACACACCATACCAACTCTTACGGAATGCAGCAAAAGCAGTCCTAAGATGGTAATTTATAGCAATACAGACCCATGTCAAAAACAGACAAATCTCAAATAAACAACCTTAAACTACTCTTACAGAATTAGGAAAAAAAGAACAAACAAAGCCCAAACTCAGGAGAAGGAGGGAAATAATAAAAATTAGAGCAGAAATGAATGAAATTGAAACAAAAAATACTGTAAATAGGATGAACAAAACAAGGAGCTGGTTCTTTGAGAAGATAAACAAAATTGACAAACCCTTAGCTAGACTCACTAAAAAAAGAGAGAAGCCTCAAATAAATAAAATTAGAAATGAAAGAGGAGAAATTACAAAATATGCCACAGAGATACAAAAGATTATAAGAGAATATTATGAAAAACTACATGGACAATCTAGAAGAAATGTATAAATTATTAGACTTTCACAACCTCCCAAAACTGAATCAAGAAGAAATAGAGAATCTGAATAGACCAGTCACAAGTAAGGAGATTGAAACAGTAATAAAAAAACCTCCACAAAAATAAAAGTCCAGGACCAAACAGCTTCTCTGGAGAATTCTACCAAACACTTAAAGACAGTTTATTACCTATTCTTAAACCATTCCAAAAAATTGTGGATGATGGAAATATTCCTAACACATTCTGTGAGGCCAGCATCACCCTGATCCCAAAGCCAGACAAGGACAACACAAAGAAGGAAACCTACAGGCCAATATCGCTGATGAACATAGATGCAAAAATCCTCAACAAAATACTGGCAAACTGAATACAGCAATACATTAAAAAGATCATACACCATGATCAAGTAGGATTCATACCAGGGACACAGGGATGGTTCAACATGTGCAAATCAATCAATGTGATATACCATATTAAAAAAAGGGGGAAAAAGAACCACATGTTCATCTCCATAGGTGCAGAGAAAGCATTTGACAAGATCCAACACTTGTTCGTGAGAAAAGCTCTCAATAAAATGGGTATAGAAGGGAAATATCTCAACATAATAAAGGCCATATATAACAAACACACTGCTAATGTCATACTCTATTGGGAAAAACTGAAAACCACCCCACTGAGAGCAGGAAGAAGACAAGGGCGCCCACTCTCACCATTCTTATTCAACATAGTACTAGAGATTTTGGCCAGAGCAATTAGGCAGGAAAAAGAAATAGGAATCCAAACAGGCACCGAAGAAGTGAAACTCTGCCTGTTTGCAGATGACATGATTTTATATATAGAAAACCCTAAAGAATCCATTGGAAAACTATTAGAAATAATCCACAACTACAGCAAAGTTGCAGAAAACAAAATCAACTTACAAAAATCAGTGGCATTTCGGGGCTGGCCCTGTGGCCGAGTGGTTAAGTTTGCGTGCTCCGCTGCAGGCGGCCCAGTGTTTCGTTGGTTCGAATCCTGGGCGCGGACATGACACTGCTCATCAAACCATGCTGAGGCAGCGTCCCACATGCCACAACTAGATGGACACACAACGAAGAATATACAACTATGTACCGGGGGCTTTGGGGAGAAAAAGGAAAAAATAAAATCTTTAAAAAAAAAATCAGTGGCATTTCTGTACTCTAATATGAACTAATAGAACAAGAACTCAAGAGTAAAACCCCATTTACAATCACAACAAAGAGAATAAAATATCTAGGAATAAATTTAACCACGGAGGTGAAAGACCTATACAAGGAAAGCTATAAGTCATTACTGAAAGAAATCGAGAATGACTTAAAGAAAAGGAAAGATATTTGATGTACATGTATTGGAAGAATAAACATAGTTAAAATGTCCATTTTACCTAAAGAAATATATAGATTCAATGCAATCTCAATCAGAATCCCAATGACATTCTTCACAGAAATAGAACAGAGAATCTTAAACTTCTTATGGGGAAACAAAAGTCCCAGAATAGCCAAAGGAATCCTGAGAAACAAGAACAAAGCTGCTGGCATTGCAATCCTTGACTTCAAAACATATTACAAAGCTATAGTAATCAAAACAGCATGGTACTGGTACAAATGGAACAGAATTGAAAGCCCGGAAATAAAACCACTCATCTGTGGACAGCTAATCTTCTACAAAGGAGCCCGAAACATATAATGGAGAAAGGAAAGCCTTTTCAGTAAATGGTGCTAGGAAAACTGGACAGCCATATGCAAAAGAATGAAAGTAGACCATTATCTTTCTCCATACACAAAAATAGACTCAAAATGGATCAAAGACTTGAAGGTAAGACATGAAACCATAAAGCTTCTGGAAGAAAATATAGCCAATACACTTTTTGACATGAGCCTTAAAAGGATCTTTTCAAATATGATGTCCACTCAGAGGAGGGATACAAAAGAAAAAAATAAATGAGTGGGACTTCATCAGACTAAAGAACTTCTGGAAGGCAAAGGAAACCATGATCAAAATGAAAAAACAACCCACCAACTGGAAGAAAGTCATATATCTGATAAGGGGTTAATCTCCATAATATATAAAGAACACAACTAAACTACAAAAAAAAAAAACAAACCCAATCAAAAAGTGGGCAGAGGATCTGAACAGACATTTTTCCAAAGAAGATATACAGATGGCCAATAGGCACATGAATTGATGTTCAACATCACTAATCATCAGGGAGATGCAAATCAAAACTACACTTAGATATCATCTTATGTCTGTTAGAATGGCTATACTCAGCAAGACAAAAAATAATAAATGTTGGAGAGGTTGTGGAGAAAAGGGAACCCTCATCCACTGCTGGCGGGAATGCAAACTGGTGCAGCCACTTTTGAAAACAGTATGGAGATTTCTCTAAAAATTAAAAATAGAATTAGCATATGATCCAGGTATACCATTCCTGGGTATTTACCCAAAGAACTTGCAACCAACAATACAAAGAGACTTATGCACCCCCATGTTCATTTCAGCATTATTCACAATAGCCAAGACGTGGAAGCAAACCAAGTACCCAGCAACTGATGATCAGATAAAAATGTGGTATATATATATATATATATATATATATATATATATACAGTGGAATATGACTCAGCCATAAAAAAGACATAATTGCCCCATTTGCAGTCACATGGATGGAGCTTGAGGGCATCATGTTAAGCGAAATAAGCCAGACAGAGAAAGACAAACACTCTATGATTTCACTCATATGTGGAATATAAACAAACTTATGGACAAAGAGAACAATTTAGTGGTTACCAGGAGGAAAGGGGGGGACAGGGAGGGCACAAGGGGTGCCGGGGCACATTTATATGGTGTTTGACAAATATTGATGTATCATTGGATTTTCAAAATGTTATAAACTATTTGGACCACAATAAAAAAATTTAAAAATCTGTCATAAATTTCCTTCTATTCATATACACAGACAACAAATTTTACAAAGTGAAAATTTCAGATACAGGTGATTTTGAAAAGTTTCCCTCCTGCTGAATAAATATATTCTAGCCATATTTCTTTTCTAATAAATAAAAATGATTTTTAACGAGTGGATAGCATTCTACAATATTGATGAACTAAAATTCATTTTTTAAACTTTTTATTTATTTACATGAGGTAGCAAAGATAGTACAAAGAGGTCTCATCTACGCTCACCCAATTTTTCCCAACAATAAATCTTAAGCAACTATTGTACCACATCAAAACTGGGAAACTGACATTAGTACAAGGTATGCGTATAGTCCTATGACATTTTATTAAGTAGGTTCATGTAACTACCACAATGAGGATACAGAATTACCACAAAGATCTCCCTAGAGCTACTCATTTACAGTCAAACTCACCCTCACCTCTCTCAGCATTGACATCACTTTACCTTCCTTCAATTATAATAAGGTTCTATATATTATATAATTTTAAATATTCCTTCTACCTACATTGATGCCTACATTGGACAGTGTTATAATTTTTGTGGCAACAGTCAAATGTAACATAGAAAACTCAAGAGGAGAAGGAAAGCTTTTTGTATTTACCTATGTTTTTACTATCCATTGTTCTTTTTTCCTGATATTCCAAGATGTTTTCTTTTATTATTTCCTTTCTGTGTAAAGAACTTCCTTTAGCCATTCTTTTAGGGTAGGTCTGCTGGCAGCAATTCTCTTAGTTTTTCTTCACCAGAGAATGTCTCAATTTCCCCTTAATTCTTGAAGGATATTTTTTCTGGGTTTAGAATTCTGTGTTGACAGTTCTTTTTCAGCACTTGAAGTATGTCTGTTATTTCCTTCTAGCCTCCTATGGTTTCTGATGAGAAATCTGTTGCCACTCAAATTGTTTTTGCCCTATAAGTAAGATTGTTCTTCTCTTGCTGCTTTCAAGATTTTATTCTTTGTCTTTAGTTTTCAGAAGCTTGACTATGATGTGCATTGGCATGAATTTCTTTGGGTTCATCATGTTTGGGTTACACTCAGCTTCTTGAATTTATAGGCTTAAGTTTTTTTTTTCAAATTTGGGAAATTTTCAGCCATTATTTCTTCAGGTACTTTTTTCAGTCTCACTATGTCTCCTCTGCTTCTGAGACCACAATTTCATAAATGTTAGACCTTTTGCTATAGGCTGATAGGTCCTTGAGACTCTCCTCTTTTTTTCCTCCAGTGTACTTTCTCTCTATTGTTAAGCTTGGGTAATTTCTATAATTCTATCTTCAAGTTCTATTATTCTTTCTTCTGTCCTCTCCATTCTGCTGCTGAGTCCATCTATTGAGTTTTTTTGATTTCTGTTCTTATATTTTTGGAAGTAACATCTCTGCTTGCTGCTTCCTTGTATCTTTTCTTTCTTTTCCAAGACTGTCTATTTTTTTCACTTGTTGCAAGTGTTTTTCTAATTGCTCATGGAAACATTTTTATGATGGCTTCTTTAAAATCCTTGTCAGTTAATTCTAAGATCTGTGTCATGTCACTGTTGGTATCTGTTAATTGTCTTTTTTCACTTACTTTGAGATTTCCCTGGTTCTTAAATGACAAGTGATTTTTTAAAATTGAATCCTGGACATATTGGAGAGTATGTTATAAGACCCTGGTTCTTATTCAAATGTTCTGTTTTGGCTGGCTTTCTATGACACTGCTCTGGCAGGGGATGAAGGGTAGGGGACACTCCTTACAGCAAGCTGAGAGTAGGAATCCAGGTTTCCCATTGAGCCTCCACTGACACTAGAGGGGTATTGAGACTCCATGTTCCTATGTGGGTGGGAGTTCCAGTTTCCACTAGGCCTCTACTGATACCTGGCTTGGAGTGGAGGGACTGGGTACCTTTTTACTGTTCTCCATGTAGTTTCCACTGATGCCACAGTAAGGTTATTTGGCTTCTTTATTGCTGGATGATGAAAGTCCTGACTCTTCACTACACCTTCTCTGACACCTCCTCAGTAGACAGGGGAAAGAGTGTCTCCTTACTTCTGGTAGGGATGGAAATCCAGGCTCCCTACTCAGCCTATGCTGGTGGGAATAGAGCTTCAGTTTTCCTGTGGTGGTTGGCTGGAGTAGACAATTATTGCCTAAAGTTTCCTATCTTTCTAGGCTACCCCTTTCCTGGTCTATTGGCTAAAGAGGTTTTCTTGGGACTTCTTTTGCCTGTGATGGTGGGTACATTTGAGTTTCTGGCTTTTTCCAGCACCTAGTCTGAAATATTTGAAACAAAAAGAAAATCCAAGGAACTCATTGCTATACTGGTCCTTGAGT